>NW_006399781.1:9022395-9048707 GCF_000299155.1 Elephantulus edwardii | reverse complement strand
TGGGAAGATCAGCACACACTTAGTGAGCACCTGCACTCTGCCTCTGTGTGTGTGTGTGTGTGTGTGTGTGTGTGTGTGTGTGTGTGTGTACACAGCTGAGCGAGGCGAGTGGTACTGTCTTTGCCTCACATCTCCAGTAGAGGGCACTGCAGCTAGCCTGACCCTCCTGGCCTCTCTCCCTCATTTATCTGATAAACAAGTGTGGAGGCAAGACCTAAGCATGGAAAGTACAACCCTTTCCCATCCCCTTCTCTCCATTTGGGCCCTCCAGCCACAGACATCTGTATTTGAGCTGCTTCTTGGGGTGAGGCGGGTTCCAGGAAGAGGCCTGCAGTGTCCAGCCCTACCGGGCTGGGAAGACAACATCAGGAAATTCTGCTGTGAGCTCATATCTAAACCTCATCTTCATCCTCAAGCTTCTCAACTGCCTACCTTTGTGACTCCCATGGAAGGAAAGCCTTCTGCCTTCTCTCTCTCCCGTCTTTCTGTCACTGCCATAGAGTGGGAACTGACTCATAGTTGACCCTTCATTCAGTCTTTGAGGCTGTAAATCACATGGCTGGAGACTGCCGTCTTTCTCCCTCTCAGAGCCACTGGTGGATTTGAACCACCTGAGGTGTGTAAACAGTGACTTTTAGCAGTGAAACACCCTCTGGACTACATCACTTCTTCTGTCAGTCCATAGGTCCCAAAAATCAAATTGGGAAGAGGAATGTTATATCCTGGCCCCTTGAACCAAATCCCCACACTGGGGATACAGAGGTAATGCCCAAGTAATTCTACTGGTTCCTCTTGGTGAGGACCAGGCGTCCCCTGGAACAGGGCTGCAAGTAGATGGAAAGAGCATGGGCTTTGGAGTCAGATTCGTTTGAGTCCAAGTTCTGAAACTTACTAGCTGTGCAAAATTTAGGTTTGTTATTCTGGGTCTTGATTTTGTCATCTGTAAATTGGGGCTGTTGTGAGGGTTAGAAAAATGACAGGGGAGGGATGTGTGCTTAATCCTTCCACTCATGTATACACACAAGTGAAAATATTTGACAGGATACCCAATTATACTTCTCCCACAGCTATCTCTTTCTTGATAAATGGCAACTCCATTTCCCTGTTGCTTAGGCCAGAAACCTTGGAGGCATCCCTCTCCGATGAGCAGCTGATCCATCAGCAAAGTCTGTGGGTCCTATAAATACATCCAGACTATGACCACTTCCCTTCATCACCTCTCACCTTGATCACTACGGTAACTTCCTCTGTCGTTCCCGTACGTCAAAGCATGTTCCTTCCTGCTCAAAATCCTTCAAAGGCTTCCTACTTCGCTCAGTGCAAAGACCAGAGTCCTTTTCTTGTTGTTAGGTGCCATCAAGTCAATGATCGACTCTTGGTAACTCCGTGTAAACTGTAAGGTCTTCAAGCCTATAAGCCCAGCAGAATCAAATCACCAGGCCCATCTGCCTTAGAGTCACTTGGTGAGTTCAAGCCCTGGACCTTTCTATTAGCACCTGAGCACTTAACCATTGTGCCATCAAGGTGAACATGTAGGACATGATCCGGCCTCCCGCTGCTGTTCTGATCTCATCTCCTCTCTGCTCCCTGGCTCCCCCTACTCCAGACGCACGGCCTCCTTGTTGCTGCTCAGACGTGCCAGGCGTGCCCCTGGCTCAAGCTTTTGCCCTGTCTCTTCCCCTGTCCTGGAATGATCTTCCCAGGATAGTCACATGACTTGCCTACTCATCCCCCTCAAGTCTTTGTTCAAATGTCATTTTTTCAATGACATCTTCTGCAGCTGCTGTGTTTGTCTCTTTCACACAACTGATATTCCATGTGGAGCTGCCCTGTGAAGCTGTCAAGTTGGAGGCTGGCTGAGGAAGCAAATATAAGTCCCTGCTCTGCTTACAAGCTATGTACCTGGAACAGGGTCACCTCAACCCAGGCAAGTGGCCTTTTTTAAATGGGGCATTGTATAAGCTAGTAGACATCCAAAATCATATATCTTATTTCTTTTGTTGTTTGTTATTCTTTTCCCCACCCTTTCTCACCAAAAGGTAAGCTCCAAAGGTGGGGAATTTTGTTTGTTAGCAGCTTTTATAAAAGCACCTGATACATAGTCGCTGTTCAATAGATGTTTGTTGCGTCAATGAGTATGGTAACTGTTCAATAAGTTCTGTTACATTAAATTTAAAGTTGTCACTAAAAAGACGGCCATGTCTTTGATGAAGTCTTCTCTCTTTAAATCACTTAAATATTCTCACTTTCTAGAGGAGTAAATATTATGAGCATCCATTACCACAGGCAGCCCATCCCCTCTGATCACTTCTCAGAGTCAGCCACAGTTTGTTATGATCCACACAGTCAAACGCCTTTGCATAGTCAATTAAATACAGATATACATTTCTCAGGTATTCCCTATTTCAGCCAAGATCCATCTAACATTACTCTAGTTTTATTTACAAAATTCAAATACGTTGTTTTCCAGACCAGATTCTTCCAATTTCCCTCAACGCCCACCAATTGTAACTCCCATGATTAGCCCCCCACCCCCTGCACATTCTCATCCTTCTGCTTCCACCTTCCCCCTCGCCCCTTGGATCCTCATACTCATTCTACAATAATGGTTTTATACAGTATTTATCTTTGTGGGATTGAGTTAGCCCACTCAGCATAATGCTGTCCAGTCCCTCCAAGGTTACGTAGTAATTTACAAAATCATTGCTCCTGCATGCTGTGTAGTATTCCATTGTGTGAATATATCATAATTTCTCAATCTCTTCGATTGTAGTTGGACATCTGGGCTGTTTCCATGTTCTTGTGATGGTGAATAATGCTGCTATGAACATTGGTGTACAAATCTCCATTTGTGCCTCAGTTCTCATATTCTCAGGGTATATTCCAAGCAGTGAAGTAACTGGGTCATATGGAATTTCAGCTTTTTGAGGAAGTGCCAAACTGCCTTTCATAGTGGTTGTATCATTTTATAGCCCCACCAACAATGTATAAGACACCAGCGTTCTACACATACCAAGGAGTCCCTAGGACACCCCCAGTATGACATGTTCTTAACTGAACTTTCAGCTCTTTACCTTTTCCCTCCGACAAACCTGCTCTTTATATCACAGCTGGTGACCACAGCAGTCCCTCATCAGAATACTGGGAGTCACCCTCATCCCGTCACTCTCTTACCCCCACATTCCATCAGCTTCCAAAGCCTGGTGCTTTAATCTGCAGAGTTTTATGAACGATGCCCCCTTTCCCACTGCCTTAAGTCAGTACTTCGTGGCTTCCTCATTTCTCTAGTACAATAGCTCTTAACTGCTCTCTCTGCCCACAGTCTCTTTAGCTCACACTGCCCCAATTCATCCTGCAGCTGAAGTAGTCATTTTTACAATGGTATCTATTCTGTGACACTCCTTCTAAGAATACTTCATTGGGGCCTCATTATAGGATGATGACGTCTAAGCTGCAGTCCAGAAATCCAACGACTTATTGGATTGGAAAATCTGCTACAAAAGATCTCTTTCAAGTGTTAAAAAGGGAAGAAAAAGTCCCTTTGAGGACTAAGGTATACCTGGTCCAAGTGCATGGTGTTTTTAATCATCGCATATGCATGGGAAAGTTGGACACTAAAGATGGAAGAGTAAAAAAGAATTGAAGACTTTGAATTGTGGTGCTGGCAGAGAACACTGACTGTCATGGACTGCCAGAAGAAATGAACTAAGTCTGTCCTGGAAGACGTACAAACAGAATGCTCCTTGGCTCCTTGGAAGCCAGGATGGCGAGACTTAATCTCATGAATTTTGGATTTGTTATCAGGTCAGGAAGGACCAATCCCTGGAGAAGGATGCCGTGGCTGGTTGAGGGTTCACAAACACACAGACCATCCATGACATGGGTGGATACGGTAGTTACAACAATGGGCTAAAACACAGCAGTCATTGTTAGGATGGTACAGCACAGGGCAGTGTTTTATTCTGATAAACATAGAGTCAATCTAAGTGAGAAATGACGCAGTTGGCACCTAACAACAGCTACAGAGTCTAAGCTGTCTGACCCAGTGATATGGCCCCTGCCTATTTCTTCAGTCACACATTCCACATTCCACTATTCCTGCTCTTCTTGCTCCTGTAAAATGCAACTTCATATAGTTCTCAGGACATGCCATGCAAGCTCACACCTTTATGCTTTGTGCTCACTGTACCCTCTAACTGGAATGATTTCTTTTCTTCTAGTTCATCTCCCACTTCAAAGAGTTATCAAATCCAGCCCTTCTGCTTACTATGTTGAGTCATTTTTCTAACCTCTCTATGTCTCAATTTTCTTTTCTGTAAATGAAGATAATAACAGAATCTACTTCTTGGGGTTTTCTGATAATTAAAGAAGTTAATTTCTCTGGAACTTGATAAATTTTTAAAAGTTTTTTTAAGATTCTATAGAATTCCGATCAAAAGGGGGTAATTGCAGAACAGAATGCAAATTCTCATGAACTTCAGACTACCAGAACCATAACATCTGAATGAACCCCTTTGAACCACTTCCCTGAGATAATCTTTAAATTTAAACCAAAAATATCCCCTGATGTCTTCTAAAACCAGGGCTTTGAACAAGTTTGTTCTGTTTCTACTGGAGACATACTGAATCAGAACCTAAATTTTAAAGTATCTTATGTATATATAAGAATCATCTGGGAATCTTGTTAAAATGTAGAGTCTAATTTATGAAAATCGCCTGGGGATCTTGGTTGAAGCTCTGCTTAAAATCAAAGGATAATTTAGCTAAACTAGTAAAAAAAATCTGCCTTGAACATTATAGCTCTTTTAAGAACTTTCTTTATGGGATCAAACTGACGACAAATACTTGAAAGATTAGATAGGAACCTTGAAGGATGGAGAATTTATGTTGTTCAGAAAAGGAAGGTGAAGAGGTTGTACAACTCTGAGAATATAATCACCAAGTAGTACATGCAAAGGCTGTCAAATAGATGGTGTGTATTTTGCTGCATTCCATCTTAACAACAACAATAAATAAATTAAATTTAAAAGATGAATAAATAAATGTTCCTTGTTGTGTACTGTAGAATTGGAACTGACCCATATCTGACCCTCCAGTGGATTTTCAGAGACAGGTAATCCCTTCTCCTGTAGAGTGTCTGGTGACCTTGAACTGTGTGCCTTTGGGGCTGCAGCGCAGCTTATTTAAAATGTATTCCTCCAAGTCTGCCTCAGACATCCCTTCTTCTTTTTTTTTTTCCACTGTCAAATGTACTCAAGTTCCTTTTTTATTTTTTTAAATTTATTATTAACTTCAATGAAAATTTACAAAGACTTTGGATTTCCATTCAGTCATTGTTGCACTTTTGTTCCCTCCCAACCCTCCTCCCCAGTACACTACCCTCTTGGAAAAGTAAAAGAAAAATTCCTTCATTGCTTTACAATCCTTCCCCTCAGGTCCACTCCACTATGGAGCCTTTGCTCTGGACTCCTGTCATGACAAAAATACCTAATCACATATCCCTTTTAAACAGTTTTCTCCCTCATCTGTTTCAATGCAGTATATATTATTGAACCCATCTTTCTCAGTCTCCCCCCAACCCCAAGGTCAGTCCTGTTTTACAACAGTGGCACAATGCAGTATTTGTCCTTTTATGACTGAGATACTTCACTCAGCATAATGTCCTCCAGAGTCACCCATTTTGAATAATATTGCATGAGTTCCTTGTTTTTCAATGCTGCATAATATTCCATTGTGTGAATATACCACAGCTTCTTTATCCATTTGTTTGTTGATGGGTACTTAGGCTGTTTCCAACTCCTTGTTATTGTGAATGAAGCTGCAGTAAATATGGGTGTGCATATATCTGTTTGGATGTCAGTTAGGTTTCTTTGGGGTATATTCTCAGTAGTAGAATTGCTGGTTCAAATGGTATCTCTAATTTGCAACTTTTTGAGAAAATGCCATACCGCCTTCCACAGTGGTTGCACCATTTTACACTTCCACCAACAGTGAATAAGGGTTCCAGTTTCTCCACTACCTCGCCAGCATTTGTTGCTTGCTGTTGTGTAAAATTTTGCTATTCTGACTGGGGTGAGATGATATCTCATAGTTGTTTTGCCTTTCTTCCTTCTTCTGTGCCGTTTCTGTGCCATGTTCAGATGTCTTCATTGCACTTACCTCAATATGAGATGGTTAGTTTACAACTTGTCCCTCTGACTGGACTGGTCCGTGGGCCCTGATGGTCCATCCTGGAACACGGGTGGACTCAGTCAAAACAAAGTCGTCTTCATTGACCTGAACAAAGATTGCCCTTGAGAAAGACCCATAGAAGGGCTGCCCTGAGAGGGAAAAGTGCTGGCTTCTTTCTTCCAGTTTATGACATAGTGGGCAACACCGTGCCAAAGTGGGTCGACTGGGAGACCCAACAGGCCTCCATTCTGCAGTTGCCTGTCCTCAGCACCTTGTCCAGAACAGGGCCAGCTGCTGGTAGACAGGCACCATACCAGAGCTCACCAGCTCCTGCTAAGTAGCACCTGTAGGGAGGTGTTGATAAAACTACAGCTAAGCCTTCACATGCTCCAAGTCACTTAAGCTTGGTCTGTATGTAACTTGACGTGCGTCCTGGACCTGAGTCCACTGGCCAGGGATTCTCTTCTCAGTTCTTCTTACTCCTTTGGTATACACCACCCAACCATCAGGTACCTCTTGCCTGGGTAGTAATAATTAGAGAATGCTTTCAGCTTTTCGTAGGCATTGGTAAACATAGGGATCTCTTTGTCATTAAAAATTTTCTGCAACGTATTTTTTATGACCCACCACCAGCAGGCTCCTCAAGCAAGTCTGGAATTACTGAGTATCCATAAGAAATCTCCTGCCCATTCTTTGCCTTGCATGAAATGACTCCAACATTATGCCCTCCCACTCCTAAGATTGCCAGCCCCGCCCTCTGGATGGGTTCAAGTCACTGAAGTTTTTGGTCAAGCACTTGACCTGTGGGCTGTTCCCTCCTGTTCTCCTATCACTCACACAACTCCTGGCTGGCACCACCATTCAGAGCTCACTGGACATACAGACTGGGTTGCCACAGAGGCCTAGAAACCCTACTTTGAAGTACCCCGAGCCCACTTTACCAGCATTTCACATACCCTATTAGTCCTTGCTTATATATAGACATGTCTCATGTCTATAATTAAACATCAGAAATGCCCTGCCTGACCTGACTGGGGCTGTGAAAGGGGTGGGCACTCTAGAATATCAGTGGGTGGGGAGGGGAGGAAGTGGGGTGGGCTTGCCAAGTCCTTCACAGATGGTAATGCAGTGAGGAACCTGGAAGCTGTGTGTACATACGTGTGTGAGAAAGTGTGTGCACGTACACACATGCGTGACCTCTCCCCTCTCCCTTTCTGTCTGGCTCTGCTTTCTTTCTGAGCGTTCCAGTTTTTCTTTCCCAGAACTTTAGCCCCATCCCTGGATGGCCCCCTCTCCCCTTCACCTACCGTCTAGCTGGTTTTTCTCTGGGGACTGTTCCCTCCTGCCTGATGCATTTCTGTCTTGGCCTCTCTCAGGCCTTCTTTCTCCCCCATCTCTCTGGCTCACTGCCCCTCCCCCTCCCACGCGTTCTCCGTCTGTGGAACCGTCATTGAAACGGGCTCCTTCCAAGAACTTTCTTCCACTCTGAGGTTTTGTCCTTTGGGATGGAGGTGGGGCGACTTCCCGAGGAAAGAGTAAGCAGAAATCCAGCCAGTGTTGAGGGAAATTGGCTGCATGGACCAGGGCCATTGAAAGCCTGCCCACGGGTGGGAGGCTCTTGGCCAGAAGTGTATATCCATTGTAGAGCATTCACAGACACCCCAGGGGGCTCTGCGCGCCTCTGCCAGACACCCCGCTCCCCAGGAGAGAGAACCCGCTCAGCTCCACAACACACTTCATCACCTGAGATGAACCACAGACTAGGAGATCCCCACATGCAGATGGGCCTCCCGAAGCCTCTGTCTAGAACAGGCCTTCTTCCAGGAAGACCAGAAGGGAGACGAGAGGAGAGGTG
This sequence comes from Elephantulus edwardii, assembly GCF_000299155.1. Taxonomy (NCBI): domain Eukaryota; kingdom Metazoa; phylum Chordata; class Mammalia; order Macroscelidea; family Macroscelididae; genus Elephantulus; species Elephantulus edwardii. Next base: position 9,040,681 of record NW_006399781.1, on the reverse strand, counting down.
TGCTGCGTCCCCCTCCGGTGCCTAATTACAGAGTTCCTTTCTTCCTAATCAAGCTTATTTTAATGTAAGAATACGGTAAATGTCAGAAAGTCAGGAGATGAAATGTATGATCTCATTTACTCTTGCAGACTTAAAGAAAGAGAGAGACTTGAAACATCTACTTAAGTCAGGTGTTCTGAAAATGATTAAATAAGAGGGCGAAGAGGAGGCCCGGAGTGTAAAATACAACTCAAGAGGCCCTAGTGCCGCAGACGCGGCCTGCTTATTATGAACGCTGTGCCATGTGAATGACTTCTCACCTCACACCCTGCTTTAAGTACTGTTGAGGATTAATCTTCAGTTTATTTGCACACCACATTAACCCCTGCCTGCCTCATCTGCCATTTCCTGGGGCAGGTTTGCGGAAAGATATCCCCACAGCTCTTAGGCACATGTTAGCAAGCCAGCCATTGGCAGCTTCCTCACTAGCCCCTTTCTGGAGACAGGAAGTGCATGCCTGTCCTGGGTGTGTAAACAAGCAAGAGCTTCGCTACCAACCAAAAAGGTGGCAATTGGGCCCCGTCTGGAGAGGTGCTTCCTGGAGTTTCTGCCATGAAAACCCCCACAGAGCAGTTCTATTCCAGAACATGTGAGTTGCCCAGGAGTCAGTACGAGCTCAGTGCCTGCTGGTCCAAAGGTTAAATGTTTGATTGCTAATAGAAAGGTTGCCAGTTCAAACTTCACCAGCAGCTCCACAGGACCTGGCGATCTGCTCCTGTAAAGATTCCAGCCTTGGCAACACTTCAGGGAAGTTCTGTTCCATTCCACAGAGTCATCAGGAGTCGGAAGTGACTCAGTGACACACACACAACAGTAATAGCACCCTGCTCCCAGGACACTTTACTCCTTTTAACCTATGAATCCTCCCACCCCTGGGCAGCGCTCTCTGTTGGCATACCCTTTCCGTATGCCCTGACAACTACCCTTTTTACCTCTGCCCGTGTGGCCCATACCTCCTAACTGATCTTCCACTCCCTGGAAATGCGGCTGGTTCAAACAGTGGACACACTCAGCTCTTAACCTCAAGGTTAGACGTGTGAGTCTACCCAGAAGAACCTGGGAAGAAAGGCTCAGGGGCTCCTGAAAAGCCAACTATTACAAATTCTACAGAACATGGTTCAACTCTGACGTGCGTGGGTCACTGTAAGTCGGTAAGCTCCACAGCAACTGGTACATGGCAACTGTTGTTGTGGACCCTCAAGTCAGAACCCATGCCAGCGAGTTTTCAGAGGCTGTAAATCACACAGGAGGAGAGTGCCAGTCCTGAGAAGTAGCTGGGGGATTCAAGCCATCTACTTCTGGGTTGACACTCTTAATTCACTCCCTGCCACATACAGAGATCCTAAAATCTTCCTTTTACCCCAGTCTTTCTCGACTTGGATGCATTTCTGTGGTGGTGAGTCCTGCTCAAGGACACAGATCTGCCTCCTTTCATATGGCACGGCTGTCTATGCCACGTCACATCCTATGCTTCGGTTCCAGAAACCACCCGCTGGCCACACCAGCCCCTGCACAGCCAGGCTCTCTCGGCTTTGTCTTTGACTTCACTCTCCTCCCAAAAGGAACTTCTGATGGCCTAGTGGGTAAGAAATTGCACGGCCAGCCCAAAGGCAAGCACTTCAACTCCACCAGCAACTTCATGGGAGAAAGATGGTCAATCTCTCCTATGCAATGTATGTTGTTGTGTACCGTAGAGAGAAATAATGTATGTTGTTGTTGTATAGCACAGGATCGGAACAGACCCATAGCTGACCCTCCAGTGGGTTTTCAGAGGCAGTTAATCACACTGGAGGAAATTGTCCATCCATTTCCTGGAGCAGCTGGTGGCCTCAAACCACATGCCTTCAGGATTGCTGCAGAGCTTCTTGCCATTGAAAACCCACTGGAGAGTCAGTTATGAGTCACTTCCAGAAGCACTGCACTGAGTAACAGCTCCTCCCAAAAGGACTGTGCCCCCGATTTAGGGATTTTAAAATCCCTTTTCAGGGATATTAGCTGGAGGAAGCCAACCCTGATGAACAGGAAGCCAATCCCGATGGCTCCAGACCACCCTGAGTGTTCCCATCTCCACATAGTAATGGCTCAGCTGTCCCCTGCTCGCTCTGCTGCACTGTGGAGCAGCCAGGAGTGAGGGACTTAGAATCAACCTAGGTGAATCGAGGAACACTTGCCTCAGGCCATGCTGAGAATTCAGATGAGTCTTCACAGAAAACAAAAGTAACAGTTTTCTAAAGGTATTTGCATTCATAGTTATTACAAGTGATAAGACATCAAGTGTCTGTGCCAAAACCCCACTGTTTTCATGTAGGCTGCCATTCCTTGACGATGTCACTCCTTGCACAAGTTAAAGGAAGGAAACTATCATTTACTGAGGCCCTACTGTGTGTTGACCTCTGCTGGAGAGTGTTCAAAAGAGAAAATAACAGTCCAGCTATAAACAACTCACAGTTCAGTTTCACGAGGCACACACACAAAATCTTTGTATAGAAAAGCCTTGTGTACAGAGTAGGAGCACGACAGTTAAGTGCTTGGCTGCTAACTGGAAGGTGGGTGGTTCGAACCAGCCCAGTGGTTCCATGGGAGAAAGGCCAGGCATCTATTTGCATAAAGATTCACTCAGTGAATTCCACCAGTGAGGCGGAACCGGCTCCTAGTTGACCCTTCATCAGGTTTCTGAGGCTGTGAATCACACAGGAAAGGACTGTCCATCTTTGTCTTGAGGAGCTTCTCATGGATTCGAACTGCCAAAGAGGTGCAGCTCTTGGGTTAGCAGCACATTTCCCTACAGACTACACCACCAGAGTCTAGGGAGCCCCCCAGGCAGCTCTGCTGGCTTTGTGAGTAAGAAGTCACTGTTAATAAGAAGTGATGTAACAGCAACAACAAACAAAATGACAGAGCGAACCTGGTGAGTGTCAGAATGATATGAATCCCAATTTTTGAGCCCTCTATTTGCCTCATTTCCTGCCCTCTTAGTTGGTAATCCAGCTGTCCCGGAAGGCCTGGGCTTGCTCCTTCCCGATGCAGCAGCCCCCAGAACGAGGGGGCGAGTTCATGGGGGATGCACAGTCCACAGCTCCTCCCACTTCTGCAGAGGACCCTACAGCAGGCCTTCTGGGGCCTCCTCTGCACTGCCCTGCTCACCCCAGAGGCTGGGTCATCTGGCTTCCCTGGACCACCCTCCTGTTTAATTCCTTTACTCCCCCCTGAGACAATCTCAGATTGTATCTTGGCTTATACTTCAGGACCTTGAAATCAATTTTTCTTGGTCCAGTCTCCAGTGGGGTCTCTTGCCTCAAACCCCTGCAGGGAAGGAACAAGCAAATGAACTGCTGTCTCTCAAGTTTCCTCACCGGCACAATGACATCAGTGTGACCCCCGCCTCCCCTGGAGTTGCCTATTAGGGGTACTGTCTCAGATAGCTCTTGGGTTAGAAGAGTGACGTTGCCAGCTTCAGGTAGCAAAACTATACATGTCCTTCCCCGGGGACTGTCAAGTGGCTTTGTCTTCCATCCCATGCTTCTAAGTCAGACTGAGTTGCCCCTTCCAAGCCCCACTGTAAATGTCCTTGTCTAGCACTGACCTGTAGACCTGGCCGAAGGACAGGTTTGTGAGCCAAAACACTATGGGTGGCAGCGTCTCCAAGCATTTCACCTCCACGATGAGCTGCCTGTCCTCATGCCTGGAATGTATCGGGATCTGCTTTCCTGTCGTCTTCTCCTGGCATGAAGGCTCTCTGACTTCCTAGTCACACAGGTCACTTCCTCCTCCACTTCCTGCCCAGGCTTATTTCCATCTGCAGCCTCAGCCCACGGGCCCAGCAGGCACCTGGGAACACCTACAGATGACCCAGATGATCTGTGATCAGGGCCAGCCCAGCAGCCAGCTGGCAAGGAGCAAACTGTGACATGCAAGTTACAGTCCCAAGAGCTCTCATCAGTGGACCAGGGAGAGGGGAAGGGGGGCTGACTGCCCTGGGTAGAGGTGGGGGGGGGGTTTATGGGAGAAAGGGCACCTCTGACCTACAGCAACCAGAATGGCCCAGTGACGACCCACCTCAAAGTGCTGATTCCATCTACAATGGTATAGAGCCCTCAGTTCACCCAGGGCACCCCCAGCCCCCACCGTTCTGCAACTGAATTCATCATCTGCACAGCCAGCATCACACCCAGACGAAGAAGAATTATTCAACATCAAGGGAGCAAATTTGAAGGAATCCAGAAATCTTAATGAATTCTCTGCACTGGAAGAAAGAATTAAAATCTAAGGGAGGTAAAAGACCTCGAAGGGAAGAAATCCTCAAGAGTGGCGAGAGAAACTATAATTAAAATAGCAAATTGCCATTCCTGTAGGTGCCGCAATGGGTGGGGAGGAGGAGGAGGGTGAAGACCGAGGGACACCGATGAAGCCTCTGACAGAAATGATTCCCAGGGATGTTCTGGGGAGAAAAATCCATCTGGAAACCGAGAAAAGGAAATGAAACAAGAATTTGCTGCATTATTTAAAGCTTTCAGGGGGGAACATTCAGGAGAGAGGAGGTTAAAAGAGAAAAGAATTGAATCGCTCTACCAAAGGGGATTATAGGAATCATAAGGGCTTTTTAAAATGACTCAGGGAGAAAGAAAAAAAAGAAGGGGAGGGGGGAAGGGGATGCAAATAATTGTGGACTGTGAAATTAATGGCGGCCAAGAATCTTAGTTCATTCTTTAAATCTGCTTAACAGGAAAATGAAGGAGAGGCATTTGTATGCTTAGGGAGTGGTGAAGTCCTTGAAAACGCGGCTCTGTGGAGCACGGACGAAACCAAATGCACAGCAGAGAATATGTGTCCCGGGAGAGGACAGAGCTGGCCGGGAGATCAGACTACAGGGCTGGGGCATCTGCTTACATAAAATACCTGGCACTCTCTCCCTGCCTTAGATATTTGACTACCCAAATGTTTGACTCTTTTGTGGGAGGCTCTCCACATCACATCCAGAAACCAGCAAAGTCAAACCATCCTCTTGGCAGAAGCCACACTAGAATGAGAAGGCCTGGGCATGAATTGTAATGCTATCACTTACTAGCTATGTGAGCCTGGCCCAGTCACTTGATGTCTCTGAGTTTCATCACCTTACAGGACTGTGGTGCGGATTAAGTATGTTGTTGTTATGTGCTTTCAAGTCATCTGCAACTCACAGAAACCCGTTGTACAACAGCTCTAACCCTGCAGTATCCTGTGCCAATCTTATTGTCTCTGACACACCTACACCATTACCCCAGTCACTGAATCAGTCCATCTCATCGAGGGTCTTCCTCTCCTGTGCTTTCCCTCCACCCTTTCAAGCATGATGTCCCTCTCCAATGACTGGTCCCTCCTTGCAACATGTCCAAAGTATGTCAGAGGAAGCTTTAGAATCCTTGCCTCCAAGGAACAGCCTGGCTTCACCCTCTCCAGGATGAACCAGTTCGTTCTCTTAGCAGTCCATGGTATATTCAATACTCTTTTCCAGCACCACAGCTCAAAGGCATCAATTCTCCTTGTATCATCGCTAGTCATTAAGTATGAGAGGTGCCTATCCCACTCTTGGATACAGGGAGGGCTGCCAGCCAAGGTTCACTGAGTTAAATCTTCCACCCCCTTCCCAGGACCTACTCTGCATTGAGTGCTGCCTTTGGACCCACCCCATCCCGGGAGTCTGCATTTTATAGTGGTAGTACAGTGGTAGAATACTCACTTTCCATGAGAGATACCAGGGTTCAATTCCCGGCCAATGCATCTCCTGTGCAACCACCACTCATGACTCAGTGGAGGCCTGAGTGTTAAATGGGGTTCAGTACATTTTCCAGACAGAAATGGCATAGCAAGGAAGGCCTGGCATAATTTCCTTCAAAACTCAGTCAATAGAAGCCTGTGGATCACAAAGGTTTTATCTGCAACTGATAATGAGCATGGCACAGGGCGGGGCGTGGCTTCCTCCGGTTGGCCATGAGGTCACACGAGTTGGAGTCTAACTTGACAACATCTAACAACAGAGACTACATCGGGCTGGACTCTTGGCTGCTAAAACGCACGGTAGATCCACCCCTGTCATCGCCCTGCACACAGCCACGCATGCCATCCCTGACGCCTTATCACGCATGTGGTTCTCATCACCAGCTCTGGGCACCTTGGCCTTTGGCAGTCCCTCCCCACAGGCAGCCCCCACCTTTACAAACACCTGTTTTAGCCTGCGGTACAGCCTCACCCTGTACTCTCAAGCTCTGGCTTGGTCTTGACCCCGTGTCTGGTGGCGGTGAGGAATGAATGAAATGCTCTTCTGTCTTGCCTGGTTTTGTCATGAGAACATAGCAAACCCTCCAGTTCGCATTTCCCTGAGCCCAACCACCAGGCATCGCTGTGAGTGAGTCTGTGTGCACTCTGGGATGGGAAACAACTGCTTGGCTGTCCAAACCCCTGACTTCCCAAGGCTCTGAGGGCAGAGGCAGCGGACCCCACCCCAGTCCCTGCCTGCAGTGCCCGCTTCCTCATGGACAGTCTGGTGCAGGTGAGGAAAGTCTAGGAATGATGACCGGTTTGTGGACCATTGAGTCAGAACTGACGCACAGCTGATCTTCTGCTGGGTTTTCAGAGACTGTAAATTGCACAGGAGGAGATTGCCCGTCTTTCTTTCTCCTGGTGCATCTGGTGGACTTAAATCACCTGCCTTTGGGTCAGCAGTGCAGCTCCTTACCAATAGGTCACCAGAGCTCCCTCTGGAACGACAGTGATCATATTTACCACAGTGCCAACAGCTACACTGTTGTTTGAAGCAAATCCTTTAACCTCTCTAAGCTTCAGTATTCTCGTCTGTAAAATGGGAATAGTTATACACGTCTTGTGGGGCTGTTGGGAAAATTAACCAGGCGGTGCAAGTGCAATCTTCTGGTAAGCTATGAAGTCCTGAAGCTTATCACATTTGAATTAAGTGAAAATGAATGTTAATGATTTATTATGCATAGGCCAGGAAGAATGTCAGTCCACCTCCCGAGGAATTCTACTCCTATTCCTTACCTGGAAGCAGGAATTACCCACCCTATCACATTTTTCCTCTTTTCGCTTCCTTTGTAAGTTTAGCTCTGGAAATAGCTCTGATCAACTCATCTTGTAATTGCTGCTTTGCATAGCAATCTCCTACAGTGGCCCAGAACTTCTTGAAGACAAGGGCTGTTATTTCATTCAACAAGACTAAGTCTTTCTTGTCTAGCCCTCAGTAGGGTGAGAGAGGTGGTCTCAGGACATATTTGATGAAATGAACAGATGCACACGCAGTTGGATAACTTGGGCTGGAGATACCAGGCTCAGCCACCAGGGGGCAATGAAGTCCTTCCCAAGCTGCTGCTCCTCGGGAGCCTGCAAAGAGGCCTTTCTCAGAGAGGGGCTCAGCAAGAATTACGCCCCTGTGGGTGAAGGCCAGGGGCTGGGGGCTGATCACCGAATTATCCCTTTGTGTCTGAAAGACAGAACCTACTATGGTGTTCCTAGCACTGTCTGTATGCCCAGAGTCTAAGGGGACCAAGATGGTGCCGGCAGGGGTGCTGTGGAGGGTGCTGGTGAACTCTGCTGACAGAGCCCGAGGATGTGTGCACACAGATGTACAAGCCTGTCAGTGAGTGTGCTCATTCCAGCCTGGGACTCCCAGCAGGCCTAGTCATCCACACACCTTCATCAAACGTGTGGTGGAAGAGCCCCCAGCAACAGAAAGCCTGGGATGAAGGGTGGCCCACCCATCCACCTATCATACAACCCGGCCTATGTGCCGCCCCTCTCTAGGCCTCAATTTCCTCGATGAGTGAGATGAAGGAGCTAGGCGAGATGCTAAAGGGTCTTTCCAGCTCTCACGTCTGTCCTTTGTGTCTTTGAGGGATAGGGCCAAGTTTAAAGGCATTAGGTAAACTTGTGTATTTACAGGCTAGATTGGAACTTGAATCCTTAGAAAGGATCTCTACCACTTCTGGAGTTCTGGTGGCCTGATGGTAAGGAGCTGCCCTGCCAACTCTAAGGCATGCAGTTCAATTCCACCAGCTCCTCCTGTGCAAGTCAAGGTGTCGAAAACCTGCTGAATCGGTTCCGACTCGATGGTACTCAATGACTACTACTTCTGGCTTCCTATCAGGGCCAACCCCAGTCTCATCTGGTTACCTGTCAGATGCAGTCTAGGGTTCGGAGGAAGGCTCAGAGCAGTGGCTGTGGGACGCTGTCACTCGCCTTGATTACTGGATCACCTACCAGGTGAGGCTGGCGAAGCAGGTCTCTCCCCCTCCTCTTACTCTCAAATCTCCAGAGTCCTCTTCTGGCCATGGACACTGCTGTGCGCTGGGAAGGTGAGAGTGCGGACAGGCCCTGCGGCCTAGGACATCGCCAGCAACCAGAACCTAGAGTTCATCCATCTCCCAAGATCTCTGGGGCCTTCTTCTCCAGGTTTCACTCAGTCCACCTGAGAATCCCCAACAGAGCCTGAAGCCCCCATGGGAACTCTTGGGATTTTCTCCAGGACCCACCAGAGCCCCCTCTAGGCGGGACGGGCCAGACATATGAGAATCTACCCAGGCACAAGCTGCTGTTGAAATAAAGGGAGAGATGTTTCTTTATAATTTTCCCCTTGAAATAAACCCAGACTTAAGAACAACAGAAACACGCAAAATGTGTTTTTAGTGGAACCCAGATGGAGGGCTGGAAGCCCAGCGGGCTGTCTCCATAGAGGGTTCTTGTCTCTGGAATTCTATCCTTTCCTTTCCTCTCTGAGCACCCCCCAAACCCTAGCCTCCACCAGCCCCTGGGCTTTGACTCTCTGGCCTGGGGCCATCTTGCTCAGGTCACCCCCTTGGGGCTGTTTCCAGGTAGGCAGAGTGCTCCCCTCTTCTCACTCTCTGGACCCAAGGCTGGACCTGGCTTCTATCGAGATCTGTGGCTTCAGAGATTTGAGGGAGGAGAGTGGGGAACAGGACCAACTCAATCCAAACACCTGGATCTGCCGAAATACAACAAAGAGAGAGTGAATTAAGACATCTGAAAAAAATACTCTCAGGAATTCTGCTCACCCACATGGCCCACTGCTTCTCATTAAATAGTTACAGTTCTCCACATTAACATATGCAAATCTAGTCCTGTGCGTGAAGACTGGGGATACAAAGGCATGTCCTGACAACCCCCTTCCACCCCCAAATTCGTCAAAGGAGTAAGTTCCCTGTGAAATGAAGAAAACTCACCGGTTCTATTTTGAGTGACTAAAACAACAAAGGTCTTGGAGCCAAGGGTATGGTCTTTCCTTGAGGGAAAACAGATGAGGGGAATTTCAGGGGAAAACTAGAGACACTGATCTTGTAGAGACTGCCTCTTCCATCAAATGGTGCGAGTCATTTTTTTTTCCCTTCTCCTTTTTGGTCCAGAAAGCATTCTTGGATGCCCATCATGTAGTAGGGGCTATCTGGGTACGGGTACACAGAAGCAACAAGGTCTGAAATAGTGGGGAGAAGGGAGGGGAGGAAGTAAAAGCCATTAGAGGTTCCAGTTGAACAGCTGATAGAAGATGCTGAGTTTGGTCTTGAGTTAATTTTGGGGGCTGGGCCTTTGTGGGCACCCTGTAGAGCACCCTTTAAAGCCCAAGTACCCTGAGTCACTCTCCCTTGCTGATTGCATCTTTGAGGCAGAGACTTCCATTTCACTGAACCAGATTAGACAGAGGCTACAAACGAGCTTGGAATTCATCAGCCAAGAGACTGACATGTTAGATCCAGGACCTTTGAATGAGGGATAAATGGAGGGGGTCTGACACTAAAGATGGAAGTTTAGTTAGGAATGTGAATTTGATGGCTGAGAGGCAAGGAGTTGTGCCACCAACCCAAAAGTACCCAGTTCGAATCCACCAGCTGCTCAGTGAGGAAACAGATGGGCAATCTTTTCCTGTGCAAGTAACTACCTCTGAGAACTCATTGAAGTGTCAGCTGTGAGTTGGTTCCCATGCGACCGTACACAACAACAATGTAGACAATGGTCAACAGTCACTGGAAGAGAAGAGTAGAGGGTTGAGAGTCAAGTGAGGGGGGAGAGGACAGCCCTCTTAAAGGGTAAAGAAAGGAAAAGAAAGATCTAAAGGGACTGGCACTTGCCCCATCCCAGGCACCACAGAGCAGCTCTGCAGGCAGAGGAGCTCGCTGCTAGTTGTGAATTTCCAATGAAGGCCAGAAAAGTGCAGGTGAAGGAGGAGAGAGTGCTATCAGGGAAGGAGAGAGATTCCAGAAGAAAAGAGGAATCAACAGGAACTAACACCTCCAGTGAAGTCTAAACCATGTTCTCTGGGAGCTGGGAGGGAAGCAGAGGAGGGACTGGAGGGGGCTGGAGAGATGGGGGTGCAGAGGCTTCTGTGAGGAGCCGGGCTGGATGGCGGGTAGGTGCCGAGAGATTGGAGGCTTTTTGTGTGTCCACCACAGCGCCCAGCGCAGAGCCAGGGCCACAGCCAACTCAGCAGAGGGCTATTTTCTTTCTTCCTTGCCCTCTCCCCTCTGCTACAAGGGTCAAAGAGAAGACTGTCATGCCCACTGTGGGTGAGAGAGTAGCTAGAGAATGGCACTCGGCTTCCAGTCATCAGGAAATATCCCTTGAACATCTCAGATGGTCTCTTTCATTCACTCACTCAGCAATCGCTTGCCAAAGTGCTCAGTTCCAGGTGCTGAGGATATTGCTGTGTGTGTTGTTGAGTCAGCTGACCCTGTAACCAATTTCCAGATGCCGTAAATGACATGTTAACACATACCTGAGAGCTGGCCAGTGAATAAGGATGGCAGCAAAATGATGCCTTCAAGGTTGCTGTGGAGAAGAGTATCAAATATCCCACGAAATACCAAAAGTACAAACAGGTATGTTTTGGGAAAGTGCAGCCAGAGTGCTCCTTGGAGGCAAAAAGGTGGAGCCTCGTCTCTCATACTTTGGGCACGTTGCTGGGAGAGGCTATTTCTTGGAGAAAGACATCATGCTTGGAAAGGTGGAGGGTCAGTGAAAGAGAGGAAGACCCTCGGTGAGGTGGATTGGCACAGTGACTCTGGCAATGGGCTCGGGTGTGTGAGAGATGATGAGGACGGCACAGGCTAGGACGGGGTCCAAATCTGGATGCAATGAGACGTGCTTGACTAGATGGCACCACCAACAACAAATTGTAGAGGAGAAGATTGTCCATCTTTCTCCTGTGAAGCAGCTGGATGGATATAAGATAAATATGAATGGGGAGGACTTTTACTCCATTCTGGTTGCCCACACGAGCGGGAAAATGTGCTCATCTTTGGCTTCTGGAGGCTTGCTGTCCCTGGCTGGTCAGGAGGGCACCTTCCTGCTGAGGACTTAGGGGGCATACTGTAGGCAGCTCCCTTTGGGCATGCATTTTCAGAGGAAATTCTTTAAGAACAAAACCATCCTCCTCTCGGAATGACTGAAAGAACATCAGAATGTCAGACAACATTAAGACTGGTTTAGTTTTGTTTGGGTGTTTTGTTTCTTTTAGGTGAAGGGATAGAAGTGTCCCTTGGCCTCTGGAATCATTCAGTCTGTTTTTTTCTTTTTTGGTCTCACTTCCTCTTGCAGTTCCTCCTGCTCATGGTTCCTCCTTCCAGCTGCCTTCTCCTCTTGCTCCCCCTCTTTTCCCTTTCTCCTGATTCACATTCACCTTCTGTGGGGTGATCAGCAGCAGGAGGGCTTGCAGGAGGTCAGAGACAACGTCCACTTGTTCTCCCATCCCTCACCCCCACCCTCGCTTCTGGTGTCCTGCCTCCTACCCTGAACACAGAGACCGCATTCTGGGCTTGTTGTCTGAATGTAGGAGGAAGAAGCAGAGATGGGTTCCGTTCTCTGCCCCACCCCCTTCCCATAACTGCAAGCCCCGAGCTGGCTTCCCTCAGGGTTTGGAAGAGAAGGGAGCCCTGGAGACGTGAACTGGCAGAGGCCTGGGGCCCCAGCCCTGCAGGAAGGCCGGTGTCACCTCTCAGCTTCACCTCCCCTTTCAGCCCTGACACTTGGACCCAGCAAAGCTGAGTGCTCTCCCCAGGGACCCTCAAACATGAGCCCTGTTCCATATGCATCAAAGAGCAGGGCCGAGAGTGGAAGGAAGTGCCCAGACAGAGGGAGACAGAGTATTAAAATTCCACCAGCAATTCCATGAGAAGGAGTTTACAGTTCCTAACTGACTGTAAACCTTTCCTCCTGACAGGTCTTGGAATCCATCACTGGGGCACTCCGGAGCAGCTGACACATTGCAGTAACGCTCCTGCGGCAGTCAGGGTCCACTGCTTCCAGCGGCTGGGCAGCTGGGAAGGAGGGAGGCCTAGGGCAGGCGGTGCTCGATGGAGTCCCATTTAAAGGGCTGTCAAGTGGAGCGTGGTGATTCCCAGCCCCAGTTGGGACAGTGGGTTTGTTACCAGTCTGCTCTGGATGGGAATCCTATTAACCTGGTGAGGAGGGAAACCCGTTTTCTCTCCATTGAAAGCTCTGACTGGCATGGTGTGTGTGTCTTTTATTAATAAAAGCGAGAAAATGGAGACATTATGCCTGCATAATTGCAGTTCATTTTCTAGGCCACATCTTTCAAAGCCTGGGTGCTGGGGCTGGGTGGGGAGAGATGATAAAAGGGGACCTTGATATGAACCGGTTGGAAACCACCTGTGTGGGAGGCACCTCATGAGAGAGTCTCAGGGATCAGGATGAAATGCGCACTCAGCCCAGTGCTTATAAGATTCCGCGCAGCCGTGGGCAACGAAACGTGCCCCTCTGTCTAGGAGACGGCACCCCGGCCCTGGCGCCAGCCCCTGGAATCAGGTGACCACAGGCAAGGCCCTACCCTCTCTGGAGCCTCCGTTTCTTTTTTTCTCCAGGAAATCAGAGCTCATATTCCTGCCTTGCTTGCCTCACAAGATTGTCCTGTGAATCGAATGCCATCCACCACGGGTTCTTTCCTTTATTCATTCACTCCACAACCATTTGGCAAAGCATGTTTGGTGCCAGAACTCATGCTGTGTTTCAATGCAAAAGGAGTAAAAGCCAAACGCTGCCTTCAAGGAGACTCCAGTCTCATTGTGGGGGTTTGAGAGGGGGCGTCAGGGGCAGATTTACCCCAACACAGTATGTGCCGACTTGCACTGTGCAAGGTGTGCAGGGCTCCATCATGTTGACTTGATAATTTGTGGGGAGCCACTTCACATGGTTCTGCTGCGAAGGGAGTGAGGTAACAGGTGATCTTGGGCACCACCAGCGGGTGGATGGCACAATCAGACCTGGGCCTACTTTGCTTATTGCATAATCCAGCCCTGAGGTCCTTAGATAACTAGATGAGAAAAATGCTGGATGCTCACAGTGTTTCGCAACACCAAGGAAAGGACATCCATGGGAGAAGTAAACAGAGAAAGCTTCGGAGTGGTGATGCCTGAACTGACTCGCTAAAGAGGACCAAGAAAAGGAGAGCTTACCTTTTCACAATACGGATATGATCGGCGGATGACCTTGATGGTGAACCTGATGCTCCAATTTGACTATAATTATTGCCATGTGAACCGCATGATCATGATTGCCTCGTGAGATTGTAGAAGAAGAGGAGAAGGGGGTCATGGAGGGCATAGCCAAGCTGCTTTGCTCTATGTGGAGGACGGCACTCAACCATCTCTTCAAGTCGTTCAAGCTACCCCCTGGTCTGCTGGGGTAGAGCCTCCTCTTCAGAGAGAATCCTTCATATGAGTAGGCGACCCCCTATGGTCTGTTAGAACGAGATCTTTTACTTTTATCCCGAAAAAGAAAGCAAGATGGGAACTTGACCAGCTTTAAGCTGGCGGGAACTAAGATGGCAGCCCTTTCCAGGCTACATGTACATACACAAATGACTTCTGTTTTTTCCAGGCAAGAACTAAGTTACGAAAACAAGGTAACTACACGTTGGATACGCGGCAGCCACTGTTGATGGTTTCCGCAATTATTTTCTTTTGAATCTCTTTTAATATTAAATAGTTTGGGGTGTTTTGTTTTTAAGATGTCACTTTCCCTTAGGGCTAGAGAACATAGAACTTGAACTTCAGCTTCCAAAGTGTGAGTTACTACTCTCTTGAAAGCCAGCATGGCAGTGACAACAAGAACCAAAACAGAAGGTTTTCTTTCTGTTTTGAGAAGGATGGTGTCCCAGAGGCGAGGGTTCAGGCAGCTGTCAGGCAGCTCTCTCTCTGGAAGTTTTTCCCTTCCTAGAAATCCGTGGATCAAACCTCTGGGTCATTTTTGTTCATTTCCTTTCCTGGAGAAAACCTTTCCCTTATGTGTAAGGAAATGGGGAAGATACTAAATGACAAGAACTTTATTTTTCCAACATGAGGGAGAAGCTCTAAGAAAAACAACCTGGGACTCAAGACTGGGACCTCGGTCATTTGTTGGCACTGCTGGTGTCCCCAGGCTGGGTGGGCTGGAGAAGTGGGTAGGCAGGCAGGACACTGTCCTTGTCCCCTCACGGAAGATGGGATCTGTTTCGTGGCTGAGCCGCGGGAGAAATGTTTATCCCTTACCTCTGGACCTCTAATGAATTCCAATTCAAGCGGCATTGGCCCAAGGAATCGATAGTTTTAATCATTTCAAAAACTAGCCCCGCTCTGGGTAAAATTACAATGCGCCAAGAAGCTCAATGGAGCTTAAAGGCCACAACCTCATTATCATTTCATTAGACTCACATTTCAGCAAGATGGAAAGCGAGGTTCCCACACACCGCCGCTCCCCTGAGGGACAGCCCCGCCCCCGGAGGAACGACGGCCCCGGGGTCCGCACAGCTGTCCGCCGGCCACGCGGCCACTGGCCTGCAGCGGCCCAGGGGGGCGCGGGGCGCAGCCGGGGAGACCACAGCGCAGACCAGCGCCACGCCTCCCAGAGCAAGTCTGCGGTCCTGGGAAGTTGAGTAAAAACAACCCCGCTGTCAGTTTGGCTTCTCACAGCTGGAGAGGTCAAGTCATCAACACAATGTAAACCCGGGCCCGCAGAACCTTGTCCTGCCCAGGGCCCCAGACGCCCTCTGGGAAGCAAAGGGTTTGAAAATGTCTTAAACTTTTCCAGTGTGTTTATTTTACAATGTTTAATGATATTGTCCATGCGAGGAGCAAAGCTCCAGCTCCTGCTAACAATTAAAGAGGTTTTCCAATTTAGGAGAGAATGTGATTTAGAAATTAAAAAAAGGCGAAAGGGAGAACTTGGATAGGAAGTAAAGCAAAAGGGGGAAACAATGTGTGCAGAAATCTCGAGCTGAGAAGACCCTGGATGGATGGTGAACACAGGGAGGGGAAACTTAGAGGGGGCAACTGAAGAAAGAGCCCCGACCTCTGCCTCTCCTTCCCCAGATCTCAGCCGGGCCTTCCTGTAACCCCTGGCAAGTGAGGCACTTCTCACTCCACCTTAACGTTGTGACTTGGATCTGTGAGACTCTGGCACCTCACCTTCCTACAAGTCCAGATGTGTGCCCAATAACAAAATGACCGTGTTTCCCTGTGGCTTGCTTCTGCCTTCCACAGGCTTAACTCCAAGACTGGGGGTGGGGGGTGAAAAAAGAAGGAAAACCCTCTAAACTTATTGCCCTCTGGAGAATGAACACCCCTCAGGGTCCTTTATTGCTTCTGAGGTGGTAAATCTTAACATGGAACAGTGGGTGAGTTCAAACTTCCAGTTTTGTGCTTAGTAGCCCAGCACGTAACCTGCTCTCCCAGCAGGACACCCTCACGCTTGCCCCTCACCTGCCAGGGAACGAGGGTTCACTGTGTGACCTGCACTAAGGCCCATCAGCCTTCCAGGGCAGACCTTGCTGCTGATCAACGCTGTGAGAAGGCTGGTCCCCACATGGTAACACTTGAGCATTGAGTCTGGGGTCCCCAATTGTACTGGAGTCTCATGGTAATCCAGTCAAGGAATGCTCTGCCCCCACTCCATCACACCCTGACTCTCAGGTGAATCCAATGTGTAGCTACAGTTGAGGACCACTGCTTTGAAGGAATGGAAGGAGGACATGGTGGGAGGTAGAAGTGGGTGTTGGGATGAAGGGATAGATGGTAAGAAGGAGAAGAACAAGGTCAAGATCAGGAGCCCCCTTCAGTGTGACGGATAGAAACTGAAGCCAGGCCTGGTGACACACCCCTGGACACGCACCGAGACAACCCAGTGATTCTTTTGCCAAACCTGCCAGTGACTCGCACTGCTGTTGTCAGTATCTCTCTCAGCTTAGTCAACGGACTGGGAGAGTCAATGAGGACAAGTGCAGGAGGGCTCCCTGCTGATGACATTCTACCTCTTGCCTGGTGGCACCAGCAGTGCCTCATCAGTGACTGTGGCAGAGGCAGAACCTGCAACTGACAGGTTATCTTGAGAGTGTCTGATGCAGCTCCCTGTGCATTTCCAAATACCTGAAACAGCTGACCATGTTCCCTGAATAGGTGTGGCCAGGGACTGGCCTGTGTTAACTCATTCATTCATTCATCCATCCGCTCCCTCATTCACTCACTCACTCCCCAGCATGTGGGAGCTCTAAGGGAGCTCAGCCATCCTATACAGCCTAGTGGTTCCCAAGCTTTGTTTTTAGCTGAGGAATGCTGGGTTTAAGTGAAACCGTATGGAGGTGAAAACAAACACAAGGGGAGTGCTTTGGATAAAGCAGGGTAGGCGGCCCTGGGATCTGGCCCAATCACCTCTTTCTCCCCAGAGGACATTGCCAGATTCAAGAAGCAGAGTTTGGAAACTTCTCATTTTGGAGACGAGGACACTGAGGCACAGAATGGTGTGGGGCCTTACACAGAGTCATTTAGATCTCGCTTAACAAATCTCACTGTGCTAATGACATTGCTGAAGAGGCCCTAAAGAAGAGGACTGCAGTCTTCAATGTGGATTGAAGCTCAACATCAAGAAGACAAAGATTCTCACCACGGGGCCAATTGACAGCACCATGATAGATGGAGAAGAGATTGAGGTTGTTAACAATTACAGCTTGTTTGGCTCCATGATCAACACTCTTGACACCAGCAGTAAGGACATCAAAAGAGGAATTGCACTGGGGAAGTCTGCTCTCCGAGACTTCTACATTCTATAAAATGCCAAAGAGCAATAATGTCAGTCTAGAGACTAAGGTGCACCTGATCCAGGCCATGGTCTTCACATTTACTTCCTATGCATCAGAGATCTGGACAATAACTAAGGATGACAGAAGAAGAATTGAAACCATGGACTACCAGGAGAACAAATAGGTCTGCCTTGGAAAGGTTGTAACCTAATTTCCAATGAGAAATCCTTGAAGGCAAGAATTTTGAAGGTTCGTCTCACATACACTGGGCATGTGACCAGGAGGGACCAGTTCCTGGACATTGACATTATGCTTGGGAAGGTAGAGAGACAACACAGGAGAGGAAGACCTCAGATGAGATGGGTTGACACAGTAACTAGGGCAATGGTAGTAGGTGTGTCAGAGTCAGTGAGACTGGCAGGGCAGGGTTCTGAGCTGCTGTACACAGGGTCTCTATGAGTCACAGGCAACTTGATGGCACAAAACAACAAAAGTGACTTGACTGCCAAGGACGGGAGAAGCCAAGATGGGTGAAGTTCTTGACTACTAACTGAAAGTTTGAACCCACTCAGTGGTACCTGGGAAGAAAGTCCTGGGAATTTGCTTCCATGAGTTGAAATCCACTTGATGGTGACTGGTTTCTATGTGAGGAATACAGCACTGAGTGAGGCACAATTTCTGAAAAGGGAGATGCTTACTCCAGAGCTTAACGCCCCTACCTCAGAAGGTGAACCAGATGTCCAGCTTAGTCAGAGAATTGCCTTTCTCCACATTGTTTCCTGAAGAGAATTCTTGCCTGAATTCTTCCTCGGACACAGCACTCCAGGCTTGTTTCCGAGGGTCCACTAGATCTAAGGAATGGGGGGAGGTGGATGCACCAACCCAGCACACTACCAGCATTCTCTGTGGCTGTTCTTGTCGCCTTCCTGGTTCTTAAATATTCTGAACATCACACTTGGATCCCACCATCCAAGTTCCCAAAAATGTGACTAAGAACAAGACAGTAGCAGAAAATATCAGTAATGAGAACACCAAAACCTCCCTTCTTATTGCTGTCAGATGAGAAGGTGACATCACATCTGCTTGAGAGAAAGGAAAGAAAGAAAGAAAGAAAGAAAGAAAGAAAGAAAGAAAGAAAGAAAGAAAGAAAGAAAGAAAGAAAGAAAGAAAGAAAGAAAGAAAGAA
>NW_006399781.1:9008416-9020550 GCF_000299155.1 Elephantulus edwardii | reverse complement strand
GGGGGTGTGCGGGGAGAAGGGTGCAACAATGAATGAATGGAATTCCAAAATCTCTGTAGATGTTCATTGAAATGAAAAATAAACAAACTAAATCAAATAAATAAAAAAATAGAGTGGCTGTGAAGATTACCCGACCTCATTGTTCATTAAAGTTGCATGGTTTGCCCAACCACCCTTCGTGCACAATCTCCATTTCCCTCCTTTTTCTTCACCCAAGGGGGCTTGTTGTCCAATAGATTGCTCTCTCCTCTGAGGGACACTCCTTGTTGGCTGTTCATTGGTACACAGAAGTGATTGGCGTATTCCAAACCCAGTAAATATAATCCCTTCCTGGTGTCTATGTGGCTGTGTGCAACCGTTTGCCAACAGGCAAGTGGCATTATGTAATCTGTCATCTCCGTGCCTTTGTAAACACCCCAAAACTACACTATGGCCACAAGACACAATCTGAGAGAACAGCTTATGCCTCGGAGATCTGTACACCCAACACAGAGACGTCAGGAGAGGTCATTCCCTGCTGGGAGAGTCAGGAGGTCCCCTTTGTCACAGGCTTGGAGGGAAGGCTCGAAATTCAGTAGATCGAGGCAAAGGGAGTGACTTTGGAGGCCACAGAACGAAGTGGCAGTAAAACTGTGGAGCTGGAGCTGGAAAAACACAGTGCGTGTCTAGGCAAGTCCTGGAGTCTGGCTAAAGATGGAGTTTTGTGGAGGAGGATGAGGGGGAGGAGAGGAGGTTGGGGAGGCGGTTTGGAACGAGGCTGGGTGGGGCCTTGAATGCCAAGCTGAGGCTGGAAGTCTTGAGCTCTCCTGAGGATTTGAGAGCGAGAGAGGAGGTTCAGGAAGCTCGATCGCAGGGAGCGATGGATGATACGGGCAGTTGGGAAGCCAGCTAGGAGGCTGCGGTTCGTAGGTTAATCCTGGTTGTGCAATGGTTAAGTGCTCAGTTACGTGTCAAAAGCCAGTGATTTAAACCCGGTAGCAGCTCTGGTGACATAGGCAGCCAGGGAGCTACACTGTTAAGCCAAAGGCAATGCTTTTGGCGGTTCAAATCCACCACCGGCTCCTCAGAAGAAAGATGGGCAGGCTCTTCCTGGACAAAGCCTCAGGAACCCACTGGTGGGCCGGCTATGAATCAGATCCGACACAACCGCAATGAGAAAGAGTAAGAACCAGCAGTCCCACGGGCGTAGATATATAGCACTCTGTCCCCATAAAGATTGCTGTCGTGTCCCCTCAAGTTGACTCTCCTCGTTGGCACTCTCCATGCTGGATGAGTATGTCAGAGCGACTACCACAGACAATGTCCTAGGGAGGACTGCTGGCCTCTTTACAGGAGCAGATCACCAAGTCTTGTCTCCTGCCAAGCTGCTGGGAGGTTTGCCCATTCACCTTTTGATTAACAACTACAACCTTAACCCCTGTAAAAAGTACAGCTTAGGACACCTATAAGGAATTGCTATTAGGTCATATTTGGTTGCTATGCGTTGGAATCAGCTCACTGGGCCACAGCAATAACAAGACCTCTGACTCTCTGGGTGACAGAGTTAAGTACTTGACTCCTAACTGAAAGGTTAGCAGTTCAAGACCACCCAGGGGCAGTTCAGATGAAAGAACTGGTGATCTGCGTGTGACAAATCAGCCAGTAAAAACCCTACAGGGTAAAATTTAACCCTGACACACTTGGGGTCTTTGTGGGTTGGAGTTGACTCCAGAGCAACTTTTATTTTTAAGAGGACCCCCACCTGTCAGGGGAGTTTCTGGGCCAGGAGGATAGTGGTTCAGCACTACCATGAGGAAATACCCTTACATCCTGATCTGAGAATGGGGACCTGGTGAGTGAGCTCACTCCCCAACAATTATTTGGGGAAGTGAAAGAGGAAATTGACCACAAAATAAGGGTGCTTGACTCACTATCGCCCAGTGACCTTGTGCAGGAAGATTTCCTGAGCCTGCTGCCAGCTGCCTCCTCTGTCCACACCTTGCCTGGCAGGAATGTAGGCACCTTGAGGAGGTGTACACACACACACACACACACACATACACGCCCCCATGAACACACAAGAACATCTGAGAGGCTTCTGGAAGTGCCTACCCAGCCTAACTCCCACCTCTCTTGCTCTGAGGCCTGGAGCAAACCACTTAAACCTTATTGGGCCTCAGTTTCCTCACGTATAAAAATGATTGTCATAACCGCCACCACCTATTTGTGGAACTTTTATGAGAGTAAATAGTCTAATAAAATGGAAGGTACTTAAAGGTTTTTGGAAGTGGTGCTGAAGGAATGCGAGGTGTAATTGTTGATGTTGTTACTTAATTGTGCATTTCTGTTGCCGCTACTGCTTTGGCGCGTGTATTTCTTTTCTCTGAAGAGCTTAAATATGGTTCACAGTGTTCTTTTGTAAAGAATAACTCCCAATTACCTCCTCTTGCTTAGATGTGGGCCGTGTACCAGAAGCCTTCACAGACACTGTCTACCTTAAGCAAAACTTGAGTCAGATCTTGCAAACATCCAAAGGCGGTCCAGGCTGAGAGCACCTTGGGGAGGTGGCAAAAGATGATGATTCACCCCTGCTTAGCAGGGAAGGTGCTAGTGTCTCAGGCAGGGAAAGACAGGTGACTCAAGGTGGGACTTTCTGAGCCTAGAGGAACTAGGCTCACTCATCCCTCCAACTCCTTGGCTACTTCCTACCCCCGCCCAGTCCTATGCTACCTCCTGTCCTCACCCCCTGGAAAGCTAACAGTTGCAGCCTGCTCTGCAAACCATGTGACTTTTGAAAGCGTCTTCATTTTCTGCATCTGTGGAATGGGTCTAATGATCCTTGAACTGCCTGCCTTATAGGGCTCATCTGGGGAGGATCCCTAAGGCTGAGCATGTGAGGATAATTGGTGATTATCAAGTCTTGTTTCAAGATATGTGACAGTTTGGAGGTCATATTTCAAAGTTATGTTTTAAGGTGATTGCCTATCTGAGGCAGCAATGGGTTGGAAACTGTTCTGTGATGGCACGAGAGGAGTAGTTGGTGAATCCCAGGAAGTCAGTGCCCTCTAGAATGAAGGTTCCAAAGCTTTATGGAAAGTGTTTGCATTTGAATAATGTCTTGGAGCTCTGATACAAAGTCCGCTTCCAAAGATAGGAGAGTGTGTCCATCAGTCCCCAGCATGGCCAGCATAGTTCTTAGGGTTTCTGGCCTTTCTGGATAGTGACACTCACCTACCAAAACCACAGACGAGTGTAGCTGGGAAGTCAAGCAGTCTCTAATTAGGGAAACAGCAGAGCTGAGGTGCCAAGAGGTTGCAAGTTCCCTTCCCAGGGAAGCCCTGCCCTGTAAAGAGAAAGGAAGGACACTGCTGATGGGGATAGTTCAGGAAAGGACTATCCTCTGTCTCTGGACAACATACACCCAGCGGGGGACAAATGCAGAGCCCAGGGACAGGGCCCTGCCTGCTGTCTCTGGCTTGGATCCCCAGCTCACAGCGAAGGCAGGAGCAGGAGTACAAATCTAGGGAGAGTGGTCTGAGAATAGCCCACAAGGTCGTTATACCCCTTTAGGGCTTCTGGCAGAAGAGCCTTGGGTGAAGGGATGGAGAAGTGAGCTGCAAAGTTGTTGAAGAAAAGACAAGTTGCAAATATGGATGGGGAAGGTTTAGACCATCAGGGACTGTTCATTCAACTTGAATGTCCTTGTTTCGCTCATTTTTAGGCATCCTCCAACCTCAAACCATTGCCTAAGTCATCAACCAGGACACAGGACTATCCTTTAACTCGTGGGAACTTGTGTGTGTGGCTGGCCTGCCTGGAGCTATGCAGGTGACATTTCAAATACCAGCAGAGTTGCCTCTGACGGGCAGGCTGCCGTGGAGTGTCCTGTCTAAGGCAGGCCAGGTGGGAAAACCTGGAGATGTATTTCTGAAAATGAACCAATGGAAACTGTACAACAGATCACAACAGAGTATGATCTGATGCACCTGCTTGGGGCATGTCAGCTTCTGAAGGAGGACGTCTTGTTTAGTGAAATAGAGGGCCAGCGAGGGTGCAAGAAACCCTTGGTGAGATGGACTGGGACAGTAATTGCAATGACAGACTCAAATATGCTGGGGACCCTGAGGATGATGCAGGATGATGTATCATTCTGTTGTATGTAAATTTTGATTCAGCACCAACTCGATGGCCCCTGCCTACTTACCTGTCATCTGTCTATAATCTTTCTCCCCATCCATCCTCCTACAAGACCTGGTCACAGCCCCAGACTCATTTCCTTAGTCTATTTCTGGTCTTCATTGTCATCTTGGTATTTGGGGTTAATAGTAGGCCCCATATTGGAGCCTCGTTGTAAGAACTGAGTAAGTTAGCAAAGTGCTTGCCCCAAGATAAGCACCCCATATGTGCTGGCTCTGTCTTGAGAACCCCAGCCATCGTCTTTCAAGCCTGGGCTCCCAGTTGCGTTTGGAGCCGCCCAGTTGACTGCTCCCTGCTGCCTTCCTCTGCAGCTGCATCGCCTCTTTGTCTCCTCTCGGGTCAGGTTGATTTCTCCTGGCTTCAGGGTCATGCTGCGGCTTATGGAGGAGAGCCAGCCGGCGTGCGTGTTGGCTGGCTTTTAGCTCGCTCTTGCTCATCTTCCAATACTTTGGTAAGAACTCACACCCTTTACGAAACATAAGAACCCCTGGGGGCAGGGTTTGAACTTGCCCCGAAGCACCTTGAAGGAAAGGTCCAGCTGTCTGCTTCTGAAGGGTCAGGGTGGTGAACTCCATGGGGCCCCGTTCTACCCTATACACATGAAGTTACTAGGAGTTGATTCACTTGGAGAGGACTGTTGTGGGGTTTTGTTTTGGTGGGAACCGTGACTCGATGAGAGAAGCATAGATGTGTGGTGAGAGGGAGCTAAGTCTGAACCCCAGCATAACCATGTATACCCACTGTGTGGCCTTGGATAAATCACATACCCTCTCTTGGTCTCAATTTCATGTAAAATGAGGGAAGTACCACTCAGTCATGAGCTCTGGTGGCCTAGCAGTAAGGAGTTGCCCTGCCAACCAGAAAGCATGTGGTTCAAATCCACCAATTGATTTGTGGTAGAAAGAAGGGCGATCTCCCATGCAATTTGCTGCCTCTGAAAACCTGCTGGAACGTCACCTATGGGTCAGTTCCACTTCAAGGTACATAACAAAAACCCCTCCCTCACAGGATGAAGGTGAGAATAACATGAAACAGCCCTAGATACTTACAGCTGCTCAGGCCGCAGGCCCACACACAGTAGGTGCACAGTGAAGCTTCTCTCCCAGTCAGCTGTGTTCTGCTAGCAGTCTTCTCTCTGGACTCCAGTCCTTAGCCATCTTTGATACGTGCAATTAGCTTACGTGATTTATGTTTTTGGCTGTATATACCATGTGTTGGTAATGTTTTCATTCATTCACCATTTATTGGGCATTTACTACTTGCCTGATGTTGGGTTAAGCCCTGGAGATGACGATGAGGGACTGACTCCTTGCCCTGAGGAGTTCACAGAAAACCAAGAGGATCAAATATATGTGCAGATAATGATAGGGTCTGGTGCTAAATGTCATAATGGGAGTGTGTATATGAGAGACTGGATCGTAGCACAAGGAATGACTCACATTGCTTTTGGCAGTCAAGGGCCTGCGGTTGAACTTATTACCACACCCATGTTTTGTTGCTGTGCTGGGCTCTGGAAATTGAGGATGTAAGATTACCTCTATCCTCAAGGAGTCCACAATCCTGTGGGGAAGACAGACAAGAGAATATAGTAATCCTACTCTGGTGATTTTCAACAGTCAGGAAATCAGGAGACATACTACACTGGGAAAATCTATAGTTAGAGACCTCTCCAAATTATTGAAGAGCAATGTTGTCAGTTTGAGGACTAAGGTGTATCTATCTGAGCACTTGCTATGCATCTGAGAACTGGACAATGACTAAGGATGACACAAGAAGAATTGATGCCTCTGAGCTATAGCATTAGAGAAGAGCACTGAACATTGCATTAACTACCAAAAGAACAAACAAATATGTCTTGGAGAAAGTGCAGCTAGAGCGCTCCTAAAAGGCAAAGATAATAAAGCTTTGCCTCGTATACTTTGGGCATGTGACTAGGAGGGGCTATTCCTTGGAGAGGGACATGAAGCTCGGAAAGGCAGTGGGTCAAAGGAGAGGAAGACCCTCGTCCAGGTGGATTGACACAGTGACTGATGCAATGGGCTCTAGTGTGTCAGGAAGCGTGAGGATGGCACAGGAGAGTGCAAGGTTCAGCTCTGTTCTTCCTAGGGTCGCTATGGGTTGAACTTGATTTGGTGGAACAACAACTCCGATGATTTAGCAGCGGAGAATTTTGCTGCCAATGCATAGACACATGGTTCATATCCTCCAGCTGTTCTGAGAGGGAGGGAGAGGCCATCTCCACCTGTGCATTTTCCTGCCTCTGAAACCCCGCTGGAGGATCATCTATGGGTCGGTTCAGACTTGACGGCAAGCAAAAACACAACAACCTCAAGGAAAGTGCTTATATGCCCAGGGGGCTGTGTAAAGCAGGGATGGAGGAGACAGTGAGAGCGCCTTTATAAGGGGCAAGAAGGACAATCTGGAGGCAACAGCATCTGAGACTCGAAGGGCAGACACGTTGTTGTTAGATGCCATTGAGTCAAGTACAACTCACAGCGACTCTATGAATGCTAGACCTGAGCCCTGTCCTATGCTGCTCCATCCTCACCCTCTCTGCCAAGCCTGAGCCCATTGTTACAGTGTCAGGTCGTCTTGTTGAGAGCCTGCTTCTCTTTCCCTGCCCTTCCACCTTTCCAACATGATGCTATTGTTAGCCATCAAGCCAGCCTGGCTCAGGAGGGCCCTGTGTGTGCTGAGAGGAACCCTCCCCTCGCGTGCTCAGGGCTGAGTCTGGAAGCAGGTTGCCAGACCTTTTCTTCTACAGAGACTCTTGGTGGATTTTAACATCTCCCCTTTCGCTTAACAGTTTATCACAAACCATGTGTGCTTCCAAGGTTCCTTGAAGGAGAAGGAAGAGCTGGCTAAACAAAAGCATGTCCTAGGTGGAGAGAAAGAAGCGGTGTGGAGTGGGAAGAATGAGGAGTGTGAAGCGTTCAGGGACCTATGTGTCATTCTCTATGATCAGAGGCAAATGCAGGCATGTTTCTTCCCCCACCCCCCAACATCCCTTCCCAGGGGCCACAGTGACTCTGATGTGAGGGTCTGTCCTCGCTGTGCAACCCAGACCCACTGACAGACAAGAAAGCTCTGGAAAGGAAAAGAAAAAGACCTTTCGTGAATTCTTTAGGCTGAGCTGGTTGCTGTTACATACCATTGAATTGGAATGAACCCATAGCTGACCCTTCAGTGAGTTTTCAGAAGCAGTCAATCACACAGGAGGAGACTGCTCATCTTTCTCCCACACAGCAGTTGGTGGATTCGAACCATGGGCCTTTGGGTCAGCAGACCACACTAGTGGGAAAAGTTGCCAGACATCAGAGAAGAAAGAGCCTTTTTCCTGGGCTAATGTCTCTCCACACTTTAGCTTCTCTACTTACGTGCTTCTTGCTAAATCCCCCCAGACTCCTGCTCCTGATAGTTGAAAAACCAGGCGCCCCAGAGTCCTTTCTAACTCACGGCTGCCCCGTGTGTGTCCGAGTACAGCTGTGCTCTGTGGGGTGTTCATGAGTTGATTTTTTAAGAATAGATTGCTGCGCTTTTCCTCTGAGACATTTCTCTGTGGACTCGAACTACTAACCTTTCAGTTAGGAAAGTGCATTAGCCTTTTTAACCACCCAGTGATTCCCTTCGCATCATAAAGCAAATAAACTCATTGCTATCAAGTCCTAGTCATAACTGACTCATGGCTGAGCCCCTGGAAGGCTTTTAGAGGTTGAGCAAATCATCCTACAATCTGGACTTTATGAAGAAGAATGTGGCATCAGGCTAGGAGGAAGACTCATCAACAGCCTGTGTTATGCAGATGATATGATGTTCCTTGCTTAAAGAGAAGACTTGAAATACTTATTGCATTGCAGAAGATCAAAAGACTACAGTCTTCAATATAGATGACATCTCCACATCAAGAAAACACAAATCCTCACCACTGGGCCAATAGCTAACATCATGACGGACAGAGAAAAGATTGAAATTGTTAACTATCCATTTTATTTGGACCCACAATCAGTATCCATAGTAACAGCAGTCAAGAAATCAAAAGACTTGTTGCATTGAGAAAATCTTCTGTCAAAGACCACTCCAAAGTGCTACAGAGCAAGGATATAATTTTAAAGACTAAGGTGCATCTGATCCAAGCCATGGTCTTTTCAGATGCTTCCTATGCTTCTTAAAGCTGGACACTGAATAAGGATAACCCCCCAAAAAATGGATGCCTTTGAATCGTGGTGTTGACAAAGAGTATGACTATCCCACTGACTGCCAAGAGAACAAACAGGTGGGTCTTGAAAAAAGTGCAACCACGATGCTTCTTAGAGGCAAGGATGGTGAAATCAGGCTGGAAAGGGTTGAGGATCAGAGAAAGAGAAGACCTTCAACAAGATGCCTTGATACGGTGACTGTAACAATGGGCTTGAGCATATCAGAGATTGTTAGGATGGTGCAGACAGGGGAAGGTGCAGACTGGTTATTCACAAAGTCACTTGTAAGTCATAGTCAATTTGATGGCACCTGACATGTACAATAAACCACAGGGGACGAGATTGCCCATCTTTCTTCCAAAGAGTGACTGGCAGATTCAAACCACCAGCCTTTGTGCTGGCAGTGCTACTCCTTAGCTGCCAGGCCCTCAGCGTCACTAATTTGGTCAAGGTGGAGAGTCCTCGCTTTTCTGAACAGTCAGCAGGCCAGAGAGACTCCCAGCACAGTCCACTTCTGCTCAGGTACAGGCATGTGCAGCCCCCCCCCCCGCGTACACTCTCCCTCACTCTTATTCACAGCACGCACACACACATTCACACAGCTCACAGATGCACGCACACCACTCACCCACATCTGCTCTCACACACGCGCACTTGCACGCCAGGAGGGCACAGCTGGCATCTGTTCCCGAAGTTCCCTTTGGAAGGAACCTTCAGCTCCTCAGAAGATTCTGGACCCCCAAGCCTAAGGAACCTTGATCAAGCTCCGCGCCAGAGAACAACAGCATCCCTGGCTGAGAGGGGACCAAAGGGTTAAGAGAGAACAGTTCCAGGGAGTTTGCCTCTTAATCAACACAGTTAATTCTTTTCCTTTTATAAACATAAATTCTTGGCAGTCAGTAACCAAGAAAGAAAGGGGTAAGAAAAAAACCTTAACCCAACATTAGTCAAATCTTTGCCTCTTCCTATTTTTTCCCCCCAAGTTAAGACGCAGGGGAATTCAAAGCAATGAGAGAAATCCCAGCCCAGATGGAATGTTTTTGCTAATATACGTCTGCAAGTTATTTAAATGTGTGTGTGTGTGTGAGAGAGAGAGAGCAAATGAAAGCGAGCAGGTATGGGTGTGTGTGTGTGTGTGTGTGTGTGTGTGTGTGTGTGTGTGTGTGTGCACTTGTGCATGTGCATACACTCATGCACATGCACCTGGAGTAAACAAGAGCAATGACAAAATCTCCACTTGAGCCCCAGCTGCCCTTGGCCCTGTCTAGACCTGAAATCAGACAAGACCAGTCCCCAGGGTTGAGAGTCTCGTTCAGCCCAGGGTCTTCCAGGGGCAACAGCACCTGTCTCAGGCTCTCAGCCCCCACATGGCCGCTGTAACACTTCTAACCACATACATGTCTTATCCATATTCCTGCTTAGCCAGAAGTCTTGGGACTGGAGGGTCCAGGCTTGGAGAAGAGGGAGCATTCACATGGCCAAGCCTTACTCCACAGAGCTCCCTGGACAGGGCCCACCTGGACCTATGGTCTCGGCTTCCACTCTGCCCAGCCTCTTCTTGTCTCATCTCCTGCCTCTCAGAGCTATCTTAAGATCTTCAGACCCCTGAGCTCGTCCCTCTTTGCTTTAGACCTTTATCCTTGAGAAACCCCTCCGATGGCAGGTCAGACCCTCCCCATCAATCCCCAGCCAGACTGCCTGTCTTGCTTAGGGGGCCTCAAGGTACAGAGACCTCCTCAGCTCCCACCTACCCCTCCCTCTCTCTCTGTTTGCTCCTCCTGAGCCAGCTTTAATTCTTTTCATCTTTCCTCTGAAATCACTCCTCTGGCCCTGTAATCAGCTGTGTGGGTTCCAACTTCCTGATTTCCAGGGGGAGATTAAGCAGCCTTCTCCATCCAAAGGTACTTTTCTTCTTTGGGGGCCACACCATGGGGTGGCTAGGCTCCTCTCTGCAGAGAGGGGCTGCTTGCCCTCTTCTGAATGCGGCCCACCTCGAGGCCTGGCCTCTCCAAGCTGAGTTTCTCATGCCCTTCCCCTGCCCTGACTCCTCCAGCCCAGAGGCTGCAGCCGGGCCCAGGGCTTGGAGTTCACAGTTTCCTCTGTCGCCACACCAGCTCTTAGGAAAGTAGTAGGGGTGAGAGTCAGGGTGCCCCAGAGCGGGCAGTTCACAGGGTCTGGAGTCTACAGGGGGATCCTCAGTCTGGTTGCTCCCTGCTTCGACTCAGCTTCTGTTCTGCTTCTCTGTTCCTTCTCGCCCTAAAAGGCCCCTAAAGTGAGCGTGGCCATCCATGGCTTCCCCTGGTTGGTGGAGGGGTTGACACGTGCTTTCAGCTCCCTGGGGAGGTGCCATCTACTCTGTTCATCTTTAAGTGGCACATTGGGGGAGAGAGAGATTCCAAGGGGAAAAAATGAGTGTTTGATTTTGTGTCATTTGAGCTTCGCTTGATATGGAGCTAGGGGATAGCATAACTTAGACGTCTAACTTTTTCTGTGAATGTGCTCTTAGTAAGGAATTGCTGAGGCAGAGAGAAGGCAAGTAGACATTCTGCGGGAACTTTCCTAGAATGCCCTCGTTGGGCTACAATGCTTGTGAGAGCCCTTTTCCCCCTGGAATTAAAATCATGGAATCCTGGGGCTCCCATCTGGACCCTGATTTTCCAGGGATTGAAGAGGTTAGGAGGACTCTAGCACATTTTAGATTCAGGATGCTCCCGAGACTTCTGAGATGCTATGCAAAAATATTGTGGAGACGGCATTTTTGTGAGAAGAACCCTCTTGGCCTTAATTGTGTTCTCTAAGGGTTGCCGGATTGAAAAGGTTAAGAAACACTGGATTAGAGGTCAGCGTTAAGGTGAGACACTGAGGCCAGCCAGAATGACCCAAAGGACTGGGCCACTGGCAGACAACCTCTGGCAGAGACAAGTGGCCTTGGCACTGGCTTCTGCTGAGTCAGCCTTGGGCCGTTGCATGAGTTTGCAGAGCTGGTCCTGGCTTTGAAAACACAGAAGCGGGTGAGGGGACCTCCCAGGAGGTTCCTGGAGGCCACATCTTCAAGCATGAGGAACTCTGCTGTATGAAACCCTGTTGCTCACGTGATGCAGTGCAGCTCCCCTGGACTGAGCCCTTGGCTTTATGTACTGGCCACTGAAAGACATTGGTGGGTAAGGATAGCTCCAGTGTGCATCAGTGAAAAGGATCTGATATACAGCATTCCCAAAATACACAAAGCTCATTGGAGTCGCCTGGCAGAAGCAAAGAATTGAAGGCTGCATGTTGTTATGAGGTGTCATCAAGTCCACTATGGCTCATATTAACAGATTTTAACCTTGTCCTGTCCTGCACTCTCCTCACGATCCCGGCCATGCTCAAGGCCATTGAGGTAGTCACTCTGCTGATCCATCTAACTGAGGGTCTTCCTCTCTTTCGTTAACCCCTCTACCTTTCCCAGCATGATACATTTTTTCATGGACTTGCCACTGGCCCCTCCTGACAACATGTCCAAAGTATGTGAGATGAAGTTTCACTGTACTTGCCTCTAAGGAACATCCTGGCTGCCCTTCCTCTAACACAGACGTGTTTGGTCTTTTAGCAGTCTATGGTATTCAATACTCTTCACCATCAGCATGATTCAAAAGCATCATCAATTCTTCATCTGTCATCCTTACTCATTGTCCAACTTTCAGATGGATAAGAAGCAATTGAAAATACAATGGCACACCTTAGTCTTTAAAGTAGCATCCTTACTCTGACATTTTATTTTTT
>NW_006399781.1:9007549-9008316 GCF_000299155.1 Elephantulus edwardii | reverse complement strand
AGGCAAAGGCCTTGGGAGTTTCTGGGCATGATCTTTCCTTCACACCTGAAGGACACTGTCTCTTGGGCCGGGTGGCCAGACTTACTACGTGGGGTGGGTTGAAAACCACTCAGTGCCTCAGGATGAAGCCTGTGGAGCCAGGCAGGCCCCAGTTTCCTTTCCCAGCAGTGCTGTGTGCCTCAGGCCAGGCTTACATATCTTTGTTCTGAAGTACTTGAAAGGATGCTGTCCTGACCAGAAACTGCTCCGGGCTGAAGGAAATCTCTTGCCCAAGTTATGCCTACTTCTCAGGAGGAAGATCTAAATCCAGACTGGCCAATGAGGATGTACGATGCTCCCCCAACCGGGGGACGTCTCGGAAGTGCTCCTCCACGACTCAAGGTTCAGCTGCCTGTGGGGTTGGCTGAGGCCTCTGTGGTAATAATTGCATTGCTATTTGACCCCTCCCTCTTCCCAGTCCAGCTTCCACCCCTCTACTACAGGGGTTGCCCTCCTCGAGCAGTCCCCAGTTAACCTTTTGCACAGAAGTCTTCCTCTCAAAGTCTGTTTCCTGATTCAAAACAGTACTCATCCATAAAATGGGACTATAATAATTCAAGATTGGTGGACGATTTATCAACAACCTGTGTTATGCGGATGACACAACCTTGCTTGCTGAAACTGAAGAGGACCTGAAGCGCCTGCTGCAGAGTGTCAAGGACTGCAGCCTGCAATATGCTTCAATGTGGATTGAAGCTCAACATCAAGAAGACAAAGATTCTCACCAC
>NW_006399781.1:8971454-8998599 GCF_000299155.1 Elephantulus edwardii | reverse complement strand
GGGGAACGACAGCCTTTTTAACAAATGGTGTTGGCAAAATTGGAAAAATATCTGCAAAAGACTCAAGCAAGACCCACACCTCACTCCATACACAAAAACCTACTCTGACATTTTAAAGAAGTCCTTGACATATTTTTTTTCAACATCCATTGATTATTTTTTTCCACTGTTCCACTGGTCTAGTGGTAGGTAAGAATCTGCACTGTTATCCCAAAGGCTTGAGGTTAGAATCCACTAGCTGCTCCACAGGAGAGAGATGGACAATATCCGCTCATGTGATTTACTGCCTTTGAAACCCACAGGAGGATAAGCTACAGGTCAGTTATGACCTCATGGTACACAGCAACAATAACAGGCTGCCACAGGTATTAAATATGGGTCTAAGTAAAATGAAATCATTGATAACTTCATTCTTTTCTCCATCTATCATGATGTTGCACAAGCGATTGCGAAGACTATAGCCCGGATCAGGCACACCTTAGTCTCCAGACTGACGTTGTTGTTCTGCAGTACTCTGGAGAGGTCATTGACAGCTGAATTTCCCAATGCAATTCTTCTCTTGATTTCCTGGCTACTGGTACCAAGAATGTGGAGATAAGGAAACTAACAACAGTTTATTGTGATCCACACAATCAAAAACCTTTGCATAGTCAATGAAACACAGATAGACATTCCTCTGGTACTCTCTACTTTTAGCCAAGACCCATCTAACATTAGGTATAATATCTCTAGTACCACGACCTCTTCTAAATCCAGCCTGCACATCAGGCAGTTCTCTGTTGATGTGCTGTTCCAGTCGTTTTAGGGATGACAGAAGGAGAATTGATGCCTTTGAGCTGTGGTGTTGGAGAATAGTGTTGAATATACCATGGACTGCTAGGAGAATAAACAGGTTTGTCCTGGAGAGGGTGAAACCAGGCTGCTCCTTCGACACAAAGATTCTGATGCTTCATCTGACGCAATTTGGACACGTTTCAGGGAGAAACCAGTCCTTGGAGAGGGACATCATCTTTGGGAGGGTGGAGGGACAGCACAAGAGGAGAAGACCCTTGATGGGATGGATTGATACAGTGACTAAGGTAATGGGGGTAGGTGTGTCAGAGACAATAAAATTGGCACGGGGTTTAGAGCTTTTGTGCATGTTGTTATGTGCCATTGAGTCACTTGCGACTTGAAATATCTTTTATAAGAAACATAAACACAGGCTATACACATGGATTTCACCTGATGGTATGCATAGGAATCAAATAAATTACATTTGTGGAAAGACTTGCTGGAGAAGATCAATATCAGCAGTGAAAACCAGGCCAGCTGCTGATTGTGGGACAGACCACCAACTACTCATATGCAAGTTCAAGCTGAAGTTGAGGAAAATTAAATCAAGTCCACGGGAACCAAAATTTGACCTTAAGTCTGTCCCATTCGAATTTCAAAACCATCTCAGGAACAGGTTTGAGGCCTTGAGCACCAATGAGCGTAGACTAAATGAGCTCTGGGAGGATATCAAGAAAATCGTCCATGAAGAATGCAAAAGATCATTACAAAGGCTGAAGAAGAAAAGACCAAGATGGATGTCAGACGAGACTCTGAGTATTGCATTAGAGCGCTGAGAAGCCAAAGCTAAAGGAAGAAACCAAGAAATCAAAGAGCTGAACAGAAAATTTCAAAAGGCAGCCCGGGACAACAAAGCAAGATACTATAATGAAATGTGCACAGAGCTGGAGTCAGAAAATCAAAAGGCCGAACTTGCTCAGCATTTCTTAAGCTGAAGGAGCTGAAAAACAAACTCAAGCCACCAGTGGCAATACTTGAGGATACTTTGGGTAGAATGTTAAATGATCCAGGCAGTATCAAGAGAAGACAGAAGGAGTACACAGAATCACTGTATTAGAAGGAACTGGCTGACACAGAGGAATTTCGTGAAATGACATATGAGCAAGAGCCTATAGTTATGAAGGAGAAAGTTCAAATTGCTCTGAAGGAATAGGCAAAAAACAAGACTCCAGGAGTTGATGGCATACCAGTAGGCATATTTCAACAGACACTGCCCTGGATGTGCTAAGTTTTGCCACGAAATTTGGAGGACAGCCAGCTGACCGACTGACTGGAAAAGATCAATATTTGTTTTTGTGTATAGGGTCACATAATGACAACAACAACATCATGATATTGCCCATTAGTTCAATGGTGTAGACTTTTTGTCTTCTTGATGTTGAAACAAAACGCCTTATCAAAGGCTGTAATCCAATCTTCCTCAGTCTTCAAGTCTTCATCACTTCTTCACTTTAAGCACTTGACTAATTAAATGGTTGGTGGTTCAACTCCACCCACCCCAGAAGGCAGGCCAGGGACCAGCTTCTGAAAGGAGGAGTCCCAGCTTTGAAAACCCTACTTTCTACACGTAGGGTTGTCGTGAGGGAGAATCAACTGATAGCAAATGGGAGTATCAACAATGAAGTTCATGTTTCAAAATAAAAATAGTGTGTGCTCTTCAAGGGTCTGCTTGTCTGTGTGCTCAGCACTGAAGTGGCTGCGGCAGGATGATCACAGGGGAAGAAAGTGAAAGGCCATCAATGCCTTTGAGGAAGAGGGCTTTAGGAGGAAAGAGAACTGCTGGGTGACAAGCTCTTTAGCTCTAACTCCCTGCTAACCAAGCTGTGTATCTTTCCCTGATCCCAGCTCCCTCTCCTGTGAAATGGGGTTGGTCTGGAGCGTCTTGGAGGCTCTTCCATTGCTACCATCACAGGTTGTAAGAAATGCCCCTCCTTGGAGCTGTGGTGGGGGGTACGGAGAGGCAGGGGGGTGGGGGGAGTGGAGAGAGTTCTCCATAAGCCTCAGGGAACTTCTCCCAGTCTCCTCCCATTGCACTCCAAGACCACCTGACCAGAACCTTGATTCCCTACTTGGAAAGTAAATTCTCCTACAGAAGAGACTGTGGGAACAAGCAGTTTCTCCCTTTCATCTTTGGAATGTTTGCTTTCTTATTCTCCTGCTCAAACTGAACATACGCACAGGACTCTTGTCCTTTCTGCTCTCATGATGCTAAATGAGGGGAGCCTGGCTCGGCCAGATGTGGAAGGAACAGCCTGGCAGCCAGAAGGGTTTGCTGCTAAAATGCGCCAGCCAGAATGAGGAGCCAAAAATATGCCCTGGACCCTCAGAAATGAGCCTTCTCTTGTTGTATTTGTTGTTGTTGTTATGGACCATGGAACTGGAGCCAGCTCATAGCTGACCCTCCAGTGGGTGTTCAGAGGCTGTAAACTGCACAGGAGTCCATCTTTCTCTGGAGGAGTGGCTGGTGGATTCAAATCCTGTACCTTTGGGTTGGCAGTGCAACTCCTTCCCACTAAGCCACTAGAGTTGTTGTTGTTAAGTGCTGTCAAGTTGCAGGTGACTCATAGTGACCTTATGAAAGAGAGTCCTTGACGTTTGGGTGCCTTTCATCCTCTCTCCAGGTTCATAGGGTTTCCA
This sequence comes from Elephantulus edwardii, assembly GCF_000299155.1. NCBI lineage: Eukaryota > Metazoa > Chordata > Mammalia > Macroscelidea > Macroscelididae > Elephantulus > Elephantulus edwardii. The sequence goes on along the minus strand of NW_006399781.1, from coordinate 8,995,128 downwards.
GAGGCAAGCTATTATGGAAGTGGATGCCACTCCTCCTTCCAAGATTGTTTTAATCGGGGAGCTCCACCCCACTCTCTGTCCGCATTGGGACATTAACGCATTTGACACATCAGTATCACAGTGTTCAGCCTCACAGCAACCACAAGTGACCGAGGTACAGCAATTTGTACACCAGGGCTGTACGACCTAGAGGAATGTCTGTACAAAAACAATGAAAGACTTTTGGGCTTGAAGCCCCCTGCTGCTTTAAACCCTAGGCCAAGCCTGGCTTGCCTGGCTCCTGGAGGCAGAGTAGTCCTTCACGTCCAAAAACTGCTACAACACCCACGCACACAGCACCATACCCTCTCTGGCCACCACCAGAATTAGTTGCTGTCAAACTGATTCTGAATCATGGCGACCCCGTGTGTACAGAGTATCAAATTGCTGCACAGAACTCTCAAAACTGGGACCTTTTAGAAGCACATCTCTTATAGGTTCAATATGGCAACCATTGGGTCAATATGAAGTTGAGTGCTTAACCATGTTAGTGCAAATGGTCTCTGTTCCATGACCAGCCAAAAGGTTAGTAGTTCAAGTCCTCTAGCCGTGCCAATGAATGTAGGTCTAATGTCTGTTATGTGCCATCGAGTCGCTTGCAACTCATAGCAACTCTATGTACAAGAGCTCTAAATGCTGTTCTATCTTGTGCCAACCTAGCCATCTCAAACACACTTATTCCCACCGCTCCAGTCACAGAATCGATCGATCTCATCAAAGGTCTTCCTCTCCTTCGCCACCCCCCCACTCTGCCAAACATGATGTCCCTCTCCAAGGGCCAGTCCCTCCTTGCAACATGCCCAAAATATGTCAGATGAAGCTTCAGAATCCTTGACTCCAGGGAACACTTTGGCTTCACCCTCTCCAGGACAAACCTGTTTGTTCTCCTAGCAGTCCATGGTATATTCAACACTCTTCTCCAGCACCACAGCTCAAAGGCATCAATCCTCTTTCTATCAACCCTATTCACTATCCAACTCTCTGATGCATAGCACATAATTGCGAAGACTATAGCCCGGATCAGGCGCACCTTAGTCTCCAGCCTGACATCGTTGCTCTTCAGTACTCTTGAGAGGTCCCTCACAGCCGACTTTCCCAATGAAATTCATCTCCTGATTTCCTGGCTGCTGTTACCAAGAGTGTTGACTGTAGAGTCAAGTAAATTAAAACTGTTAACTATCTCAATCTCTTCACCATCCATGCTGATGCTGCCAATTGGCCCAGTGGTTAGAATCTTTGTTTTCTTGACGTTGAGCTTCAGTCCATATAGGAGGCTGTAGTTCTTGACCTTCTGCAGCAAGCGCTTCAGGTCCTCCTCAGTTTCAGCAAGCATGTCTACCTCTGTAAAGATTACAACCTCTATAAAGAAAATCCTATCAAACAGTAATCCCTGGGGCTGCCACATATCGGAATCAACTGAACAGCAAAGTCCTTATGTGGGGGTAAGGCTGGAAATGGGGGTCCTGCTTTGTTAGTGGGTGGTGCAGGCTGCCAGACCACCTGCAGACAGCTCACTTTGGGCCTCACAGCTCTTGAGTGCAGCCTTCTTCCCCTGTATGTGTTGGGGTACACGTGTATATCTAGAGAAGTATGTGTATAAATTTAGAAGACAGATATAAATCAAGGGTTGAAGAGGAGCTTGGCATTACTGCCTGCCCGAAGCAGCTGAGCTCTGTGGGCACTTCCACGAGGAAACGTCTGGAGCTCTCCTGAAGAGCAAGCTCTCTCTGTCACTTCCACTGGCGCCTCCTTTTTTCCCAGCTCCCCGCATCAAGCTGTCATCATCACCATCATCAACTCCTCCCCAGCCAGGCTGTTTCTAACTCCTCACTTCTTCCTCCACAGTCACTCTGAACCCTCTTCCTCTCTAGCCCCTCACCTCTCCATGTCAGCAGCTTGGCCCTTGCGCCCCACTCTGCCCCTTTCACTCTCTCCCCTTCTTTTTATCTCTGGCCCTCCTTGCTCTCTTTTCTCCTCACTCCTAGCTCTCAGTGCCTCTCTTTCTCTCCATCTTTCTGTCCCATTTTCTCTGTCTGCCTTCCTCTGAGTCATTTCTCCTCCTCACTTCATTTTGGGGGTGTGTTTGCCTCCATCCCTCCATCCACCTCTGTCTCTCCTTTATAACACAGCCAGAAGGCCTCCTCTGGAAAGGGATGTTCTGAGCTTCCTTTCTTTCCAGCCTCACTGTCAAGTTTATTTCTCACCTGGTTTCTGGTCTGAACAGAGCAGAGGTGGGAGAAAGTGGGGAGAGGAGGGTGGCCCCAGGGTTCCACCTCAGCCTGGGAGAACTGCTAGGTCTTGGAAGAACAGCTGGGCTTGGGGGAACCATACTAAAACAAGTGGCAGGCCTGGCTCATTTGCATGCCAGGTCCTTTTTACATAAATCTGCATGTCAAGCTGGAGGCCCCAGAACCAGGTAATGCAAAATGAGGCAAAATAATCAGCAGCCTGCTGCAGGTGTGAGCCTGGCTTATCTTCCAACTGACAGCTCAAGCCCACACTACTTGGTGTCCTTATGGGAGCTGGTGGGGTGGCAGGAGGCAGGGACAGTGTGGCCAGGAGGGGCTGGGCAGCTTTCTATTTCAGGCTGTAGAAAGCTCAAGAGGCATCCATTTTGGTTCCTAGAGTAGTTCTGAGAAAGAGATTGAGCCCTAATGTTTGGAGAGGGCAGTGAAGTGAACATGGAGCCCAGCCTCACCCAGGCTCCGGAGAGGCGGACTTTAGAGACAGAGCAGGGAGGCTTAGGGCTCATCTCACCAATAGGGGAAACTGAGGCTCAGAGAGTGAATGAGGAACTTCTTTCTCAGGTTACCAAGTCTCTGTGGTGGTGTTTGGAACAGAAGAAACCACTCCCTACCCTTGGCTTAAAGGAAGTGAATTTTCCTGTTTCATATGAGGTCTCCAGTGAGTATGGGGTCCCACATGTGAGTTAGCCCTTCTTCCCACCCCAGCCTCAGACAGCTCTGCATCTGCTTCACCCATCTTGGGGTGCTCTCCAGAACCCCTGGCTAGTAAAGGGCTCGGCTCTGCTCTTCCTCAGGCCAGGGCAGGATGTGAAAAGGTAACAGCCACTCTCCCTCTTGGATTTTCATCTAGAAGCTTCTCCTTGGACTTCTGAGAGGCTTTTTCATGTGAGAGCAAGGAGTCTGCCTCAAACCTGCCTCCATTTCTCCTATGCCAAGATAATGTGAATGGTTAAATGTTTGGCTCCTAAGTGAAAGGCAGCCTACTTGAACCGGAGCAGAAGCACCTTGGAAAAAACATCTAGCAATCTTTTGCCAAAAAGGTCACAGTCAAGAAAAGCCTATGGGGAGGTTCTACTCTTAAAATTCTTGGGGTCGCCATGAATTGGAATCAACTCAACAAAAATGGGGTTTTGTTATTTCACGGGGGTAGGAGGTGAAGGTGAACCAGCTGTGTAGTCCAAACTTTCCCAAAGGCCTAATGCCTTCTCCAGACACAACATGCAATTAAAAGGGGATCCACAGCAAAATCATGTTTGTGCCAAATATGATTGCTTTCATTCTCCACCGCTGTAGGAAGCTAGCCAGTAGGGCTCCGTCCTGCCTCCAGAGCCACAAAATAGCTGTCAGCTGATGGGCATCTCAAGAGGCAGGACACCCGTGGTTCAAGCTGAACTCTGGAATGAGACACGCCTCTGTCTGGGACTTGGGGCTGCCACTTACCATATGACAAGCCACTTGCCAAGTTGACAAGGCACCTGGCCTCTCTGAGTCTCAGTTTGTTGTATGTGTGTTTTTTAAAAATCTGTAAAATATTAATAATAATAATATTCCCTACTTCATAAAGCTGTTGTTAGATGACATCTAAATGGCCCTCAATTCAAGGAAACACCACACACAGTGAGATCAGACACTAATCCCACAGGGATACCGTTGACTGGTTTTGGAGAGCAAATCTCCAGACCTTTTTTCTCCTGGTAGATCTTACTTTGGAAGCCCCTATGAAAGCTGTTCAGTATCACCGTTTGTTGTTATGTGCTGTCAAATTGGAGCCGACTCACAGCTGAACCTCTAGTGGGTTTTCAGAGGCAGTGAATCACACAGGAGGAGACTGTTCCTCTTTCTCCCATGGAGCAGCTGGTGGATTCGAACCACATATCTTTGGGTTGGCAGCACAACTTCTTTCCACTAGGCCACCAGAGCTCCCTGGTCAGCATCATAGCAACATAAAAGCCTCCAGTGGCAGATGGGTGGGGATAGCATATGAGATGAAAGCACACCCAGGTTCAGGAATCAAAACCCCAGGTCTCCTGACTGGAAGCTAAGAATTCTCCCACTGAACCACTGCTGTTACTACCAGGCTTGCATTAGATGAAGTGTGCATAGCAGCTGGCACAGGACCTGGCACAGAGTAAGCACCTCTAAGTGGTTAGCCATTATTATTATAATTCCTCCCGCAAATATTAGTATCACAACCAGGCCAAGTTAAGGTCAAAAAAAGGAGATGGAAGCAGAAATGAGCCTTCCTTCTCTGAGTCTCTCTCCTTCTCTCTCCCGCTGCATCCCTCTCCCCAGCTCGTCTTCCTCCACCATCAGAACATTCTAAAACACAAATATTGTCACACCACTTTCATACTTTAAATCCCTTCTGCTTCCCTATGGCTCGAAGAATAAAGTCCAAGCTCCTTGACACAGTCCTATAGGCCCCTTCGTGATCGGGCTGCGGCTTATCACTGGGGCCTCATCGCTTATCCCCTTGTAACTTAAGCTTGTCACGCTGAGCTGCCCAGTTACTCAGACAAGTTGTCGTGTTAGGCTCCCTCCAGGCCTGTGCATGAGCTGCTTCCTGACCCCAGCTCCTCACCTCCTCTCTTCTCAAGCAAAGGGCTTGTTTGGTCCGGAACATTCATTACCACTCTCAGCCCTAAGGATTGAGAGAGAAGAGCTCACAGAAAAGGCAGAGCCAGAGGGACCTTTAGAATTGTCTAGTCCAACCTCTCCTTTGAAGCAGAAGATAATCAGGGCCCCCAAGGGGAGCCCTCTCCAAGTCCCATGCACCTCTTGTCTACTGTTATTTTTGTATTGTATATAGTAGAGTTGTAGAGTCAGAACAGACCCATAGCTGGCCCTCTGGTAGGTTTTCAGAGGCAGTTAATTGCACGGGAGGAGATTGTCCATCTTTCTCGTGCGGAGCAGCTGGCAGCCTTGAACTGCATGCCTAAGGGATCGCAGCTCAGCTTCTTACCACCAGGCCACCAGAGTGGCACACTAGTCAATTCTTACTCGTGATTTGAGAGTTATGGGCTGGAACAGCTGTGTAGGGCTTTCTTGGCTGTAATCCTAATAGGCTGCCAGGCCTTTTCTGTGGGACTCCTGGGTGAGTTAAAATCACCAACCTTGAGGCTAGCTGTCAGATTACCCTCTCCCCACCTTGACTTTATCCTCTCTTTGCTAGAAAGTAGTGACCTTCTCATATAAGTTCATGTACATTTAACCGCTTAATCGTCTCTCACAATTAACCAGAAAAGACTTAAGGACCCAAAGGAATATATCCCAAACCCTGGGAAAGATCTCAAATGATGTGGATGTGTGAGAGATGGATTTTGGATGTCTTCCAAAGCCTTAGAGTGATATTGATGTGTGGGGGATGTAGTTTTGGGGCTCAGAATGTCTTATGACTCCCACTGTACCCATGGGGCCACTGTCTCTTTTTCACATTGTCATATACTGGTCTACATCATCTGCCAAGTGAACAAGACCTGCAACGGGAGGACAAAGTGGCAGGTGGTACGGAGTAGGGGACTCCCCAAAGGTCTACGATTTTAAAGATAGCCATGTAAAGCCAGTCAGGGCCATAGCCGGGACATGGTCAGAATGTAGGTCGTATAATCAAAAGTCTTGAGTTCAAATACTGTGTTCTAACTGTGTAACCTGGCGAGTCACTAACCTCTGTTCCTCAGCCTTGTCGACTACAAAGTGGGGCCTGTAGAGGAACAGGCTTTCGTGAGACTAGATGTGACTTGCCGACTGCTAGCTCACTTCTACTTGGAGAGGTGCTGCTGGACAGTACTTGCTAGGGTGGCCTTGGAGGTCCCAGGCCATGGGAACATGACGCCTTTGTTCCTCAGAAATGTGAAATCCTCTTCCTCTGGGCACTTGGAGACTTGAGTTGTTTCCGCCTGGGGCAACTCCTATATTACCCTCAAGGAGTTTCCAACCTTCTTTTTTTTATCACATGCATTTTTTTTTTAATTTTTTTATTGGTTTGCATACACAATCCTTATTTGTCGTGTTTTATTCATATACACTATGTTTCACATATTCCTTCCTTCATACATACATTGCATCTGATCTACCTATGCCCACTATCACCTCATCTTTTCACATCTCTACTGGTTCTTTCCTAATTACCTCACAGCCTTCTTCTTTGATCACTCAGTGCATTAGGATAAAAGTCAAGTTACTGCAGGGGAGGAAGGGTCAAGTCTGTGGTGCAATTAAAAAAATAGTGAAGTTGTCAACTATTAGTTTTCCTTGTATCCACAATCAACACTCATGATAACAGGAGACAAGAAATCAAAAGACGTATTGCTTTGGAAAAATCTGCTGAAAAGGACCTCTCCAAAGTGCTAAGGAACAAGGTTGTTGTTGCTGTTGTTATGTGCCATCGAGTCTCCTGCGACTCACAGCGACCCTATGCACAACAGCCCTAAACCCCGCTCTATCCTGTGCCAATCTCACTGTCTCCAACACATTTATCCCTATTACCCCAGTCACTGTATCAATCCACCTCATAGAAGATCTTTCTCTCCTGTGCTGCCCCTCCATCCTCCCAAGCATGACGTCCCTCTCCAAAGACTGGTCCCTCCTTACAACATGTCCAAAGTACATCAGATGAAGCTTCAGAATCCTTGCCTCCAAGGAGCAGCCTGGTTTAACCCTCTCTAGGATGAACTTGTTTGTTCTCCTAGCAGTCCATGGTATATTCAATACTCTTCTCCAGCACCACAGCTCAAAGCATCAGTTCTCCTTCTACCATCCCTAGTCATTGTCCAGCTCTCTGACATAGAGCAAGTGATTGCAAAGACCATGGCCTGTCAGTTTAAAAACCAAGGTATACTTGATCCAAGTCATGGTTCTTTCAGTTACTTGCTATACATCTCAAAGTGGGGCAATGAATAAGGATGGAAGAAGAATCCATGACTTTGAGTTGTGATGTTGCAGTAAAGTACTAACTTCTACTCCAACTTTTTGCTGACATGGTGTTACAATTTAACAAAAAAGACTATCTTGGGAGAAGTGTAACCAAGGTGCTCCTTAGAGGCAGGGATGGTGAACCTTTGTTTCACACACTTGTGCATGGAAGGGCGGCCCTCGGAAAAGGACATCATGCTTGGAAAGGTGGAAGGAGGGTCATAGAAAGGGAAGAAGATTTCCCACAAACTGGATTGACACAGCGACTGTAACAATGGGGCGACACAGCGACTGTAACAATGGGCTCGAACATGGGCAGAGACCTTGAGGATGACACAGGATAGGGCGAAGTTCAGACCCGTCATGCGTAGGGTTGCTTTAAGTCATGGGCACCTTGATGGCACCTAACGGTAACACCAACACAAGATTGTGGTCCGTGCCCTCCAAGACAAGGGTAATCACAGCTCTCTCCTTACCCGACTTATGTGAAGGCCGTGTGAGTTGACAGATATAAGAGAGTGCCTCCAACAGTCCAACATTGAACATGTAGTCTTAGTTATGAGATGGTGTGCGTCCATGAAGCTTACAGGCAGGAAACAGTCTCCAAGGCTCAAAGTCAACTGCTAGCTCACCTCTGCCCTTACTCGTATTCTGTGCCTAATCTGTTATGGACTGAAAGGTGTTGGGCTTATAAATATTTGTTCCTTATGGCCAGACTTGCGTGAGTTTTATCAACGGAGCAGATAAGATAATCCTTCCGTGTTGGTTGAGTTCTGGCACCTGGTGTTCTGCATTGCAGGTGACCTCTCCGGCCTAACTTTTTAATACCCAAGCAAGTCAGTACATACGCTCTCAATTTACAGGCTGTGAGGGGAGGGCCGTCTGAGAGGGCCTGAGAAATCCGTCCTCTTTGTTTCTGAATCGGATGTCTAGCATTGACCAGAGTCTCTGGGCTAAACGCCTTTCCTTGCAGGTGGTGCCTGGGTCTCTGCAACTCCACAAAGCTCAGAACCAAAAGGGTTTTTGAAAAGATTTGAAATGAGCGCCCTTCTCCTTTAATTAAGTGCGAAATCTCCATATCTATTTCAGCCTTTGAAAAGTGAAACCCAGGAAGGCAGGTTCCCCTGGCAGGGAGGAGAGGTGTGCGGAATTAATATTCCATCTTGATTTTTAGTGTGTAACTTAATAAGTTGACTAAGCTTATCAGGGGGGCCCAGGCTGCAGTTAACTGCTGGGCAAGGTGGCCTCACACGTCACCTCACTTTTCCTGTCGACAAAGCACACATTAGAGCGGTTGACTGGTCAGGCGGCCGTGAGGCGGTTACGGTTAAGGTGAGAAGCTGGGTATCTTCTGCCCTTGACCAGTCACATGTTACCTTTTGGCAACACTTCCCTCCTCCCTCAAATGTTCAACCTGACTCTTAAAGTCCTAGATGGAGGCCTCACCGCCCCTGCCCTACTTCATAGGTGCAGGTCTCAGCACCCCTGCCCTCCTGGGTTCTGGGTCTCCACCTCCAGGCTGATCACCAGGTCTAGCACCTCCCTCTACCTCAGGCTTTTTATAGAACATTCCTACAATGACTGCAATCCCTTTTCTCCAGGAAGAAAGGTAAATACTTGTCCTGAGTGAGACCTGACTCTCAGCCCCCCTCTGTGGACTCCTCTGCTGGCCAGAGAGCAATCTTGGATCCTTCCATCTAATACAAGGCTCTAAAGGAATCTGGGAGTTCAGAAGCAATGTTCCAAAAAAAAAAAAATTTAAAAAAAAAGAAGCAATGTTCCACACACATATGCACTCACACACATAAGCACACAAAACATTCTCATAGAAAACTCGAGAGTCCTTGGGGGATGGGGGGTGGGGTAAACTCCTTGGAACCCAGTGTGGGAAACAGGATTCTGGGTGAAAATCTCTTTTTTATCATCTACTGAGCTTCCGATTAGGTCTAGCAGAGAGGTACGGAGAGCAGGGAGGAGAGTATCAGGATAGATTCCCGCCCTCCACCAATAATAGAACTCTGAAGCTGGAAGGGATTTGAGAGAGCAGCTAATCCAATCCCCTTATTTTACAAATGAGTAGACTGAGATTTGGAGGAGAAAAATGGCCTGGCTAATGAGTTCTGATAAGTAAACAGGGCTTTAGTTCAGTGCATGGGAAGGAAAAAAAACCCCAAAAAACCAAAAACCATGAAGAGAAAGAAACAGCATTTCTCCTGCTACTGGAGAGAGAGCATCCTGCTTGGGCCCTGAACCCTCAGGGTGCTCCGAGAAGATGCTTCTGCTGTGGGATTCCCTCTGTGATCTTGTTAGAGCACCTAACCTTTTAAACACACAGTAGTCAGCTCCTTCTGTCTGCTTCTGCTTCCTAGAAAGGATGTCATATCACATTATAGGGGTGAAAAGCATGGGGTCTGGTATGAGACAGACCTGTGCTCACTCATATCCTCATGTCTGGGAGACTTGGCCATATGATTAAATCTTTATGTTAAATGGGATGGTAACCACATCACAGAGTCGGTAAATGGGATGATATATATATAAACCAGTTGTCAATGACTTGATTCCAACTCTGATGACCTCTTGTCTGTCAGAGTAGAATTATGTTCCTTAGAGATTTCAGCATCTGGTTTCTCAGAAGGAAGTAGCAGGACCTTTTCCCCTCAAACACTGCTGGTTGGTTTCAAACTTACAACCTTTCAGTTGGCCCCTGAATGGGTTCACTATTTGCACCACCAAGCACTCAATGCATATAAACTCAAACTCATTGCTATCAAGTCAGACCTGAATCATAGCTAATCCTGCACTGAGTTTTTGGAGGCTATGAATTACATGGGAGGAGACTGTCCATCTTTGCCCTGACAGATATGCTGAGGGGCTCCACTCTGGGGTTAGCAGAGCAACTCCTTACAGACGACATCACAGAGCTCCCTCGGTGTCTGTGAGATGTCTGAAATGGACTGCACTAGGCTGTAAGCAGACATATATTACATTAGAACATAAGCTCTGTGAAGACAGGAGCTTTGTTTAGCTTATTTCTATATCTTCGGTGCCTACAATTATTGTCCTTAATGGTTATTATTACCCTTAGTGCTGTCCCTGATAATTTTCTTCTTCAACTTCAGCTATCTTTTCTTTTCTTATCCTGGACTTCTTTATGTCTTCACTAACTTTACCCATGCTTATTGTTTGTGTTAGCATGTGCAGGAACGAACACACACACACACACACACACACACACACACACACACACACACACACTTTCTATGCTGATGCTTGTCTGTCCATGTGTCCCTTCTCACCTGCAGGGGGAGAGGGAGAACCACATGGCTGAGTCCAACCCCAGCTTCCTTGCCCAGCCCCCTTCCCATTCAGTGTTCAGATGGCTGCTGTCCCTTTATATGGTTTGCAATCCTGGCCACCCTCCTGTAGCATGCTTTGTACTGCCTAATAAGTCAGGGGTGGTAAAAGGAAAATCCCCACCACTATTTTCCTTTTCTAAGGAAGGCTGTCCGCTTATTTGTGTTTCATCTGATTCAGAGCTGACTGATGCAATTCCCTCCTGCCTTGACAAATGGGGACCCTCAGCAAAGGAGGAAGCGGAGCCAACGTGAAAAGAGGCAGGTCAGAGGCTTCCTGGAGATTTATGAAGCGCCCATGGAGCACAGGCAGCTGGATTCTTCTCTGCTCAGGCCTTGAGTTTCAGGAAAGCACAAAGATGTGGGGATGCGAGTTCATTTGAGTCATTAGGGTGGATTTGATCCATGTTTTCACCCACATCCTCTCCCCGTTTCCCTCTCCTTCTGCAGATGTGACCTGAGAGAGAGCAGGATGCCTGCTTGATGCCGCCTCCTGTGTCCAGGACACTGGGATAAACAGAGAGAATCTTTTTGTTTTTATCAAGTTCCACTTTTTAGCCCTTTTCCTCACCTCTGAGTTGAGAGTTTAATTCCTTTTGATTTAGTGGTAATCTGCAGGATTATGTAGGAAGTTGAGAGGCTGGATCGTGGTGTGTCCGTTCTAATTTAGAGCGTTGCAGAGCAGAACTCCCCCACGGGGTTTTCTTGGCGATAATTTTAATAGAAACATTTTACCAGACATTTTGGTGAATTTGAACCATAAAACTTACATTAGAAATTGAGTGCCAACCACTTGCACCACCTAGGGACTTTGAATTGTGGTGTTGGAGAGGAGCATTGAATATTTTCTGGACTCTCAAAAGAACGAGTGAGCCTGTCTTGGAGGGCATGCAGCCAGGGCGCTCCTTAAAGGCAAGCATGGGGAAACTCTGTCTCACATACTTTGGACACATATGTAGTCAGGAGGGACCAGTCATTAGAAAATGTGACATCATGCTGGGAAAGGTGGAGGGTCAGAGAAAGAGAGGGAGACCCTCAACAAGATGGGCTGACACAGTGACTGTGACAATGGACTCAAACGTATTAGAGATTGGGAGGCTGGCGCAGGGTAAGGCAAGGTTCAGCTCTGTTCATGTGGTTGTCACGAATTACAGTTGAATTGAACAGTATGACAATAACAGGAATTCAAGACTGAATTATAATAAGCAAAGTTCAAGCTCATGGCCGTCAACTTCTTACTCATATAGTCCACACTCCACTGAGTTTCTGATGTGGCAAATCTCAATAGGTGAAGACTGCTCATCTTCAGCTGGTGAATTTGAACCACTGGAGTCAAAGTCTGTTGTTTAGCAGCGCAAATCCCTAGAGGCTAAGCCACCAGAACTCCCTACAACATGTTTCTAACTCAAGCCTGCAAATGATCCACAAGACTAGGCCTGAAACTCTGAAAACACAGGCAAGTAAGAATTGACTTCGTAATAGAAAAACAAGGTCGCTGGTCTTTAACACTCATCTCTGGTCTGCCAGAGACTGGATTGGTGTGACTGGAAGATAAAACGTAAAGTGAAATGTTCAATCAAGGCAAGCTTCAAGGGTTGGTTGTTTGTTCCTTTAATGCGCATGATTCTAGAGAACAGATTTCCTTCACTTTCATCTTCTTTTTTTAATGAGTTAACTGCGCAAGGGTCTCAATTTCCTAAATTAATGGGAATGCTGGCTCTGTGCAGATAAGTGGTTTCCGTCTAGTTGGGTTGGCCTCCTCCTGTTCGTGTGAGCTCGCTTGTTACATCTACTGGGCACAATGCCTGGTTCCACGGGGGTGTCTGGGGCCCCCCTGGCCAAGCCAGGAGGCTGGGCAAGGTGATGTAGCTCATGGAGCTGAGGCAGGCGGTGGGAGCGGAGGCGATGTGCCCAGTGGAGATGAGGGGTGTACATTGTCTTCAAGAGGCCCCAGTGGGTGATTGGAGCAAGGAAGAGGATGAGGCGGCAATGGGTCTGGGGTGTGCAGTCCAGGGGGCCACAGAGCTGGAACTGCTCTATCCTAGACAGGCCTCCAGTAACGTTTTCTGCCAGTGGCCACTTAACAAAAAGAAAGAGAGAAAACCAAGCCTGTCATCATCAAGTTGATTCAGATTTGTGGCGACGCTGTGTGTTAGAGAGGAGAGCTGTGTGTTCAAGGGCGTCTTGGCTCTTACCTGTATGAAAACAGATTGCCAGGACTTTTTCCTTCGAGCATTACCGGGTGAGCTCAAATCACCAACCTTTATGTCAGTCAAATTCAAACTGAGCTCAGTGCCATGGAGTCAGAACCGACTCATAGCTGACTCTCCAGCAGGTTTTCAGAGGCTGCAAATCACAGGGAAAGAGACTGCCCATCTTTCTTCCGTCGAGCAGCTGGTGGATTTGAACTGCCTGCCTTTGGGTTGGCCACGCAAATCCTTATCTAGCAGGCCACCAGAGCCCCCTTTATGTTAGCTGCTGCTGTTGCTATGTACCCGCAAATCAAAACCGATTCAAGGCTGACGCTCCAAGGAGTTTTCAGAGGCTGTAAATCACCTGGGTGGAGAGTGCTCATCTTTCTCAAACTGCAGGCCTTTGAGGTGACAGCGCAACTCCTTACCACTAAGCCACCAGCAGTCAAGGGAGAATCATCCGTGCCATCCAGGGAGCAGCAGGAAGCACTTAAAAACCACTACAAAGGTGTATGAGTTGTTAAACGGAAAATAGAAAATCCGTTTGCTCTGTAAACTTTCATTCAAATCACAATAAAAGGTTGAAAAAAAAAAAAGAATAAGGAACGAGAAAGCACTTCACGGTCATCCATTCTGTGACTCTTGTTCTCTTCAGCCTCGGACATCCGGTCCCCTCCCATTCTTCCTCTTGCCTTGTCCTACCTGGGCTCGGCAACCTGGCTCCATATCTGCTTCAGGATGATGATAGAAAGCTCACAGGGCTCTCTCTCACCCAGAATTACCTCTTCATTCTACCACTGGATGTCCAGCATCACCTCCACCAGCTCTAGTATGTCATGGTCCATTGGAAGAAGAAAAATCTCCTGGAGACGTATGGGCAGTCAATCGACACATGTGTACCTGCTCTGATGCAAACATAGTGCACCGTAAGCTCAGTGAGTGTCCGTCTCCGCTCCATGCAAACAGGAGAGAACCTCAGGAAATCCAAATCTAATGACACCTTCTGTGAAGTTGGATACTGTGAACCAAAGACATGTTATTCAACGGTACGTACTATCAGTTTGGAACGTTGTTTGATGGTCACCGAAAACCCACGTGTCTCCGACTCCTGCCAGACACTGGGTTCACTGTTGTGGTGGAAGACTGTCCAAAGCAGAAGTGGTGAGCCGGAAAAGACAGAGTCTAGGATTCGAAACCATACTGCTGTACATGAAATGATGCTTGCAGAGTTTCACCTATCAATGTAACTGTTAACGTCAATAATTTCACAAAAAGGAGTGAGATGGGGAGATGCATGAGAGACTGCAAGAAAATTACAAGTGTAATTATGACATCTTTCAGCTGCGAAGTTCATGCCTTTGTTATCAGGATGAAAACTTTGAATACAGATAAATTATTCTTGACTGTGTGAATGGCTAAAAAACCTTACAGATATAGACACATCACCGCATGCTCTTGCTTGGACAAGTGCCAACAATCTATGAGGTCTACGGTGCCTGGCTTAGTTCTAGCATTACCTCTCCAATTGTAACTGGCCAGGCATTTATTATATAAATAAATGAAAAAATCATAAATGGTGAGAATGTCTGCACATATGTATCTCACTCAGAAAGTGAGTTTTCGGTACATTTTGTTTCTTTGTTTATTGCATCTGAAAAATAAATATGATTTTTCAAAGGGAAAAAAAAAGGAATCACCTCTCCAGTCCCTTAAATCTACCTCAGTCCTTGGTGCTGTATGCTGAAACATCATAGCCTCCCGGACTCCCAAGGAAGGGGGGGTACAAGGAGGAGGAGGGGTGCTATTATCTGGAGAATAAAAACTGAGGGTCAAAATGAGCAAGGAGAACAGTTTGGAAGCATATTAGACAGAGTCTTAAAATTACCCTCCCTGTGGTGCATGGCATGAGTGGGCCGGGCTCTTTAAAGGGCCAGTGGTAGCAAGTCTGAGGCATTAAATTGATTTCCAACACCCTTTGGGATAAACCAAGAACCCCCATTGAGAAACGCCAGGGCCATGGCCTCTGACTGAGTCGTTTGGCTTTCAGGTGTGACCTCTCAGAAACAACAGCAATTGAGTGATTGTTCAAACCGAGAAAGATTTATTCAAACTCCATGCAGCTTGCCAAAGCTGGGTTTATTTTCCTCTGCCATTGCTCCGTGAATGTCCTCCTTTTTTTAACTTCTGGAGGGCTTAATGCTTGCAGCGATCACCTGCTTCTTTCTGGTCTGGGAGTCCTGTTAGTCTCCCGCTGCCTTCTATTTCCTGTTTTATGACAGCGCCTTTCACACTTTGACGTGTTGGCAGCGGGTGGATAGGAAACATTCAGATCCTCGGACCAGGCATTATCAGTGTTTGCCTTCCTGCTTGTTGAAGTTACAGGCTCATGACGCAGAAATGATGCTGGACTGGTCTTTACCTGGTTACTTGCAACCCCAAGTGTGCACAGCACTTGTCACCAGTATCGATCCAAACAGAAAGCTTTCTGTCAGAGTTCCTCTGCCTCTGCTTCACCTCCTCCAAACTCAGAGAAGGCCTTTGGAAATTTCCTATTCAGCTTAAAAAAATTAATGACCCCTTGAGTGATGATACAGATAGCATACTTATCAGAATGTCAGATGATGCAGAATCCAGTACAGAATCATTACACAGGGATCTGTGCTAAGCTTCCAAGCCATCTTGAGACAGTGGAACAAGGAACTGAATTAAATGACATATAATGTACTAGAGGCAAACGTGAGGTCCTGATCTTGGGCGCAAGGAAAAAAACCCCAAACAAGCTAGAGCTCAGCTGAACAATTTCAGAATTGGGAAGAGAGAGCTTAAAAAGCTCCCATTGAAGACAAGCTCAATGTGAGTCAACAGTATGATGTAATTTTCAGAAACTCCAAGGTGAGCTTAGTCTGCATCCAGGCAAGAGCTGGGTCCACCAGAAGGAGGCGAAGGAAGTAATAATTCTGTCCTTGGCATTTCTGTACCATATTTGATGTACTGTGTTTAATTTTGACACCACTTTAGAACAAACACCAACAAATCAGTGCACCAGGAAGATGGAGGATTGGGAAATAATAACAAATGGGCAACATGGGGAAAAGGAAGAAAACTAATTCAACCTCAAAAGAGGAGAACATTTTTTTAATTCATTTTAATGTAAGTTTACAAAGACTTAGGGTTTCCAGTCATTCATTGTTGCACTTTTCTCCCTACCCACTCCTCCCCCCCCAATTCACTCTACTCCTTGCAAAGAAAAAGAAAAACTCTTTCATTGTTATGCAATCTCTCCCCCCAAATCCGCTCCACTGTGCAGAGCTTCACTCTGGAGTTCTGTAATGACAAGAATACCCATTCATATATCCCTTTTAAACAATTCTCTTCCTCATCTGTTTCAATGCAATATACATCATTCCTCCTTCCTTTTCTGTCTTCCCTCAACCCTGATGTCAGTCCCGTTTTATAGCAGTGGCTCTATGCAATATTTGTCCTTTTGTGACTGAGATATTTCACTCAGCATAATGTCCTCCAGGATCATCCATTTTGCATAATATTTCATGAGTTCCTTGTTTTTCAATGCTGCATAGTATTCCATTGTGTGAATATATCAGAGCTTCTCTATTCATTAGTTTGTTAATGGGCACTTGGGTTGTTTCCAACTTTTTACTATTGTGAACAAAGCCACAATAAACAAGGGTGTGCATATATCTGCTTGGGTGGTGGTTATGGTTTTTTTAGGGTATATTCCTAGTAGTGGAATGGCTGGGTCAAATGGTATTTCTATTTGCAACTTTTTGAGAGAGCTCAATACAGCCTTCCACAGTGGTTGCACCATTTTACACTCCCACCAACAGTGATAAGGGTTCCAGTTTCTCCACAACCTCGCCAGCATTTGATGTTTAATGTTCTGTTAAATTTTGCTATTCTTACTGGGGTAATATGATATTTTATAGCTGTTTTTTTTCTTTTTTTTTATAGCTGTTTTGAGAAAATATTTTAAGGAGAGGAGAAAGTTATTTTCATGTATGTAAATGGATATCCTACACAAAAGAGATAAGGCTTTTTTTTATGAGGAAGAATGACTGGAGGAAGATTTATTAACAACCTGTATTATGCACATGATACAACCTTCCTTACCAAAACTGAAGAGGAATTCACTTGCTTCAAAAGGTTAAGGACTGTAGTCTTCAATATGGAATGCAGCTCAACATAAAAAAACCTAAGATTCTTACCACTGGACCAATTGGCAGCACCAGGGTAGATGGAGAAAAAATTGAGATTGTTAACAATTTCAGTTTGCTCAGTACCACAATCAACACTCTTGGGACCAGAAGTAAATAAATTAAAAGACAAATAGCATTGGGAAATCTGCTGTCAGGAACCTCTCCAGAGTGCTAAAGAGCAACAGTGTCAGTCTGAAGACTATGGTGAACCTGATCCAGGCCATGGTCTTCATAATTATTTGTTATGCATCGGAGAGCTGGACAATGACCAAGAATGACAGAAGGAGAAATGATGCCTTTGTGTTGTAGTGCTGGAGAAGAGTATTGGACTGCCAAAAGAATAAACAGGTCTGGCCTAGAGAGCGTGAAACCAAGTTTCTCCTTAGAGGCAGGAAGTTTGAAGCTCCATCTCACATCCTTTGGGCATGTGGCCAGTAGAGACCGGTCCTTGGAAAAAGACATCATGCTTGGAAGGATGCAGGGACAGTGTAACAGAAGAAGACCCTGGAGGAGATGGATTGACACAGTAACTGGGGTAATGGGAGACTGTGAGAATGTCTCAGGATAGGACAAGATTTAGAGCTATTATGCATAAGGTCGCTGTGAGTCACAGGCAACTTGAAGGCATATAACAACAAAAACAAAGGGCTAAGCAGACATGTGAAGAAATGCTCCAAATCATAAGAGAGATGCAAATCAAAACCACAATGAGATGCCATCTCACTCCAGTAGCAGCAGCAAGTAATAAATGTTGGAGAGGATGTGGTAGGATAGTAACTCTTATACATTATTGGTGGGATTGTAAGATGGTAGAACCACTCTGGAAGGCAGTTTGGCACTTCCTCAGAAAGCTGAACATAGAGATACCATATGACCCAGCTATTCTACTGCTTGGAATATACCCTGAGAAAATGAGAACTGAGGCACAAACTGAGATTTGTACACCAGTGTTCATAGCAGCATTATTCACCATCGCAAGAATATGGAAACAGCCCAGATGTCCAACCACAAATAAAAGGATTGAGAAATTATGGCACATTTACACAATGGAATACTACGTAGAACGCAAAAGCAATGATTTTGTAAATTACTACCTAACTTGGGAGGGACTGGAGAACATTAATCTGAGTGAACTAACTCAGTCCCACAAGGACAAATACTGTATAAGCCCATTATTGTAGAATGTAGAGGATCCAAGGGTGGGGGTAGTGTGGAAGAAGAGAGGTGAGGATGGGAGGGGTGTGTGTGGAGTGTTAATCATAGGATTGCACAATTCAATGGGGGGAGTAAAGGAAATGGGAAGGATCTTCAGTGAAAAATAGTGTATTCAAATTTTGTAAGTAAATCAGTATAAAATTTAATAAAAACAACAACAGCAAAGGGCTACTCTATATAAAAGAGATAAAATTTCTTTTTCTCCAACTCTAGAGAACAAAAGCAGGTCCTGGAACGAAGTGCTGACCCTCTTTCAGCTATGAGTCTGAAAGATGACAGGTTTTCAAAGGATCACATGGGAGGAGATTGTCCAACCTTCTCCCTCAGAGCAGTTGGTAGAGTTGTACCATCTGCCTTTGGGTTTGCAGGTCAGCTCCTTACCTATAATACCCCAGGGGGAAGCGAGGTAAGCTAAACCAATTGCTGATGAGCACTGATTCCAACTTACAGAGAGCCCATGTGCTTCAGTGTAGAGCTCACACCACCGCGTTTTTTAATGGCTGTGAACTTTTGGAAAGAGATTATTAGACTTTTCTTCCAAAGTGCCTTTGGGTGTCGTCAGATCACCAACATCAGATAGTAGTAAGAACTCCCATCCAGGCGACGGTCATGTGTCCCATCTGGAGATTCTTTGAGAGAGAGTTTGCTGTTGTTATGATGTGCTGTCAAGTCGGATGTTTGTTGTTGTGAGGTACCATCGAGTCTGAACTAATTCACAGCTAATTCTCCAGTGGGTTTTCAAGGCTGGAAATTGCACAAGAGTAGAATGCCCATCTTTCTCCTGCAGAGCAGCTGGTGGATTTGAACTGTGTGTCTTTGTGTTGGCAGTGCAACTCTTTACCACTAAACCACCAGAGTGCCATCTGGTGAAAATTATTTAGTGACAACTGTTTTTGTGGTGTTCGTTGCCTTTGAGTTGAGCGCAATTCATAGCAAACCTATGAACAAGAGGCCTGAAGCCTTTCTATAATTATTGACATTTATCAAAGCTCATAGAGTTTGCAGAAGCAGGTTTAGGAAGTAGACGCCACTCAGTTACTTAATTAGCTGTGTAACCTTGGGCAAGTCAGGCCTCTCTGGGCCTCGAATTCCACATCTATAAAACAGCCACAGTTATAGCATCCTACCTCATCAAAATACTGTGAGAATTAAATAAATCTTTGAAAAGCATCCAGAACATTGCCAGTATATAGTATTAGAAATATGTTTACGCTTTCTCACTCTTTCTCCTTCACTGCCACTGAGTCAGAATGAAGTCATAGCTGACTCTCCATTGGGTTTCTGAGGCTGTAAGCGGCATGAGAGGAGACTGCCTATCTTTCCTCTTGGGAGGCACTATTGGATTCCAACTGCCTTTGGGTTAGTGGTCCAACTCCCCATCGATTACACCCTCAGAGCTTGTAACCATATTGGGTGGAAAAGAACGTAAATTACTAAAAACAAAAAAATAAGAATGGTCTCAAATGTACTCATCACTAGCAGCTCAGGCTGTGAAATAACCAACAGCCTAGAGGTGGAGGGGCAGTCTGGGAGCGGGGTGGAGTGGGGATGGGGGCAGAAGATGTAAAAATCACACAGGCTTCCTAAAATCTCAGGGGGGAAAGTTTCCTGCTGTGAGCTCACAAATAGTAACCTCTGAAAAGTACTGCGTGTTTAATGACACCAACTTATCCCCACCCCAACCCTTCCCTCTCTGCTTGGAGTTGCTGGTTGGCCAGGGGTGTGCGGCACTGTAATAAAGCCTTGCAGAGGGGAGGCAGCCGGGCAGAGGGGAGGCAGGGTCAGAGCATGTTAGAGAGAGCGAGCAAGCCTGTTGGTGGGAGTTTAATATCCTCTTACTGGAATAACTATTGTCCCAGCTTCTGAACAAATACCAACCGTTGTTAATAAAAGGACTAGTAAAAGTGTTTATGGAGCACCAGCGATGGCCTGGATTTTGCGGGCTTCAGTGCCTTGGCAGAGGCAGCTGTTGAGGATGAGGGCTGGAAAATCAAAACTCCTGCTCTACCTGAAAGAACAGCTCCAGGCCCAGCCCCAGCTCAGCACCCTTCCCAAGGCCCAAGGGCCACAGTAGGGGATGTCTCTCAATGAAGAGGCTGGCAGTCTAAGAAGTGGGAGACCGGAGGGAGCATCATGCAGTCATCAGACTCCAAGGTCATTTTCCACAGGGAATATGGAGGAGTGGCAGCCGCTGTTAGTTCCCTCTCAAGTCATGGTGACCCATGTGTGCAGAGAAAACTGCTCCAGTGGGCTTTTAAGGCTGTGACCTTTCAGAAGCAGATCACTAGGCCTGTCTTTTGTTGATTTTGTTGTTGTTTGGGGGTTTTTACTTTTTACTGTTATTTGAGTGAAAGTTTACTGAGCAAATAAGTCTTCTCTTTAACAATTCATACACATTGTGTTTTTTGGCGTTGATTGCAATCCCCACAGCACTCTTCCCACTTCATCTCTGTGTTTCTGGTTTCCATTCTTCCTTTCCCCCTATTCCTTCCTGTGTTCTGAGCTTTAACCCTGGGCATAAAGCTGACCTTCTGCCCTTGTACAGTTGAGCCATAAAAAATGAACAGTGATATTTAAAAGGAAAAAAAATGCCTTATTATGATTTTTGTTTCATGATCTTACAAAGCTATTGTGCTCATTTTAGAGACAGAAAAACGAAGGCTGAAAGGGATTTGAGAACTCACTGAGTCATATGATATTTGGCATTTTTACCAGATGTAGGACTAAAATCCAACATTCTTGACTCCCAAATTCAATTCATTTTGAAATAAAAAGCCAGAGCATGCAATATATAGGATTTTGTTTTGCTGTTGTTGTTTACTGTTGAGTCAGAACTGACCCATAACTGACCCTCCAGTGGGTTTTCAGAAGCAGTAAATCACATGGGAGGTGCCCATCTTTCTCCTGCAGAACAAGTGGTGAATTTGAACTGCCAGCCTTTGGGACTGTAGTTCAGATTCTTACCACTAGGCCACCAGAGCTCATATATAGGATAAGGCCATGTTTATCTCTCTGTCCACCCTCTGATGGGGAATCAGCAAACACTGTGATCATTGTCACTGCTTTCCTAAATTATTATTGTCGTTATTATAATAACTAGTGGGTAGAGCTGAGTGGGTGGTGGAGACCAGATAATTACCAAGACCCCAAAATTAAAGTCTTGAGTTTTTACTTTTCTATAGCTCTTCAAAGATGAAAATGAAAGCTGGGCTCCAGAAAGCCCTGGGGAGAGCCTTTGAGAGAGGGGGCCCACGAGGGAAGGCAGTAGAGAAAGGACAGGCCTCAAAGGCCTGGGGTTCCAGAAGTGAAGTGAAATTCCTGGGCTCTGGACTATGGATGGCTTAGGTGCCAGGTAGATGAGGGCTCCCAGCAAACCTGGTTCAAATCCTATCTCTACCATTCCTTGGCTACATGATATTGGAATAGGTAACTAGCTTTTCTGAACCTCTGGTTCCTTATCTGTAAATGGGAATTAATCATCATATCTACTCCCTTGGATACTCGTGGCTAAGGAGTTGCACTGCCAACCCAAAGGTACATGGTTTGAATCCACCAGCTGCTCTGTAAAAGAATGATGTGCAATTTACACTCTCTGAAAACCCACTGGAGGTTCAGCCATGAGTCAATTCTCAGTCAATGGCATATAACAGAAACAACTCCCAAGAGTTTTAAGTAAAGGTTAGGGTGTAGGTTGTGAGAACAGAAGGAATTAGCTTCTTTCTGCTCTGAGTTTAGAGAGGAGGTCTATTTGTAAGGCCACATGACACTAGGATGTGGGAGAATCTCTTCCCGTGTGATTAACTGCTTCTGAAAACCTGCTGGACGGTCAGCTATGGGTTGTTTCCAACTCTACTGTACACAACAAATAACATCACACTGGGATAAATGAGGATGGGAGTTCTTTTTCTCCAGTTGACCCTGTTCACTGGAGAATGGCTTTGGTCCAGTGTCCCCTTATTGAAGATGGGGCACCAAGCTCTCTGCCCTTGGCTCCTCCCTGTCCCTGAGGGCTTTCGATGGACAGAGGCGATAACTGTCTTGTGAGGACAGGTGGGAGTTAATAACAACACTCCAGGTCCCTGTTATTATTGTCATTATTCTGGCTTTGTCCAGTAAGCAGCGGGGACCTGGGTGACTCACCGTCTACAAGCCTGTGGGGACTTGCCTGCCTGACAGGATTCTTTCACCTCAGAGGCCTCTCTTTCCCAGCTCCTGATGGTGGCTAAGGGTCCCCATCACTGAGTGAGGGGAGAGGGAGGGGGCATTTGGAATCCTGTGCCCAGGTCCAAGGAGCTAGGCCTCTGGCCCCCTTGGCTCCAGTCCCACCTTTAGCAACTGCTATAGAGTGAGCCTGAGGGACTGGGAATGGGGAAGCTGGCAAGTCACGGGGTTCAGAGCAACCACTCCCAGATCTCTCTTGATTCCTCCAGAGCAGCAGGGGAGGTGGCAAGGGTGAGAGACAGAAAGTTCTAGAGAGAGAGAGAGAGAAGGAATTCAGGCTTATGATAGTCCCCCTGAGGGCTGGGAGGATGATGGTGGGGGAGACTCCTGTGCCCACCTCCAGGGAAGCTGGTCTGATTGACAGAGACTTGGCATGAAGAGTTACCTAGAAACTGGGGAGCTTCAAGGGATGGTTCTTAAATGTTGGAGCCCCAACACTCGAGGGCAAAATTCCCAACAACTGTGGAGCAGGGGTAGGAGAAGGGAGCCAGGGTGTGCCTGACAAGCAGCAAGCCCCTCTGTCTACAAGCACTCTATAAAGTGACGTGAACACTGATTCACCACACACACCCCTGCAGCTCTGCAGGGAGGACATAGCTAATCACAGCTGGTGTTTGGGGAGGAAGGAAGATTTTGCCATCCATTCCGTGACAGTCAGTCATCCTCCTTCCCCAGAATGGCCATGCGGGTGTGTCTGGCCAGGGCTTTGGCAAGCAGGAGTTCCTGTCTCACTGAGGATTCACCTCACCTGGAGGAAGGGCCTCCAAGATCACGGTTGGCCCTCTGGCTTCTGATCAGAGATCACAACAGGAAGTTTGGGCAAGGAGACCTCAGATCGACTGGTGATATTTGCTTCATTTTTGTTTTGGTTTTAATCAAAGCTAGAAGGGACCGACTTATAGGATATCTAGTTGTGGCCTTCATTTGATGGGTTAAATAAACTGAGCCTCAGAGAGGTTGAAATGGTTTGTCCAAAGTCTTATGGGCCCAGAGAGGCACAGCCACATCCAGGTTCAATGCTTTTTGTATGGTATCTTCCATTCCCTTTAGATCCCCTGAGACCTAATTTTAAAATAATAATTATCACAGAATCTCTCTTTCACGCCATCAAGTTGCACCAACTCATAGCTGATCCTCCACTGGGTTTCCAAGATTGCAGAGGTCGTGGAAGGAGATTGTTCACCTTTCTCCCATGGAGTTGCTGATGGTTTCGAACCACCAGAGAGGTGTGATCTTTGGGTTAGAAGTGCAACTCCCTGTGGACCACGCCACCAGAGTTC
>NW_006399781.1:8920886-8971184 GCF_000299155.1 Elephantulus edwardii | reverse complement strand
ATATAATAAATATAACATTAGTTAGGAGTTAGAATATAAGGAGTTTCAGACATCAGAGGTGGTCAACTCCACATTTCCATCCAAGTCTGTGGTGTAATGATTTGGCACATGTTCTCAAGTTCATGACCATTCAGGCTACGTGGCTTTATCCACTGAGGATGCTCATCTGTGTGCCAGGGTCTCCATAGGGGTCTTGAGAATAAGGATTCAAATTTAGGACAGGGTGCTTTAAAACATGGCATCAGGGAAGCTGTGTCATCCGACCTTCTCTAACTTCACAAGAGGGAGAAGAGTCATCAGTATCAAAGAGCCCAAGGCTGGTCACCACGAGGTGAGGGTCAGATCTCCTCACTCCAAACCTTTAGACCAATCCTAACACCAATTACCTTTTCCCACATGTTATCTGCTCTTCTGCTGGGTTCAAGAATTGATTACAATGGCCAAAGGGAGATGACAGATAATACTCAGAGATGGTTATGGGGCTTATTAGGGAAGTACTAGGTTACAATTAGGAATAAGTCAGGATAGAATTCTTCCATCAGGATAGCTTTTCTCCACAGCAGCACCCGGAGGCAGGCCTCTCTCAGGTCTGCAGCCTTGTGGCCTGTCCTCTGCCCCAATCAGACAAGGGTTACAAAACTCTTTTACTTCTGCCAGCTAAGTGCCTGGTGGCGCTCCATTCTACAAGTAATCTTTCTGTCCTAGGGCACTGGTGCTACTTCCATGACAAAAGACCAAAGACACACATGCCACCTACAAGACTCTTGCCCCCAAAGCACTCAGTTTTCTAGCTTCAGGGACTGGGAAGCCCACCAACTAGTTATCCTCTGTTTGGTGTTCTGAGCAACGATTGTCTCATGTTGGTCCCCTGGCCCTGTTGGCTCTGTGGCTACCTTTTCTCTGTGTCAGCTTCTCAGTGTCTCTGCAAGTAGACGGCTCTGTGTCTTTGGGATTGAGGAGGTTTCATTGCAGGGATCTTGGGTCCAAAGGATGCACTCCTACTCCCGGCCTTTCCTCTCTGATGACAGTGAGATCCTGCTCTTCCACCTCGAGCATGGCTCATTTTAAGCTTGTTGGGAAGGCAAAATGGATCAAATGTAGTCAGCATTCCACACACTGTATATGCACTCTCCCATCCTACGAGGTTGCCATGCATTGTTGTTGTTGTGTACCATGAAGTCAGAACCAGCTCATAGCTGACCCTCCTGTGGGTTTTCAGAGGCAGTAAATCACTCAGGGTGATACTGCCCATCTTTCTCCCATGGAGCAGCTTTTGGATTTGAACCACACACCTTTGGTTTGACAGCACAGCTCCTTACCCACTCAGCCACCAGAGCTCCCTAAACAGTGTATATATACACTACCTCTGATGTGCCTGTCTCCCTCCATCACCCCCACTGGCCTGGGAACCTGTGAATGAATGTGTCAGCCCACCTGGAAGGTGTGCTAGACTCTCTAGTGGGATTGATCCTAATGGCCAGTAGTGGTCACCATCCCTGGCTCTTTACCTCTGTGTGAGAATGTTCTCAGTGCTGCTGGAGTTCCCTTTGCTGTCTGGGTGTTAGGGGTCTTCACACCGTGGAGTTCTGCTTGGCCAGGTGGCATCTGCAGTTCAGTCGGCGGAGTTCTATGGATCCCTAGCTGAGCCACGAACCACAACAAACCCCTCCCTGTCCTCGTTTCTCTCCTGTCCAGCCTAAGCCAAAGTCTGTCCCATCCAAGTGACCCCCAACTCTCACTGTCTCACCCTTCCTTTGAGAACCATACCCCTTTCTTTGCTTCCTCCTCACTTAACTATTTTACAATTCCTACTCTGGGGGGAATGTGGGGGTGACGGGGTGATGTGGCTGCATTACAGCAGCATTCATAGTTCTTCTAAAGCAAGGAAAAGAGCCCCTGACCTCAATATGTGTTTTCCTTTTCAATCTCAGATAATCCCATCTTGAAAGAGGTTTCCTGACAGAGAAGACAGGAGCCCAAGAGGCTTGATCCCTACCTGTGGGCCTTTGACAAATCACTTCTCTCTGAGCTTCTGTTTCCACATCTGTAAAATGGGGCATCTACCCAACTGTGCAGGACTAAAAGGAGACATGTAAGATGCTGATCAAGGAAGGGCTGAGATCAGCAGAGAGAGCTGAGCAAGAAGGGACACATTCCTCTGCTTCTCTAAGAATAGGTGCTTCCAGCCTCCACAATGGAAGAAAATATAAACAAAACAAAACGGAGTGTGTGAAACCAGGCTTCGTGGGCCGTGAGTGACTCAGTGGTGAGGTGGGTTGGAGCCCCTCCTCCACAGGCTCCTGCCAACAGGAGGGAGACATTTCTGCTCTGTCCGGAGGGGAACTGAAGGGTCGGCACTGCCCTCTGAAGCCCAGCAGACAGGTGGCTCCAGGCTGACCTTGGCCAGGCCCCGGCAGCCCTGCAGTTTCATTGTTCCGCCAGGGCTGCAGAGCTGGTCGGTGGAGTTGGCTTAGAGAAGGATATTTTGTTTTTTGATTTTTTGGAATGACTAATGAATGAGCTGTCTCCACTGCGGGAGAATTATGCCACTTAAGCAAAACCCAGCCGGGCTAGTCGGCTTGGAGATAGCTAATAGGAAATGCCTGTCAGAGCTCTGACGCTTCAAAGCCAAATATATTCTCACTCTGTTCTCTGTTTGCTAAGTTTACTTTATGCAAAATATAACTCAGCTGAAAATATGTACATGGCAAGAGAGCTCCCGCCTTCCCGCTGGAAGCAATGGTGGGGCTGAGGAGGAAAACGGCTCCCAGTTAACCCTGCAGGTCTGTCCAGTGAGGAACAGCAGGCCTTTTTCCTGGTCAGGGGGTACCTTGCTCTCTGCTTCTATGCCTTACTAGACAACGTGTGCCTTTGAGGGATTCCAACGATTCACAGGCCTCAAAAGGAGGAAACCAGGGAGCTCTGGTGGCCTAGTGGCAAGAAGTTGCACTGCAATCCCAGAGATACGTGGTTTGAATCCACCAGATGCTCTGCTGGAGAAGGAGGGACAATCTCCTCCTGTACCAGTCAGATCTGATTTGACAGTACACACACACAAAAATAATAAAACAAAATAAAAGTAAAAAAAAAAAGGAGGAAAACACCCTCCCACCAGGGGGCAGTGGTGGTTCAGTGACTCAATTCCCAACCAGTTCACGCCTAGTCACCACCCATTCGGCAGTGCAAGGTTGCATGCTGCTATGATGTAAAACAGGTTTTAGTGAAACTTCTAGACTGAGACAGACTAGGAAGAAAGGTCTGGTAATCCACTCCTGAGAACAAAAATGGGGTGGATTACAGTCCTCTTCTATTGTTCTGAGTAATGTTCCCATGCATCAGAGTCCATTCAAAACAACCACTCTCCCATCAAAGCTTGTACACAAAAGAATAGAAAGACCACAGCAATGTGGAAGGAGCTGTGGTGGCTTAGTGGTAAAAGCTGTGCTGCAATCCCAAAGGTTGGAGGTTGAATTCCCCAGCTGCTCCATGGAAGAAGGATGGGCAGTTTCCTCCCATGCTGCCGAAAGCCTGCTGGAGAGTCAGCTATGAATGGTTCTGACTCGATGGCACACAACAACAACAATGACAATGGGGAGTATCAAGCAGCCCAGCCTGTCATTTTGTCAAAAGCTGCAGGGCCCAAAGGTACAGGCACACCTGAATTATTTGTCTCTTCTTCATTGTCTTGGAGTCCTTGAAATGAACAATTAGTGTGCTCAACTGCCAATTGGAAGGTTGGCAATTCAAGTCCATCCAGAGCACCCTGGAAGACAGGCCTAGAGGAGAAGCAGAGACCCACTGTAATGGATTGAATTATGTCCCCCAAAAGTTCATGTATGTAATGATATAATTATAGTGTGTGAGCTGAAACTATGTAATGGTTCCCTCATGATCTGATAAGCCCAATAGTTGTAAAAGTATTAAGGATGGAATGTAACCCCCCTTAACCTCTTCACAGCCCTGATCCAAGGAAGGGAAATTTCCCTAGGGTGTCATTTGTATCATTTCATCTCATGAGAGTTCAAAAGGGAAGGAAAGGCTGTTGAGAAAGGAGACTGTACACCAAGAAAGAGCTGTCAGGAGTGGAAGGTATCACTGCGGTCTCTGGCTGCTGCATTGGGAAGCTCTGACATCAGGGCAGGCAGAGACACACGAGGATGGCCAAGGACCACCTGATCTATGGATATCCAAGGCAGGCCCTCCCTCCAGGGCTGGCAGGAAGGCCCTTCCCTTAGAGCTGGCTCCCTGGATTTGGACTTCCAGTTGCCAAAACTGTGAGAGGATGAATTTCTATTAAAGCCATCAACTTGTTGTACCTCTGTTACAAGAGCACTAGATAATGAAGACATCTACTTCCTAAAATCTGTTATCAAAACCACTATGAAATGCATGTCTTGTTCTAGACTGCCAGCTGCCATACACACACTATCTAATGTCCCATTCCTTTCAGATAGCCCTCCCTTCTCCCATTCCAGTGTAGTGTTCATTATCTATCCATTCTTTCCTGTTCTCATCTCCTCTGTGTCCATTCTATTTTTATAACAGAAGCAATGATGTCTGTCTAGAGACGAAGGTGCACTTGATCGAGGTCATGGTCTTCACAACTACTTGCCAGTCATCAGAGAGCTGGACCATGACTAAGGATGACAGAAGAAGAATTTATGCCTTTGTGTTGTGGTGCTGGAGAAGTGTCTTGAACATATCATGGACCACAAAAAAAAAACCCAAATAAGTCTGTCTTGGAGAAGGTGAAACTAAGTTTCTCCTTGGTGACTAGGATTTTGAAGCTCTGTCTCACATACTTTGGGCATGTAGCCAGGAGGGACCATTCTTTGGAGAAGGACATCATGCTCAGAAGGGTGGAGGGACAGCCCAGGAAAGGAAAACCCTGGATGAGATGGGTAGATACGGTAACTGAGGCAATGGAAGTTAGTGTGTCAGAGTCACTGAAACTGGCTCATGACTTGGCAGCCTTCCAAGATGCTGTACACAGTTACTATGGGTCACAGTTGACTCAACAGCACATAATAACAACAGTCCTATGCAGTATTACTCCTTCTGTGACTGAGACATTTCATTCAGCACACTGTCTTCTAAACACGTCCATGTGTGTACTGTCTTACAAGTTCATTGTTTGCTTGGTGCTGTATGATACTCAATTGGGTGGATATACCACAGTTTTTCTATACATTCATTTGATGATGGGCAGTTGAGCTGCTTCCATCTCTTTGCTATTGTAAATAATGCTCCAATAACCACAGTGAATGGGGGAGTGATGGGAAGGAAAAAAATGTGTATCAATGAATGAATGAAAACCCATCTTTTCTGTAAACATTCACTAAAATAAAAAAGAAAACTCAACAAACAAACCCTTATGGAACTCAATTGTTCTCTGACTCACAGGGGATCACCAGGAGTCTAAATCAACCCAATAGCAATTGGCTTCAGTGATCTTAAGCCCACACTCACCCAGAATGCCCATCCTCCGTAGGTGACACACAAATTCCTCCCACAGAGGAATGGACATAGAAGCAATAGAATCTGTGAAAGAGGCACTGAGCCAGGAGTCAGAGGATCTGGGTTCTAGCCCTGCTTCTGTCTCTTCTTTCTGTGAGACCCTACAGGAGCTGCATTATCTCTTCAATCTTGGCTTCCCCATCTATAAATAGAGTGCTTGGACCCACTCTCTAATCGCTAGGTTCACAACAGGCCCTCCAATCTATCTCACGAGTGACAGAAGGAAGGCAGGGTGTGGTGACAAGCCTCACTTCTCATTTCCCTGATACCCTATCTCTCAGGGAGAGCAGGGTTGTTGTGAAGAGCTGAGTATAGGATGGGATCATCTTTACTCAAGATTTCCCAGTACCTAAAGTAGGGACATTAGCTATGGAAATAGCCAGCTCGGAGGAGAAAACAGGTAAGAGTCTCCTGCTTGAAAGCAGCCAACCTGGTGGCAGTACAGTCTCTCCCAGCCCCATTCTTCCCAAACACTCTCCCAGAGAAGGACTGGCCTCCTTGAGGAAGTCACTGTTGTTGTATGCTGTGAGTTGGAATTGGTTCATAGCTGACCTTCCAGCAGGAAGTTAATCACAAGGGAGGACCTATCCTTCTCCTGGGAGGCAGCTGGAGGATTTGAACCACATGCATTTGGGATCGCAGCTCAGCTTCTTATCACTAGGCTACCAGAGCTCCCTAGTTAATAAGGAAGTCATTAGTTTACTCTTTTGAGACAGAAGTGAGAGCTAGACCTGGTCTTCCAGGCAGACCTGGAGTCAAGGTAGCCACAAAGCATGGACAGTGTGCAGGCCAGGTGGGCGAGGTGGGGAAGCAGCTATGAATCACACCGCTCTGCTCTCAAAGAGCTCTCTGTTTCCTTGCAAGATGAACACACAGGTAGAAAACAAAGCATGACGAAAGGAGAGCACATGACACCCACTGTAAATACTTTAAGAGTTCAGAGAGGTAAGCCCTTGGGCAAATTGCTGAAAGTCTCTGGGCCTTGGTCCTCTTCTGTAAAATGGGGATAATGATTACCTGCCTTAGAAGACCAGAGGCAACGTATGAAGAGCGCCTAGCACACCACTAGCACATTTTAATAACTTCATTAAAGGAAGTTATTACTACTTATTGCTAGGGTTTAGAGGAGAGCTGTTCTACAAAATGGGCTGACGTGATCCATCCTGATATATCCTGTTAACCCAAGGGGTCAACACTGGAGCACCTTGACCTCCCAGGCGTAGTCTTGCCCCAGGCTGCCTGCTGACCTCCACTGACCCCAGTGAGTCACACAAAATGTGTCTTTTCCTTAGTATGCAAAGAAGACCCAGCTTTGAGTTCTCCGAGAAGGCTTCAAAGGAGAGGAAGTCTTTGGTGAGAGGAAAGAGGGGTGTCTTGGCAGTAGTAAGAGGCAAAGGGAACAGCAACAACCAGGCACAGAGGGTGGATGACCATAGGTCCCAGGAGGTCTCAGCACCCTACATAATGCCTTGCACTTCACCCCTGGTTCTTAAGGGGAGCAGAATCTAAAATGGGGGATGTTGATAAAAAGGGGCTGGATAATGTTCCATAGAGTGGAATAGGAAAAGTGACAGGGCAGGAAATCACAGAAAGGAGTTTGAGATTGAGAAGAAAGTCGAGTTTGAGCACGTACTTGTCAGGGTACAGGGGTCAGGAGTCTGCAGATACGCAGACAGGCAACCAGCAGCAGAACAGGGCAGTCAGGCAGTCAGCAGGTCAGCAAGAAGCTGGGTGCCCACAAGAAGCAGAGCTCACAAAAAGGCACTGTGCCAGGCCTGGTCCAGAGTCAGGGGAGAGATAGGCTATCACCGGTGCATGGAAGGGCAGGGGGGCTGGTGGGAAGATTCTTCCAGGCTGGGAGAGGTCTGGGAAGCAACACTTAGGTCACCTTAGAAAGCCAAGTAAGGACTTGAACATGGCATCAAAGATCACCACCATGCTTGAGGCACGAGGTGTGTGGGTGAGTGAGATCATGCAGACACTTGCACATATATACAAGGACAGAGGTTGGGGAGTGGAGGAAGGCAGGTCAAAGGGGCTGAACTGGCTACCAGGACAGCCAGCAGCACCAAGCACAGCAGAGGACAGGGGAATGGGGCTCAGATCAAGTGGATCTGGAAGGTTGGTCCCATCAAGCAGGTTGGATAGCCCAGCTAGGAGGAAGATAGTAGCAGCCTGGAGACTGGAAACGGATGGAGAGAAGGGGAGTTGAGGACCATCAGCCCCCATGGGATGGTCATGATAGTAATAGAGAGTATGGACTTGAACTCAGGCTTAGTAACTGTATTACACTGTTGTTGTTGAGTACCCTTGAGCTGCTGTTGAGCTGACCCTCCAGTGGGTTTTCAGAGGCAGTTAATCACAGAGGAGGAGATTGCCCATCCTCTGGTGGAACAGCTGGTGGATTTGAACCCTGTGCCTTTGGGAATGCAGCACACCTTCTTACCACTAGTTCACACTGGAGAAGACAATGAACTTCTATGTTTCTTTAACTGTTAAAAGGTCACTGTAGCACATATCTTACTGGACTGAAGATTAAATGGGTCATTTGTGAGGCTCCTGGCTTACACAGGTGCTGACCACACTGTGCCTGTTGTTATCATATTCATCAGCGCCTGAGGTTGCCGGTTCCCAGAAGATGAGGAAGGGTGTAGGGGTTTGACAGGCAGCCCATAACCGCAGCTCAGCCCAAGTGAGGAAATGTGGAAAAGTGGCTCCAAGGACAGATAAGCTCCTGCTGGAATCCTCCCCACTCCTGCCCACCTGTGAGCCATTTAGCAGCCTCAGTTTCCTCATTTACAAAATGTGATGATCTGTAGTAGGCTTTTGATTAGTAACTAAAAGGTCAGCTGTGTAACCTTGGGAGTCAGTCCTGGGCATCTGCTTCCACAATGCCACAAAACCCTGTGGAGGGCAGTTCGACTCTACACACGTGGGGCCACTATGAGGAGGAATTAACTCACTGTTGTCGAGTTAGAACTAACTTGCAGAGGACCCACCACTGGATTTCCTAGGCTATAAATTGCATGGGAGGAGACTACCTAGCTTGCTCCCAAGGAGCCGCCGGTAGATTCAAACAGCTGGAGAGACATGACCTTTCTGTTGGCATCACAACTCTCTATAGACCAAGCCACCACAGCAGCTCTTTACTAGCTCAACCACAAGTGTTCTCGTGACTTTAAAACTGAGATCATGGAAGGGAAGTGTCCAACCTAGTCCGTGTTTAGTAAATAGTCGCTCTGTGGACTAAGCTAATACTCTGATTCAAAGACAATGACAGCTCACGCTCAGGACCGGGTTCACTGCGGATAAAGGACAAGTAGCACGGCTTGCAGGCAGGGCAATGTCCATTCCTTTGCATGAGGGTCCCTGCAGAAACCGTTCTGTCTTCTAATAAAGGGACATGTGAGAGGATTTGGCCTAGTGGGCAAATAGAGGTCCAGGGCTCACCCGATGTTCTAGTTCATTTATGTGTCAACGTGGCTAGGCTAATGAGTGATTCCATGGGCTGGCCAAATACCAGAGCAGTTGCTGTTCTGATGAATAATGTAATGTGTTCATCTTCCATAATGTAATCCATCAGTAAGAGGAAAGGGGAGTTTCCTTTGGGTGCGGTTTTCCTCTAGACTCTAACTATTTTGGCAGCGCTTGTATCTCTTGAGCCTGCCCTGGCTTCCTAAAGTATGGATCTTGGGCCGAAAGCCCGCAGAAGTCTCCAACATGCCACCTGGCCTTTGGATTTTGTACCTTCTACCCTGCAATTGTGTAAGCCGATCCCTTGAAGTAAATCTCTCTTTATGGACTTATACATATTCCCTCACTGTCCTGTTTCTCTAGAAAATCCAAGTCTTAGACCTATAGTAGGGGAAATCCTTTTTCCCATACAGAAGCAGAAGCAGTTAGAGCTATGAGGGCTTGCACAGGGTGGCCATGCATGTATACGGCCGTGCACACTCCTCCTGCCTGGACAGGATCAGCTCGGGTGCCAGGCAAACTGAAGCTAATAGTGGAGGGGAGCAGTGACTCTAGCTGGCAGGGCCCAAAAAGAGACAGAGTTAAGGTATAATTCCTGGTTGAGGAAATGACCAACACTCAATACGTGAAGAATTAATTGCTCATTGGACAGTTGTTATGAGCTAATAAGTCCTACAAAGGCAGGGTGAACGTGGACTCTGCATCCTCAGGACTTAGTTTAGTAGGGGAGTAAAAAAAGGGGGGGGCTCTAGGAAGACCACTGAGGGCCCATGTGCTGGCTGGTTATTGTTATTGTTGGTTCTGTCAACTCTGAGTCATAGTGAGCCCATGTGGGATTTTCTCAACTGTAATCTGTACAGAGTAGATCTCCAGGGCTTTCTCCTGCACAGCCCTAGGATGAGTTCAAATTGTCAACCTTTAGATCAGCAGCTGAGTACTTAACTGTTACGTCAGCAGAGCTCCTTGATTGGGATGGAGCCAGGGCAGATGAGGTTGGAGGATGGCAGGGCAAAAGGTGACAACAAGCAGGATGGTGGCAGAGGATGCAGGCTGTGTCCTGTTGGGAGAAGAGTGTCATAATATCAGACTGACCCAGCTCCATCCGGCTCCACCGCTTACCCACTATGTGACTCTGGACAGACTCAGTTCCCTTCTCTGGAAGGTGAGAGTAATCGTGACTGCTTCATAGGGCTGTTGGTGACTGTTAAAGCAGACAATACACAGAAACCCTGGCTCTCGCCTCGTGTTTAATTAATGGGGCTGCTAATAAAATTTGCTTGGATGGTGCAAAAGGTCTGTGCTCCTGGCCACTAATTTACAGGGGCCTCTGATGGCATGGTCCATAGGGAGCTGCACCACTAACCCAAAGACCAGCAACTTTAAGGGAGAAAGCTGAACAATTTCTTCCTATGCCGTTTACAACCTTGGAAGCTCAATGGAGAGGCAGCTACGATTCAGTTCCAACTCAAGAGCAGTGAGAATGAGAGACTGGTAGTTTAAATTCACCCAGCAGTGCAATGGAGGGCAGGTAGCCTGGAGACCCCCTTCCATGAAGATTATGGCCAAGAACACCTCTGAAGGTGTTCTAGAACTCAGTTCTACTCTGTAGCATACGGTCACATGAGTCTGAATTTTTGGTTTGTTTGTTTGTTTGGATTGTTAATAAGAACATTTACCACAAGGCAAATCTAGGAGATATTTTGAAAGAGTAAATGATGGAACTTTGTAACTGAGAGATATACTTTGGCTGACACCGAGGAGCCTTTAGTCAAAGTTGGTCTTCCCTGCTGGGAAAGGTTTGAATAGTAGAGAATATGGCATGCGGATTCTGCAGAAGAAGAATTCTCAGGGTAAACAATTTGTTTTAGGAAGAAGATACTTAGTTCAGCCTTGAGGTTAAACATTTCAACTTTCGTTTTTTCCTTGTATCTCCCCAGACAGCAGTCTGCAGGGGTCCCACAGGACCCCAGAGCTTGAACTCCCGTTTGCCTTCCCCTGGCTCTTGGCTCAGGACAAACTCTGGAAGAAAGATCCCGGATTGAAAGTGTAGCGAGAAATGCAAAGTGTGCTCAAGAAACATCTTTCTTCTGTACATAGAACCAAACCTTCATAAATCAACGTTTTCTTGGTAAGTGACAGCCCCATTATAAGATGGGGACTCATAGGACATGTCCCCAACTAGAAACAAAGGAGGCCCACCCCCTCCCCCAGCAGTCCTCTGCCAGGGGGAAACTGCAAATCTCAGCGAAGTCTTTGAGCCAAAACTCTTCAGGGAAAAGTCCCAGAAGACTGTCCATGAAATGAGGAAATGGAGGCAAAATGCAACATGTAAAATGATGAACCAGAAAATCATCCCGCAAGCCTGCACCCAGCTATGTCTTAATGAGGCAAACTCCAAAAGAAGCCTTCCCTTTAATCTGGCATTTGAAACGGAATGCTGCGAAGGAGCCCCCACCTCATCCACCCCACCCTTCTGTGTTGCCATGACGACCCAAGTTCTTAGAACATGAAAGAACTACCTCAGCATTTCCCTCTAAAACAAAGGAAAATTATTCCAGGTTGTTGGACAGAGAACTCTGAGGAATGGGACCTGTTACTGGATAGCAGATTCTTCAGAGTCACTAGTGATGAAATCTGAACCTATGGGGGACGGGGACGGTGAGGGGGGGACTTCAGAACAGCCACGGGAAGGAAACTGGGGATGACAGGACCCAGCTCTGGCCCCAGCTCGCGGAGCCTGCTCTCTGCCATCACTGTGGCTCCCTCCCCTCAGCTGGACCTCATTTGCCCCTGCAATGAAACACGTTAAGAGAAAACACATCCTCTGTCCATATGGGAAGGAGCAGGGGCCCGAGGGAGGGAGCAGGTCCCGGCTTGGTGGATCCTGGGGTAGTGACAAAGGTGTCTTTCTCTTCTTCTCTTGTCTGATGTGCTCTTGAAATCTGTGAGGCCAGCCTGTGGCACAAGTGGAAAACCCTTTCGAAGGCCACTTTAAAGCCTAAAAACCATTGCAGTTGAGTCACCTCCAACCCCTGGTGACCTCATGCATGTCAGAGCAGAGCTGTGCTCCAGAGGGCTCATAACAGCTGTGATATTCTAGAAGCAGACACTAAAGCTTTCTTCCAAAGAGTCTCTTGGTGGACTTGAACCTCCAATCTTCCAAGTCGCAGTTGAGTTTGGTCACTATTTGCACCACTCAGGGTCTTCCAAAGATTCTGCTTTGTTGTTGCTATGCACTTTTAAGTTGGAACCGACTAACAGTTGACCCTCCAGTGAGTTTTCAGAGGGTGTAAATTACACAAGACGAAATTTTCCATCTTTTTTTCCCACGGAGCAACTGGTAGATTCGAAATGCATGCCTTTGGGTTGGCACTTAATCAAATGCCACCAGGGCTTCTTAACATTCTGCTAACAAAGGCCAATCTAAGTCTTCTGAATGCAGAAGCAGGTGCCAGGTGGACACCGGTCTGCTACCTCCACACTTCTTCTATGTTCCTCTCCCAGAGCTTCACGCCAGAAACTAGATCATGCCTTTGATACCTCCTGCTCCTTCATCCTCCCATCCGCTCATTCATCACATTTTTAATCTACTTCCTAAACATCTGTCAAGTCGACCTACCCACTTCTTCCTGTTTCCACTATCTTAGTTCAGACCATCTCTACACGGAAGTAATCTCCTGACCATGTTCACATAGGAGTTATTGTTGTATCCCAATTTATAGTGATTCTGTCACTCACTCACTCTCATTGCCATTGAGTCAGACCTACTCACAGCTGAGCCTCCAGCGGGTTTTCAGAGGTTGTATATTGAATGGGAGAACATGTGCCCACCCTTCTCCAGTGGAGCGGCTAGTGGATTCAAACTGCCTGCTATGGGTTGGCAAGGCAAATCCTTACCCACCAGGCTGCCAGAGCACTGTCTAGAGGATGGAACACAACTGCCCCAAAGGGTTTCCCAGGCGTGATCTTTACGAGAACAGATCATCAGGTCTTTTTTCCAAACCTTCTGACAGATAAGCACTTAACCACTACACCACCAGGACTCATCATTCAAGAGCTGGAGAGAACTTTTTAACACAAAACCTTCAGGGCCTCCCCATTGCCTATAGGATAAAATTTCTGATTCCTTAGAATGTTTGGAAGCAAGCAAGGGTCTTTGTGACATGACGCCTTTGATTCCAGCCACAAAGAAAACATTCCCTCAACTGCCATCACACCTCTGGGCCTTATAAGATTGCGCTTCTTCTTGGGGATACTTTCCTTGTTTTACTTGTCCAATGAGCCGAGCATCTTCTGTTTGTCCCTCCTAACCCCCACCCCGCTGTGCTCTTTGCACCAGGGGCTTCCTGATCTGGGACTCCAGTCCCTTCTGGTTCCTGGTAAGTCCTTGGGGTAAGCATACAGCTACTAAGAGAAAGGCTGCAGGTTCAATCTCATCCAGAAGCACCTTTGACAATTAGCCACTACAAGGTCACAGCCACGAAAACTACGTAGCCATTCTACTCAGAACACATGGGGTCTTCACAAGCGGAAATCCATGGGCAGCATTCAACGTGATGGCAGCTGGCCATAGTTAAGATGATACCAGGCTGATCTCTAGACAGACGCTCCTACCCTTCACAACAGAGTCTGTACAACAAGACTCCAACTTCTGTCTTGTGAGTGGTGGCTGTTCTGCTGATGGATTTTGGCTCTATCTCGTGCTGTTTCCCCCACACCTTTGCGCATAACCCTTTGCATGTAAACCTTAAATGATCCTCATTTGAATGTACTATGTGTTGTTCCCTATTGAGACCTGATTATATTAATTATTTTTCTTTGCTAAATCACAGCCATTCCTTAGGACTAAGCTCACCTCCTCCTCCAGGAAGGCTTCACTATCCTCTCAGTCTAGGTTCACTGTGCCTTCTCCTCGGGCCTCTGGGCCTGTAAGTTTTCCTCTGTTGCAGCTCTTTCTATGCTCTACAAGCAGCAGTCAGGCAGCCTGGCTGTCCTCTACCTTAACTCTGAGTCCTTGATGCATGAGGACCATGTGTTATTACTCAGACCTGTATTCTAGTACCTGGCACAAAGCAAACCTTCAGAAAACATCATTTGCTGAATGAAGGAAAGAAGCAGCAGAGGCTCAGAGGGAAACCCACTTAGTTACCCACAGAATACCAACTACGCAGCAATCCCTTTGGTTGGTAACTGGAGGAGCCAGAGTCCACTAAGGCAAGTTACAGAAAAGTCAGATCGCAGACCAAAAAGGCAGAGGAAGGTAGTTATTTTAGAGTATCCTGACTTTCAAGGCTTGGGACGCAGGGGACCCATGGCAGTGGTTGTAGGATGAGTGCTGAGAGAGATGTACTTGTTCCTGTTTTAAAAGCTTCACATTCTGAAAAAACAGAGTGGCCAGGTTCTCTGAGGGGGGAAAGGCAGGGGAAGTGGCCCCTTAGTTAACAGCCCTGAACCTGGGCTTCAAGTTCCAGAAAACTCCTGTCCATTCACTGCAATAAGTTTCTAAGGTTCAGGGGCTTTTCCAAGGAACCCTCTCCCCCATGTCC
Source organism: Elephantulus edwardii (assembly GCF_000299155.1). NCBI lineage: Eukaryota > Metazoa > Chordata > Mammalia > Macroscelidea > Macroscelididae > Elephantulus > Elephantulus edwardii. The sequence goes on along the minus strand of NW_006399781.1, from coordinate 8,956,647 downwards.
TAGCAGTTCATGCAGTCATCCATTCATTGACTAAAAAAGTTTACTGGGAATTGCTTTATACAAGGCACTTCCCTTTAGCTCACTCTATTATAATTCAATCCAAAAGGGAGAGTAATTTGTTTTTCAATTTCAAGCCCCTGCTGGGTCTGCTAAGAAGCCTTACAGGGTCAGGGGGTGGGTTTTCTGGTAAAAAACACATGGACAGATCCCAGGAGATGGAGCGCATGTGGTCACAGGGAGGTAGATGTGCGATTTTGAACTAGTTGTCACATGCCTCTGTGACTCAGTTTCCTTCTGTGTAAATAGTGACAAGAACTAGCTCATAGGGTTGTTACAAAATGAAAATTAAAGAAGAAAATACTAACCTCCAGGGGAATATTAACAGCAGCAGATCCCAGTCCTATCAGATGCAATGCTCCTTTTTATGTGAAACATTTATAAGGCCACTTTTACTATTCCAAAGGAAAGTTATAGACAGTATAACTCATCTATACACATAGGTTATAGGATACCACCTGTCTTAGTTATCCTGTGCTGCTATAATAGAAATACTACAAATAGATGGATTTAATTAACAGAAATTCATTTGCTCACAGTTTAGGAGCCTAGAAGTCTGAATTCAGAGCACCAGCTATAGGGGGAGGCTGTTCCTTTATGCTAGCTCTGAAGGAAGGTCTTTGTCTCTTTGATCATCTGCTCTGGGTTGAGCTTCATGTCTTTGAGTATCTCTCTTCCCTGGTTCTAGGAGGTTCTCAGCACAGACTCCCTGGGTCTAAAGGATGCACTCCACTTCCAGATTTCTTTCTCTTCTCTTTTTCTCTCTTTCTCTCTGAAGAGACTGACTCAGGATACAACCTAATCTTGTAGAATGTATCCTGCTTCATTAACATCACTGCCATTAATCTGGTTTCATTAACATCATAGAGGTTAGGATTGACAAGATTCAAGATAATTACATCAGATCACAAAATAGAGGATAATTATATAATACTGAGATTCACAGCCTAGACAAGTTGGCACACATTTGGGGAAAGGGAAAGACACACAATTCAATCTATAATACCACCCTAAAGATAACAAAAAGAAAATTATTTCAAATAAATGAATATGTATTTTAAGTTGCAAATGCTTGAGTGTGACTCCAGTAAAAGAGAAAAAGAAGCTATCAATTGCTTAAGAGAGGTAAAGTGATATTGGACTGAAATTGTCAGTACTTTATTACATTTGATGTTTTCAAACAAAGCTAAATTCATACAGATATGAAGAATAACTACTCATCTACAAATGCAGATGCTAGAAGTGTGCTGATTTGGCTTCACAACTATCATGGCTTTTTCCTGTAGGTACTGTGATTTTCTGAAATGGTGAATAACGTCTGATAAAGATAAAATATAGTGTGTTCTCAATGCAGACGAGGATGACTGTCTTAGACTTTTAGTGCTATTATAGCAGAAATTCCCCAAGTGAGCACCTTTCATGAACAGAAATTTATTTTCTCACAGTCTACAAGAATGGGAGTCCATGTTCAGGATGCCAGCTCTGTGGAAGGATCTCTCTCTTGGTTCTTGGACAAGGTTCCAGCAGCATCACTACAGAAAACAGAACCTACAGCAAGTGCTGAAGGTGCTCTGGTGGTGTGGTAGGTTACACATTGAACTACTAACCATACGGCCAGTGATTTGGACCCAACAACCACTCCAAGGGAGAGAGGCGGGGTTGTCTGCCTCTGTAAGATCTTCAGCCTTGAAAACCTTATGGGACAATAGTCTGTCTATAGGGTCACTATAAATTAGAATTTACTTCATGGCAGTAGGTTTGGTTTTAGGTTTGACAGGCACTGGGATCATATCCTTCTCTAAACACAATAAAGAAAATTCTATGCCCAGAGTTCCTGCCACATGTATGATTGTATCCACAGGTTTTAAGAAAATCTCGCTGCTGTCTAAACCAGCAAGCTGTCAGAGACACTGAATCGCACAGGAGGAGACTGCCCATCTTTATTCCTCAGAGTAGCTGGTAGATTTGAACAGCGAGCCTTTAGGTTGGCAGTGTACCTCCTTACCACTAAGCTGCCAGAGCTTAGAGGTTAGAATTTACAACACATATCTGGTGGAGGGACTGCACAAGAGGGGAAGACCCTCTATGAAGTGGATTGATTCAATGACTGGGGTAATCGGGATGGGTGTGTCAGAGGCAATGCGATTGGCACAGGATAGAGCAGGGTTTAGGGCTGTTGTACATAGGGTCGCTATGAGTCGCAAACAACTCAATGGCACATAACAACAACAACATCTGAGGAAGGCACAGGTCAATCCACGACAGTAATATTCATGGGGGAAAAATGCATTTCCTCTTAATGCTGCAAAAAGTACTTTTAAAAAATACTTTGTATTTATGTTTAATGTGGAATTAAGTTCTAGGGTCAGATGAATAGAGGGTTTTTTCCTACATGCCTGGTGGGGCTTGAACTCCATTCAAATATCATGTGAGGTGCACGACAAATCATTGTACAAAGCTGCCTCACCTGCGGCAGGAAATCTGGAATTCCTTTGCCCCTACTTATGTCTTGACTCATGGGGACCTCATACTGCCCAGTGCTGAGTCAGCTTGGTGCTTGATTGGAGATTGGCTGTTAATCACAGGGTTTCACTGGCTGGTTTCAGAAGTAAATCACCAAGTTTTTCTTTCTACTCCATCAGTCTGGAAAATCCAGATGCTAGCTTCCGCTGGCAGATGGGCAGTAGCAGATCTGAGATGCCTTTAAGTCTTCCCCATGAAAGAGGAGTCTTCCACCTCTGTGGCAAAAATGCTCCATTCTAAGTAGCAACCCCTCCACAAATACACACCAGGATACAGCAAGGTTCTAACCTGTTCTTCATAGGGTCTCTATGTCTTGTAGTTGTAAAAAGAATGTAGGCGGGACAAAGGATAGCCACTTCTGACTTCTCTTAACTTCCCAAAGGGGAATAGTCACCATCAGCAGCATCCATGATACCAAACCAATCCCCATAAGCTCAGACATGGCCTCCAACTCCCACACCTTTTTCTCCATATTCCAACACCAATCTTACTGTTCTACTACTGGATTAGAAATCCATTGCAATGGCCATACAGATCTAACAGAACTATCCTCATAGTTATGGGATTTACTACTAGGGAAGTTAACAAGTTACAATTCAGATTGACAACAGGATAAAATTCCTCAATTAGGACAGTTTCTCAAGTGTGCTCACAAGCCTTCAGCCTCACAGCTTAGATCAATGCTACAAAGTTCTCTGACTCCAGCAATTACGGCATCTCCCTTCAGTCCTCTAGCAAGCTAGGGTGAAGGTCCCTGGCTCCGTGGGACAGCAGTATCAAGTCAGCCTTGTCTCATATCAGCTCTGGTTCCTCCACTGTGGCTGTTGGTGTGTTCTTATAGGTCTCGGTCTGGCTGGTGCAGGAATCTCTGGCCTTAAAGGATATGTGCTGCATTCTCTGCTGGTAATGAGATTCCCAATTTCTCCTGCTGAACCTACTCAATTTATACTCGGTGGAATGGCAAAATTGGCCAATCCGCTCATGGACAGACCAAATACCAAATACTCTTTCTGCTGTTCCCACCAAGCATATGGCCTAAGTCAACGACACTGGCTTAGGAAAGGCATTGTGAACAACAACCCCACCTCTGTACAACTGTTGTTGTTTTTGTTGTTATGTGCCGTCGAGTCATTTGCTACTCATAGTGACCCTATGCACAACAGCCCTAAATCCTGCTTTATCCTGTGCCAATCGCATTGCCTCTGACACACCCATCCCGATTACCCCAGTCACTGAATCAATCCATCTCATAGAGGGTCTTCCCCTCCTGCGCTGTCCCTCCACCCTCCCAAGCATGATGTCCCTCTCCAAGGACCCGTCCCTCCTGGAAACATGTCCAAAGTATGTCAGACGAAGCCCCAGAATCCTTGCCTCCAAGGAGTAGCTTGGTTTAATCTTCTCCAAGATGAATCTGTTTGTTTTCCTGGCAGTCCATGGTACATTCAGTACTCTTCTCCAGCACCACAGCTCAAAGGCATCAACTCTCCTTCTGTCCTCCCTAGTCATTGTCCAACTCTCTGATGCATAACAAGCGATTGCAAAGACCATGGCCTGTATCAGGTGCACCTTAGTCTCCAGAGAGACACCGTTGCTCTTGAGTACTTTCGAGAGGTCCCTAACAGCAGACTTTCCCATCGCAGTACGCTTTTTGATTTCCTGACTGCTGGTGCCAAGAGTGTTGACTGTGGAGCCGAGCAAACTGAAGCTGTGAACAATCTCAATCTCTTCGCCATCCACCTTAGTAATCAGCTCAACAATCTCTAACAACAATAAGAAAAAAACCCTCCAAACCCCACTACCTTGAGTTGGTTTCAACTCACAGTGACCCTACATTAGGTTTCTGAGGCTGTAAATCCTTATGGGAGGAAATCACCTCATCTTTCATCAATGGAACAGCTGGTAGATTTGAACCCACAGAGCTCTTGGCTAATTGTCTAAAACACATTACACTACTGTTGTTATTGTTAGGTGTCACTGAGTTAACTACAATTCATAGTGACATTTTTAGGAACAGATCTGAACCTTGTACTATCCTGTGCCATCCTCCTCATCCCTGATATGTTGTTATGTGCCGTCAGATCGCCTGTGACTCATAGCGACCCTATGTACAATAGCTCTAAACCCTGCTCTATCCTGAGCCAATCTCACTGCTTCTGACACAGCTATGCCATTACCCCAGTTACAGTGTCAATCCATCTCATCTGGGGTCTTCTTGTCTTTTGCTGTCCCTCCATCCTATGAAGCATGATGTCCTTCTCCAAGGACTGGTCCCTCCTGGCAACATGCCCAAAGTATGTGAAGCAGAGCCTCAAAATCTTCTAAGGAGCAGCTTGATATCTCTCACTCCAGGACAGACCCGTTAGTCCATGGTATGTCCAAGAATCTTCTACAGCACCACGACTCAAAGGCATCAATTCTTCTTCAGTCATCTTTGATCATTGTTCAGCTGTCTGATGCATAGCAAGGAATTGTGAAGACCCTGGCCTAAATCAGGCATACCTTAGTTTCAAGACTAACATCATTGCTCTTCAGCACTCTGGAGAGGCCCTTGACAGTAGATTTTCAAATGCAATTTGTCTTTTGAGTTCCTGATATACTCAAGCTTATTACTACAGTCATTGTAACAATACATTTTGTTGATGCTCTTCCTCTCTTTTGCTGATCGTCCTCTTTCCCAAGCATCATATATTTTTCCATGGACTGGCCCAAAATGCTGAAACATGCCCAAAATATGTGAGACAAAGCTCCCCATCCTTGCTTCCAAGGAGCTCCCAGACTGCATCTTCTCCAGGGCCTATTTGTTTGGATTTTTGGCAGTCCATGCAATACTTTTCTCCAATATCATAACTCAAAGGTATCAATTCTTGTTCTTTCATCCTTAATCATTGTCCTACTTTCAGATGCATAGCAAATAACTGAAAAGGCCATGGTTTTAATTAGGCACACCATAGTCTTTAAATTTTTATCATTGCTCCTTAGAGCCTTGGAGAGGTCCTTGATAGCAGATTTTCCCAGTGCAACACATCTTTTTTTTTTTAATAGCAAATATGCTATATTTAAATCACGCACTTTGGTGAAAGCAGGCTGAGGCTCAATTGGCGTGAGCCTCAAACAAAGAATGCAACACATCTTTTGCTTGCTTTCCCCCCCCCCACTCCTGGTACCAAGGGTGTTAAAATCCTGGAAGAGATGGATTGACATGGTAACTGGGGCAATGTAATTAGGTGTGTCAGAGTCAGTGAGACTGGTTCAGATTAGGGCAGGGTTTAGAACTATAGGGTGGCTATGAGACGCAGGAAACTTGAGGGCACATAACAGCAACAACCAAGAAGGTTGATTATGGACCTGAGCTGGATAAAATCATTGACAGTTTCAGTCTTTTCTCCATCTATCATGATGTTGCCTACTGGCCAATTGGGGAGGATTTTTGTTTTCCTAGTGTTGAAATGTAATCCGTTTAAAACTGTGATTCTTGAACTGCTAAAGCAAATGCTTCAAGTCCTCCTCATTTTCAGCAAGCAAGGTTGTGTAATCTACATAATTCAGGTTGTTAATGAGTCTTCCTCCAATCTCGATGCCACTTTCTTCTTCATAAAGTCCACTTTAAATGAGTCAGTCAGCATACAGATTGAATAGGTATGGAGAAAGAATACAGCCTTGACACATTCATTTCTTGGTTTTAAACCATGCAGTGTTCCCTGCTCTGTCTGTACAATAACTCTTGGTCTAGTTTAGGTTTCTCAAGTGTTCTGGGACTCTTTGTCTTCTGTTATTCATAGAAGGTTATGACCCACATAGCCAAATGCCTTTGCATAGTCACTAAAACACAAATAGATATTCTTCTGACACTCTCTGCTTTCAGCCAACATCTACCAACATCTGCAGTGTTGTCCCTGATATCATAATCTCTTCTAAATAGAACTTAAACTTCTCACAGCTCTCTGTCAATGTAGTTTTATAGCCATTTTACAAATAGTCTTCAGCAAGAATTTACTAGATTGCATTAGTGATATTGTTGAATATTTTCCACAATCTGTTGGATCACCTTTTTTGAAGATTGAAACAAACATAGACCTCTTCTAGTCAGTTGACCAGGCAATTGTCCTCCAAATTTCTTAGCACTGACTGAGGAGTGCACCAAGGCTGCATCTGTTTGTTGAATTTTGTTAATTGGTATCCCATAAATTCCTGGGCCTTATATTTTTTGTCAGTGCTTTCAATGCAGCTTGAACTTCTTCCTTCATTACCACTGGTCCTTGATCATATATATGTGACTTCCTGAAATAATTCCATGCCAATTAGTATATTTAGACACTCCATCTAAATTCAAGCCTCAAGTTGCAATACTGAAAGATGTTGTTGTTGTTGTTGTTACTTGCCATCAAGTCAATGTGACCCATAGCAACCTTATGAAGCAGATCTGAACTTTGGCCTCTCCTGTGCCATCCTCATCATCTCCAACACTTCTGAGCTCATTGCTACTGCGACTATGTAAGTCTAGCTTGTTGCAGATCTCTCCTGTTATGTTAACCCTCCACTTTTCCAAGAATAATGTACATCTCTAACGACTGCCCCCTCCAAACAACCTGACCAAGGAACGTGAGACGGAGTGTCAGTACTTTACCTCCAAGGAGCACTCTGGCTTCACTTTCTCCAGGTCTGCATATTGTAGAATCAGAACCAATCCTTAACTAACCCTCCAGTGGGTTTTTGTTGTTTGTTATGTGCCGTCGAGTTGCTTGCGACTCATAGCATCCCTATGTACAACAGCCCTAAACCATGCTCTATCCTGTGCCAATCGCACTGCCTCTGACACACCCATCCCGGTTACCCCAGTCACTGAATCAATCCACCTCATAGAGGGTCTTCCCCTCTTGTGCCATCCCCCCACCCTCCCAAGCATGATGTCTCTCTCCAAGGACCTGTCCCTCCTTACAACATGTCTAAAGTATGTCAGACAAAGCCCCAGAATCCTTGCCTCCAAGGAGTAGCCTGGTTTAACCCTCTCCAGGATGAAAACAAGCGATTGCAAAGACCATGGCCTGTATCAGATGCACCTTAGTCTCCAGAGAGACACCGTTGCTCTTGAGTACTTTTGAGAGGTCCCTAACAGCAGACTTTCCCATTGCAATTAGTTTTTTTATTTCCTGGTTATTGGTGCCAAGAGTGTAGACTGTGGAGCGAAGCAGGCTAAAGTTGTTAACAATCTCAATCTCCTCACCATCCATTCTGATGCGCCAATTGGTCCAGTGGTGAGAATCTTTGTCTTCTTGACATTGAGCCTCAATCCATACTGAAGGCTTCAGTCCTTGACCCTCTGCAGCAAGTGCATCAGGTCCTCCTCAGGGTTGTGTCATCTGCATAATGCAGATTGTTGATAGATCTTCCACCAATTCTGATGCCACTCTTCTCTTCATAGAGCCCAGCCTCTTGGATAATCTGTTCTGCATACAGGTTAAAAAGGTATGGAGATAGAACACATCCCTGGCATATACACTTTTCCCAATTTTGAACCACTCAGTGTTTCCCTGCTCTGTTCTAACGACTGCCTCTTGGTCCAAGCATAGGTTTCGTATTAGAACAATCAAGTGTTCTAGGATTCCCCTTCTTCTAAGAGTCAGGCACAGTTTGTTATGGTCCACACAAACACATTTGCATAACCAATCAAACACAGATAGACATTCCTCTGGTATTCCCTGCTTTCAGTGAAGATCCATCTAAAATCAGCTACAATATCTCTAGTACCACGACCCCTTCTAAACCCAGCCGGGACTTCTGGCAGTTCTCTGCTGATGTGCTGTTCCAGTGGTTTTTGGATAATCTTCAATAGAATCTTGCTTGCATGTGAAATCAATGATATTGTTCTATAGCTTCCACACTCTGTTGGGTCACCCTTCTTTGGAATGGGAACAAATATAGATCTCTTCCAGTCAGTTGGCCAAGTGGTTGTTCTCCAGATTTCTTGGCACAACTTGGTGAGCACATCCAGGGCAGCATCTGTTAGCTGAAATATGTCAATTGGTATACCATCTATTCCTGGGGCCTTATTTTTTGCTATTTCCTTCAAAGCAGCTTGAACTTCTTCCTTCATCACCATAGGCTCTTGATCATATGTTATTTCATTAAATTCTTCTGTGTCTTAACCAGAGCCAAAGAAGAAGAAATAGATGATTTCTACCAACTTTTTCAATCTGAGATCAATCGAACATGCAATCAAGATGCATTGATAATAATGGGTGACTGGAATGCAAAAGTTGGGAACAGAGAAGAAGAATCAGTAGTTGGAAAACATGGACTTGGTGACAGAAATAAAGCTGGAGATAGAATTATTGAATTTTGCACAGTCAATGACTTATTCACGGCAAATACATTTTATAAGAAACATAAATGCAGATTATACACATGGATTTTCACCTGATGGTATGCACAGGAATCAGATCAATTACATCTGTGGGGGAAAACCCGCTGGAAAAGCTCAATAGTAGCTGTAAAAATTAGGCCAGGAGATGATTATGGAACAGACCACCAACTACTCATATGCAAGTTCAAGCTGAAGCTGAGGAAAATTAAACCGGATCCACGGGAACCAAAATATGACTTTGAGTTCATCCCACCTGAATTTCAGAACCATCTCAGGAACAGGTTTGAGGCCTTGAACACTAAAGAGCGAAGACCTAGTGAGTTGTGGGAGGATGTCAAATGTATCATCCAGGAAGAGTGCAAACGGTCATTACAAAGATAGAAGAGGAAGAAAAAAAAAAGACCAAAATGGATGTCAGAAGAAATGCTAAAGATTGCACTGGAGTGCAGAGAAGCCAAAGCACAAGGAAGAATTCAAGATACTGAAGAGCTGAACAGAAGATTCCAAAAGGCAGTATGGGATGACAAAGCAAAATATTACAAGGAAATGTGCAAGGAGCTGGAGTCGGAAAATCAAAACTGCCAAACTCTCTCAGCATTTCTTAAGCTCAAGGACCTGACGAACAAATTCAAACCTCAAGTTGCTATAATCAAGGATGCTTTAGGCAAAAGTGGATTTTTAGAGGGAGTTAATGGCATGCAAAGAGATTGCCCATCTTTCTCTTGGTGGCAGCTGGTGGCCTTGAATCGAGTGTCTTTGGGATTGCAGTGCAGCTTCTTGCCACTAGGACTACTATGGGCAAAATCTTGAACTATCCAGGCACCATTGCTATTGTTGTTATGTGCCATCAAGTCATCTGCAACCCATAGTGATCTTTTTATACAGTAGCTCTGAACCCTGCACTGTCCTGAGCCAGACTCACTGACTTGGACACACCTACCCTCATTTCCCCAGTTACTGTATCAATCCATCTCATTGGGGGTCTTCCTCTCCTGCACTGTTTCTCCGCCCTTCTGAGCATGATGCCCTTCTCCAAAGATCAGTCTCTCCTGGCTACATGCCCAAATTCTATCCTCCAAGGAGAAACCTAGTTTCACCCTCTCCAAGACACACCTATTTGTTTTCTTGGCAGTCTATGGTATGTTCAAGACTCTTCTCTAATACCACAATTGGAAGGCATCGATTCTTCTTTTGTCCTCCTTAGTCATTGTCTCCGACACATAACAAGCAACTGTGAAGACCTGGATTAGGCGTACCTTAATCTCTAGACTGACATCGTTGTTGTTCCTCAGTACTCTGGAGAGGTCCCTGGTAGCAGATTTTCCCAAAGTAATTTGTCTTTTGATGTCCTAACTGCTGGTGTCAAGAGTGTTGATTGTGGAGCCGAGCAAGCTATAATCGTTAACAACCTTAATCTCTTCTCCATCTATCATGGTGCTGCCAATTGGCCCGGTGGTGAGAATCTTTATCTTCTTAATGTTGAGCTTCAATCCATAGTGAAGACTACAGTCCTTGACCTTCAGCAGCAAGAGCTTTATGTCTTCTTCAGTTTCAGCGAGGAAGGTTGTATCATCTGCATACTGTAAGTTGTTGATGAGTCTTCTTCCAATCCTGATGCCACATTCCTCCTCATAAAGCCCAGCCTCTCAAATGATCTGTTCTGCACATAGATTGAAAGGGTATGGAGAGGGGATGCATTGCTGACACACTCCTTTCTTGAATTTGAGTCATGCAGTGTTTCCCTGCCCTGTTCTGAGGACTGCTTCCTGGTACAAGTATAGGTCTTGCACAGCACTAGAATGTGTTCTCGGCTCCTTTAGCCATCATAAACACTATAGCTTTACAAGGTACCTCTAGGGGGCAGCACTGCCTCCACTGAGGATAAATGAGCTAGCATTTCTGGGGTTATCTTAACAGCACAAGATAAGGAATCAGGATGGCAACTCTACAATCGCCAGAAATACACACTAGCCAAAGTTAGGAAAACTTACCAGCACATCACACTCTGACCCCACGTTTCAGTTGTGTTGTGCTCTATTTTTGTTTGTTTGGTGTCTTGGGACAAGGCTATTCCTGGATGAACAGGGAGTGAGGTCTTTTTTGAAGAGGTTGAGAAAGAAAACAACACCTTTAATAGATAGAATGATATCCTATAGACTTTCAGTTAAAGGAAACACTCAGCAAACAGATGGATTCTTGTGTAATATTTCCCCTGTACAACTACTGAATTCTCTTTGAAAAGTATATCATCAGCACTCTTTAAAAATAACTTTTGGAGTTTACTCACCTAAGGCTCCTTCATGAATCAACACCAGAGGATATTTCACAATGTTGTGTGACACTTCTGCCTCCTGACTTCATACATCTTAAAAACAAAACATTGTCTTTTGTGGATCTAAGCCACACTCTTAGCAAGACCAAAGAGTCAAGGTGGGTTAGTCAGTTAGTGGCACCCAGACCCTTCATTCCTGTGTGCAGCTTTAGTTATCAATAAAATGTTACTGGAATATGAGGTCTCATTTCCCACAAAAAGGAATGGTAACTTTTCCTCATCCTAAGAGGAGGTAGATCTCAAAAAGGAGGAAATTGATATTCAGATAATGACAGGAGGCATAGAAGGAATTCTAGTCTCCTTGGCTTTATTCTTGTGTTCAGTTCGTCTGAATTCTCAAGGGGCAGCTATGCCCGGCTTCTCCCCTGAGGCCGTGGCTGCTGTGAAGGTCCTGACCACTTGGAGGCAGGCCCCACCCTGGGATGGGGCTGGCCCTGAGCTCTCAAGAGCAAGTCATGTCTTGCAAACAAGATTAGCTGCGGTCATGTTACTCTCTCTGTTTATTTCTCTTTTGTTATCTCCAATGCAAGGTAAAGACTTGTCTAAAACAACCAGCCTAGCTTCAGCTGCAGTGTGTGTGTGTGTGTGTGTGTGTGTGTGTGTGTGTGTGTGTGTGTACTGTTGGCTTGTGTAATGGAAAAGCAATGATGAATACAAAATCTCTGCTAAGTTTTGAGGGGCTGAGTTTAATTCATTAGGAAAGGTTATAACTTTCACTTGTACTGGTTGGTAGAAACATGAGACCCCAGCTATAGGTGATCTAGGCAAAACACCTAGAGGACACAAGCCCAGGGGCTAAGACCACAGTCCACTAAAGGATAAACATTTTGTTATCTCATCTAAGTTTTAAGAAGATGAAATACCTATTGTTGTGGTTGTGTGCCATTGAAGCTGACTCATAAATGAGCCCCTAGAGGCTTTTCAGAGGCTATAAATCACATGAGAGGAGACTGCCCATCTTTCTTCCATGGAGCAGCTAGTGTATTTGAACCAAGTGCCTTTGGATTGGCACCACAATTCCTTACCCATTAGGCCACCAGAGCTCCTGTGAAATATCTGGACTAGACAAACACATAGATACACAAATATCATCATGAATGGGATCAAATGCTACAACTTTACATACAGGTTATACCTCAAGAAAGCAAAATTTCCCCCAACTGGACCAATAAGCAACATCATGATAAACAGATAAGATTCCTGTTGGCAAGGATCTCATCTTCCTTGGATCAACAATCAATTCTTATGGAAATAACACTTGAGAAACAAATGAACAAAATGCATTGTATTTGGGCAAATCTGCTTCTAAAAGACCTCTTAAAAATGCTTGCTTGCTGCCTCATACCCATGTGAAAGCTGGACAATGAACGGGGATGACCCAAAGACAGACAGAATGTTGGCAAAGAATACTGAACATGCCACAGACGGCCAGAAGAACAAACTAGTTGATTTTGAAAGAAGCTCAACCAGAGTGCTCCTTGGAAGCAAGGAGGGTAGGGCTTCCTCTCAGTTACAGTGGACACGTTGGCAGGAGGGACTAGTTCCTGGAGGACACCATGCTTGGTAAAGTGGAAGGTGAGTGTAAAGGAGGAAGTGCCTCAGCGAGGTGGATGGACACAGTGGCCACAACAATGACCTCAAACATAACAATGGTGGGAATGAAACACAGCCCAGCAACATTTCATTCTGATCTACATCGGGCCACTGTGAGTCAAAGGCACCTCAGCAGCACATAATAACAATAACATGGGCTGGGACAAAGAGGAAATGGGGAGTTATTGCTCAATGGGTACAGGTTTTCTGTTTGAGATGATGAAAACGCTCTAGAAATAAACAGTGGTGATGGTTACACAAAACCGTGGGTCTAATTGCTTGACGCTCATAGTCATCAAGTCGGAACCAACTCATAGCTGACCCTCCAGCAGGTTTTCTGAAGTTGTCAATCTCACGGGAGGAAACTCCATCTTTCTCCCTCTGAATCACTGATGATTTCAAACAGCCAGAGAGGCACTACTCCTTCCAGATCACACCACCTGAGCTCCCTTGTGAATGGAATTAAAGCCACTGAATTATACAGTTAAAATGTCAAGCTTTATGTTACCTATTTTCCACAACAATTAAAAATATACTTGGTAAAAAAAAAATAATCAAACCCAAACAAACCATAGCCCAGTTGTAATAATTAGAGAATAAGGTAAGGGCTGCTTTTGTAGCAAGGAGACCTGACGTTGAAACCTATGCCGTGAACTGAATTAAGCATATGCTCTATTTTATCTGAAGATACAGTGAGCCCACAGATACGTGGGGTGGGGCGAATGGGCCTGCTTTGGGGAAAGACAGCCTCCCTTTGTGGAAAAATGGATCCACCAAAGCAGGAAATCGAACTGTTTGACTTATGTTGCCTATATAGGTATATGTGTTTGCAGACAGGGAAAGGGCTGAGAGAAGAGAACAAACAGAAAAGTAAACAAAACAGAAACAAAAACTAAAAGACTTTTCTCAAGGTTTGTTTTTCATCATCACCACTTCACTTAGGTTTAAAGCCAACATGGTCTCTGGAAGCTCCAAGTGGTTGTTGTTGTGTTATGTGTAACCCTCCGGCGAGTTTTCAGAGGCTGTGAATCACAAAGCAGATCGCCAATCTTTCTCCCACAGAGCAGCTAGTGGATTTGAACTACCTGCCTCCTGGTTGGCAGTGCAATGCCTTGCCCACTAGGCCACCAGAGCTCCTAGAGGCAGGAAGAACTTCGTCTGAGGAAGGAACTGAAATGGCTTTGTCTTTTGAAGAGAAACCAGCTCCACCAATTCTGAATTTCCCTAGAGTGAGCCCTTGAGGCAAGGGAGCTGTGTTAGCACTGCTCTGAGCAGGCAGGGCAGCAGCCTGAACATCCCTGATGCCTGCTGTTATGTAAAAGCACTTCCCTGGCGTGGGAGTGAAGCACACAAGGGTGAAATCCAGAGGAAAAGATGCAGAGCAGACACCTCAACCAGAGTCTCAGTGCCTGTGTGCAACACAATCACCTGGGGAGCCTTTTAACCTCATTCATGCCCAGGCCCCACCGCCAGAGGTTCTGATTAAATAGGTCTGAGGTAGGACCTCTGTTATTGTTATGTGTCATCTGTTAGAACTGACCTACAGCTGGCCCTCCAGCAAGTTTTCAGAGGCAGTTAAGTCACAAGGGAGGAGATTGCCTAGCCTTCCCTAATGGAGTAAACTGGTGGATTTGAACCACAAGCCTTTGGGTTGGCAGTGCTGCTCCTTACCACTAGGCCACCAATGCTACCTGAGGTAGGGCCTGGTGTGGATAATTATTTTCCAAGTTTGAAGGTGATTCTAATGGCCTAACAGGAGATGACCTCTGGTCCTTACCCGTTATCCCATTACTCGACAGATAAGACAGTACACAACTGTGACACAGGGTTTCCAAGGCCATCCATCTCTATGGAAGCCGCCTGCCACATCTTTCTTCCATGGAGAAGCTGGTGAGTTTGAACCACTGACCTTTCCATTAGCATCCCTGCGCTCCACCACTGCACAAGTGGGATTCCTTCTACTCTGATGCCAGTTCCTCTTCATTTAAATGCACTTTAATGACCCAGTGTCTGTTTCCTAATGGTTTAAGATTAAAAACAGCCCACGTAGAATAGAAGAGAAAAATTGCTAATGAAAAGATACTAAAAGCAGCAAGGCATAGTGAGTGTAGAGATAGAAAATCTATAAAAAGCAAACACGCCTCCCTTCCCATTCCAGAACATCCTGTTAATGATAAGAGTTTAAAGAGGGTCCACCACAAGGGCAGTGGCAGTCACAACATGAAGGACAGTGATGCAAATCACTTGACTGTCCACACAGCTAACGTACATATATATTGACAATTTCTGCAAACACGACCTCATTTTAACTCTCATCACAGTCCTATGAGAGAAGTGCTGTTACCCTATTTTATAGATGAAGAAAGCAGGGCTCAGGGAAGACCACTCACTTGCTCAAAGTCACACAAGTGGTGAGGTGCACAGCCGAGATTTGAATGTCAGGTGTTGGTTGGTTTGCCTCAAAAGCTCATATTCATTTCAAAATGCCATACCTACCCACCTATTTCACAAGTATTGGAAATATCAAAGACTGCTATTTATAATGATGAACCAAAATCCAGAGCTGGATTATCGTCTGTTTGAGACATTCATTTTAGAATGAGTTACACACACACACACACACACACACACACACACACACACACACACACACATGCCTTTTTTAACAGTGATGAAAGAACTGGGCAGCCAGTTGGGAGGTAAATAAATAAATAATGCACATTATTTCCCCACTCACACCATTCATCAAAATGAATACCAGATGGATGAAGATGGAAATGAAACCATAAAGGTACTAGAAGAAAATACAAGTGAATATTTTATAATCTTAGGATGGAGAAGGACTTTCCAAACACGTCAACAAGAGCAGAAACCATAGAGGAAAAGATTGATAGATTTGACTACATAAAAAATTAAAAACTTCTGTACATCAAAACCCACCATAAATTGAAAAAATATTCAACTTCGCTAGCATTCAAAGAAAGGCAAATTAAAACAGCAATGAGAGCCTTTTTTCCCCCCTGATCAGATTGGCAATGATTAAAAAGAATGATAATACAGAAAGCTGGCATGAGTGAGGGGAAATCAACACTCACACACTGTTGGAGGGAGTGTAAATTGGTACAATCTTTCTGGAAGGCATTTTGGCAATGAGGATGAAAAAAAGCCCAAGAAAGCACATACCTTTTGACCCAGAAATTCCGTGTATAAAAATTTATCCAAAGGACACACTTGAGCTACCACACACAGACAAGTAAAATGTGTGAAAGGATTTTATTTACTGTGGTGCTGCTTGCAATATTGAAAAATTGGAAGCAACCTAATGTTTAACAGAAATGAATTAGTCAAATAAATTATGCTATATGCATGAAAAGCAATTTTATGCAGCTATCAAAATTGATGCTGTATAAATAGACAGACCAACCAATGGAAAAGAATCAAAAGCCCACAGATAGACCCAAATATATGTGCGAATTTAGTCTATGATAAGTATCAAATCAGTCAGGCAAAGGCAGGCTTTTTAATAAATGGTGTTTGACTAACTGGAAAAAGATGGAAACTGAACCCATATCACACACAGTACACCAGGGTAGACTGCAACTGAATCAAAGACTTAAGTGCGGAAAATAAAACCATAAAAATTACCAGAAAAATACTAGAACTTTATAAACTTGGAACGCTGAAGACCTTTCTGATTAAAAATGCAGAAGTCCTGAAAGGAAAGCCTGATAAATACATCACATAAAAAATTTTAAATGTCTGCATGACAAAACCACCATAAGTAAAATAAAAGCCAATAGAAATAGGGCATGCTTTCAGAAACGGAAACACAAATGTCTTTTAAGCATATGGGAAGATGTTCAACACCATTTATAACAAAAGGTGTGCAAATTACAGCCACAATGAAATACACTTTTTTTTTAACCTATCAGATTTGTACATGTCCAAAATAGACTTGATTTGGGAAAATATAAGGAAAGGGTTCCTACATTCATACTCTGCCATTCATCTGTCAGTTTGTCATATTGTGGGCATTTACATGTTGCTGTGATGTTGGAAGCTATGCCATTGGTTGTTCTAATACCAGCAGGGTCACTCATGCTGGATAGGTTTCCGTGGAACTTCCAGTCTAAGGCAGAGCAGGAAGACCTGGCCATCCACTTCTGAAATAGGTCTTGAAAACTTGATGAATAACAGCAGCTC
This sequence comes from Elephantulus edwardii, assembly GCF_000299155.1. Lineage (NCBI taxonomy): Eukaryota > Metazoa > Chordata > Mammalia > Macroscelidea > Macroscelididae > Elephantulus > Elephantulus edwardii. Next base: position 8,939,578 of record NW_006399781.1, on the reverse strand, counting down.
ATTGTCAGATATGGTGCTGGAAGATGAGGCCTTCAGGTTGGAAAGCACTCAAGATGCAACTGAGGCAGAGTTGTCTTCTCAAGATAGAGGCTGCCATGGTGAAATAGAGGGAACAAAGCTTCCCCCCCACAAAGCAGCCCTGGACACACACACCAGTGTATGTTAACAGATTTGGAAGACAGCTACTTGGCTGACAACCTGAACGAACTGGAAGAGATGCCACATTTGTTCCCATTTTTAAAAAAGGAGTTCCAACAGGGTGTGGAATTCATCGAACACTGCCATTAATATCACATGGAAGTAGAATCTTGCTGAAGATTATTTAAAAACAGCTGGAACAGTAGGTACTTTGGCAAGGCATGTCCAGAAGTTCAACCTGGATTCAGAAGAGTCTGTGGCACAAGGGTTATCATTGTTGATGGCAGATCGATTTTGGCTGAAAGCACAGGATACCAAAAAGATGTTTACTTGTGTTTTATTCATTATGCAAAGGCATTTGATTGTGTGGAGCATAACAAATTATGGATAACATTGAGAAGAATGGGGATCCCAGGACCCTTAACTATTTTCTTGTGAAGCCTATATATAGGCCAAGAAACCGTTGTCCAAACAGAATAAGGGAATACTGTGTGGCTTAAAATCAGGGTTGTGTTCTTTCTCCTCAACTCTTGGTTTGGTCAATTTTGGACTATAAAAGTTGGTAGAAACTCTCTATTTCCTCCTCTTTGGCTTAACTGATGGTATATATTTGAATAATTATTGTATTAACAGGCCTTCCTTATACACATGTAGTAGACTGTCATGCACAGGACAGAAGTTGAAATAGTCATTTTCATTATAAATACAATACCATTCTTCCTCACGTTTTCACTCATAACAGTAGATAATATGATTGTCTGATTTAAAGTGGCCAACACTAAACCATCTCAACTCACTAAGAAAAATCACAGAAGAAGAATCAGTCAAGCTGTGGTCTTGGGGAAGAGTACTGAATAGTCCATGGACTGTCAAAGAACAGATATACAACTTGAAGAGAATGCAGCCAGAATGCTCCTTAGCTTTGTTATAGCTTTGTCTCACATACTTTGGGCATATTGTTAGGAGGGACAATTCCTTGGACCGAAGCATCCTACTTGAAAAGGCAGAGGATTAGCCAAAGAGAAGAAGACCCTTAGAAAGATGGATTGACACAAAGTCAGCAGCAATGGGCTCAAATATGTCAGCGGTGATGAGGATAGGACAAGTTCCAGAGTATTTGTTCATAAGGTTCCCATGAGTGCTACTGCATGAGATGGCATCAAACAAAACAATCCTTTCTCTATAGCTAGTCAATCTGCACGCTGAGAAAAATCATTCAAGAAATTAGACTACATGAAGAAGAATGTGGCATTAGAAATTGAATAACACTCATCAACAACCTGATGGTGCAGATGACACAACTTGACTTGAAGAAGGCTTGAAACACTTCCTGAGGAAGATTAAAAACCTATAGTCTTCAATATGAGTTATATCTCAACAGTAAGAAAACAAAAATCCTCACCACTGGACCAATAGAGAACATTGTCATAGTTGAAGAAAAGATTAGAATTTAATTTTACTTGGTTTCACAATCATCCTTAATAGCAGCAGCCAAGAAATCAAAAGACATGTTGCATTGGGAAAGCTGGCTGTCAAGGACCTCCTTTTTTTTTCCTTTCATGGTTTGTATTTTATTGGTTGTTTTAAGGTCCAGAACAGAGCCATTATGAAGAACTGTTACACAATTCTTAATGTACATACCAAAAATCTAAAAAGCCATGTAGTTAAAATTCTTTTCTAAATCCCAGTGACTTTCTAGTTTTAAATTTGGAGTAAAATTTTCATAAAGAAGAAACTAAGTACCAAATCTTCAACTGTTGATAAACTATCATATCATTAAATCCCACTGATTCACAATTGACTATCACACACACTACACATTCAAATTTTCAACCATGCACAGCACATAACAAGGTTATTAGGAAAACTGGACTAACAAGACCAAAGATATTACAGCATTCACACAGTTCTGACAGGGATAAAGCCATGAGGAGGGAGTGGTTATGTTTAAGAAGAAATTTTACTAAATTATGTTCAATTTATGTATCTAAAAAACATGAAAATCAGACTTAATTTAAAATGTTCAAGTTATAAATGCATGACTATGACTCCAAATTGTCATTAAGTATGCTCTGTATTATGGGATATAAAAACTATCCCTTTTCCCCATGGAATGTTACACTGAGATCCAAAGCCCCCCCATAATTGTAACATCCCACATTTTACACAACCAGCAAATGATCTCACCTCTTTTAAAAAAGCATTTACACTTAAAAATAGGATGAACTGGAATTTCTTTTTTCTTAAAAATGTTTCTAGAGCTACTAAAAAATTGCATTTACAAAATAGTTGATAAAAATTTTCCTCTGGATTATACAAGAAGGGAGATACAGGGACCATTGATAAAACATGGTTGTTGTTATTGTTGTTATGTGCTGTCGAGTCGCTTGCGACTCATAGGGATCCTATGTACAACAGCCCTAAACTCCGCTCTGTCCTGTGCCAATCGCACTTTCTCTGACACTCCCATCCCAATTATCCCAGTCACTGAATCAATCCACCTCATAGAGGGCCTTCCCCTCCTGCGCAGTCCCTCCACCCTCCCAAGCATGATATCCCTCTCCAGGGACTGGTCCCTCCTCACAACATGTCCAAAGTATGTTAGACGGAGCCTCAGAATCTTTGCCTCCAAGGAGCCACCCGGTTTAACCCTTTCCAGGACGAATCTGTTTGTTTTCCTAGCAGTCCATGGTATTCTCAATACTCTTCTCCAGCACTACAGCTCAAAGGCATCAATTCTCCTTCTATCCTCCCTGGTCATTGTCCAACTCTCTGATGCATAACAAGTGATTGCGAAGACCATAGCCTGTATCAGATGCACCTTAGTCTCCAGAGAGACACCATTGCTCTTCAGTACTTTGGAGAGGTCCCTAACAGCAGACTTTTCCATGGCAATGCGCCTTGGTAGACAAATATAATTAGACTTGGCTTCTTTCTCCCCTGCATCATCAGAGGCTGACTCTTCATTTTTAATTTCTCCATTTTCTGGGAGTAAATCTTTAGTTTCTTGGTTGACCATTTCAACCTGTTTTCTCTTTGCTCATCTTTCCCTTTTGTTTGCACTTTTTGTCAGAAGACATCTTTCCTGCTGTCTTTTGGGGCTTCGTTTCCATTTTTTCAGGGGCAGCCTCACTGATCTCCTCTTGGGCTCCTCCTTCACCACCCCTTCGGCCAAGCTGACCTTCCTCTTGGGCATCTTGGCAGCAGGGAGGGCTCATGTTAAGTGCCCATGGACCGTGGTGTGCATAGGGCCTTTGCGAAGCTGGGTGGCTCTGGCACTGCCTCTCCACCCCCCCCCCCCCAGTGGCGGTGGGAGAACCCTTGTAACCTCTTTAACATGCTAAAGAGCAATGCTAAGGTGTACCCTGTTGTTGTTGTTATGTGCTGTGGAGTCGACAACAACTCAAAGTGACCCTGTGCACCATAGCTCTGAACTCTGCTTTATCCTCAGCCAATCTCACCGTCTCTGACACACTTACTAACCCAGTTATTGCATCAATCCATCTCATCTGGGTTTTCCTCTCCTGCACTGTTCATCAACCCTTCCAAGCATAATATTCTTCTCCAAAGACTGGTCCCTCTTGGCTACATGCTCAAAGTAAGTGAAATGGAGTTTCAAAATCTTTGCCTCCAAGGAGCAGCTTGGTTTCACCTTCTCCAAGACAGATAGGTTAGTTCTCTTGGCAGTCCATGCACTCTTCTCCAGCACCACAGTTCAAAGGCATCAATCCTTCATCTGTCATCCTTGGTCATTGTCCAGCTCTCTGATGCATAGCAAGTAATTGTGAAGACCATGGCCTGGATTAGGTGCACCTTGGTCTCTAGACTGACATTCTTGCTCTTTAGCACTCTGGAGAGGTCCCTGACAGCAGATTTTCCTAAGGGTGTACCTGATGCAAGCCATGATATTTTCAATTGCTCCCTATACATTTCAAAGTTGGACAAAGAATTAGGAAGACCAAAGAAGAACTCATGCCTTTGAATTATAGTGTTGGTGAAGAGTAGTGAATATCCCATGGGCTGTCAAAAGAACAAACAAATTTGTCTTGGAGGAAGTACAACTAAATTATTCCTTAGTGGCAAAGATGGTGAAACTTTATCTCTCATACTTTGGGTAAGTTCAGAAGGGGCTAATCTTTGGAGAAGCAACATTTTGGGGATGTAGAGCGTCAGCCAAAGAGAGAAAGACCCACAATGAGACAGATTGGCACAGTTACTGTAACAATGGACTCGAACATATCAGACATTGTGTGAAGATAGCAGAGGAGAGGAGATCTTCAGATCTCTTATTAGATCTGTTATTATTAATAGGTAGACACCTAACTGCAAGCACGAAATGAGGCACTCTGTGTATCGCTTATCTCTTTCTCTCTCACTGCCACAAAGTCAGAATCAACTCATAGTTGACCCTCCACTGGCTTTCCACTGAGTTTGTATAAATTGCACAGGAGGAGATTGCCTGTCTTTATCCCTCAGAGGCTCTGCTGGCTTTGAACCCCCAGAAAGGTCTAACCTTTGGATTAACAGCACAACTCCTACAGACTAAGTGAGGATGCAAAATTATATACTCCTACAGACAGCAATTTAGCACTTTCAATTAACAAGCTCTGGTGGTCTAGCAGCAAGAAGCTCCACTCCAGTCTCAAAGGCGTGCAGCTCCAGGCCACCAGCTGCTCCATGTAAGAAGGATAGGCAGTCTCCTCCCATGTCATGAACTGCCTCTGAAAACTCACCAGAGGGTCAGCTATGGGTCGGTTCCAACTCAATGGTACACAACAACAACAACTATTAACATTACTAATAAATGCATTTGCTCCTTGACATAGCAATGCCATTTTCAGAGTTTTCCCTGCAAATATATGTGTATACATGGAAAGACTATAGATATCTCTTTTCCATGTATGCAAATACATACATGCATATACATACATACAGATATATATATCTCCTGTTTGTAATTGAATGGAAATAACCCAAATGCCTAACTATATAGGATTAATTAGATATTAGATATTATAGACCACCCACATTGTGATATATCAAGAACTCCCTATGTATTGATAGGGAAAGGTCTCCAGTATATTCTGTTACATTTTTTAAAAAAGCAACAAGGTACATCATATTGCATATAGTATGCTCCCTTCTGTGCAGGAATTCAAGAAGAGGATGACAAAAATACATACTGGCATTTACTTGTATTTTCAGAAAGGAGCATTGTAACTAAAAGCAGTGAGCTATGGGTAGGAGAAGCCAAAAAACGGGGGGATGGTGACACAGATAGGAGACTTCTCAATGCATGCCATTTCGTACTGCTTTGATTTTTTTAACTATGTGAAAGTCTTACCTATTTTTTAAAAACAGGCAATTTAAGAACATAAAATGGTGAAGACCCCTTGACGTTGACACAGAAAATTTTCAAAACAGGTAAAGAGAATTCATTTAAGAATACAAAATGGCATAAAGCCCTTTCTGTTGACACAGAAAGATTTTCAAAATAGGTTTAGTACATAAAGTAGGTCATAGGAATATATGGAGAGAATAATCTCAATTTTTTTTCTTAAATCATATCTATAGGAAAAAAATGAGAACCATATTCCTGTATGTATTGAGAAACAGGAAATTCTAGAAAGATTTACTCTGAAATATTAATAGAGGTACTCTCTGGTTGCTGGGATTTAGGGTTATTTAAATTTTAATTATTTGTCTTTTTCCCTCTATTTTCTAACTTTTTTGTCTTTTCTAATTTTGTACAATGTCTATGTTTTATTTGGATAATTAAAAAATAAAGAGGAGGAAACATAGCTCGAATAAGTCTCAAGGTGAAATAATAACCTGAGAAAGATAATTGAAACATGAAAATGAACTTAATATCTTTAATATTTAAAGAACTCTTACAAAAGAAAAATGAAAATGCTCTAGGAAAACACCAGATGAACAACCGGATACAAACATGCCTGCATCTTATGCTGAGGATTTGAAGCACTTACCAATGGAGATCAAAGAGCCCACCCTTTAGTATATGTATTGGAAGATGGTAGTTGTTCTTCCAACATCAGAGCCCTCATTCTTTTCTGAGATGTGATTTTACTTCTCCCAAAGTTTTAACCTAAAGAAAATTACAATCCTTAAAATCATACCAATAAGCAACATCATGATAAAGGGAAGGGAGGTTGACGTCAAGAATTCTGTTTTACTTGTGCCCACCGTCAATGCTCACGGAAGCTGCAGTCAAGAAAGCACATGCAAGAAAGCAAAACTGCTGCGAAAGCTCTCTCCTAAGTGTTAAAAAGCAGAAGATCACAAAAGCAAAGACTAGGGTGCTCCTGACCCATGCTGTGCTCTTTTTAATTGCTTCATATATACAATTAATAAGGAAGGAGAAGAAGAAGTGATGTATATGAATTATAGTGTCAGCAAAGAACCAATTCAATATGCCATGGACTACCAGAAGAATTAACAAATTTGTCTTATAGGAAGTTAAACCTGAATTCTTTTTGAAGACAAGGACGGTGAGATGTTGGTTTACATTCTTTGAGCTTCTTAGTCATCAGAAGGGGCCAGAGCTTCGAAGACACAATGCTTGGTAAAGAAGAGCAATGACAAAAAAGAAGACTTTCCCATGTGTTGACATGTGTTCCCCTTAAAATGTGTGTTATCTTGACTAGACCATACTTTGTGTAATGTAATTATCCTATGTGCCATAAATCCTAACTGCTATGATGTTAACGAGGCAGGATTATAAGCAGTTATGCAATAATGTAGTCATCCCTCATGATGTGATTGATCTAAGATGTAATCAATCAGTTAGTCCTAAGGGCATCAGAGTGAAATGCAATATCCTTAATTAGGTCACAGCCGTTATCTGATAAAGCATTTCTCTGAGATGTGGCCTGCATTATCTTTTATCTTAGAGGAGAGAGGTAAGAAGAAAGGGATTCAGGAGAGACCTCAGTGTCACCAAGAGCGAAGACCAGGTATTGTTGAGTACTTTTGAGTCAGAACCGACACAGAGCTGACCCTCCAGCCCAAGCAGTTGATCACGTGGGAGAAGATTGCCCACCCTTCTCTCCCAGAGCAGCTGGTGGATTAGAACTATATGCCTTCAGGATTGCAGTGCTGTTTCTTACCACTAGACCACCACAGCTCCCTTGAAAACCAGGAGTGGAGCACATTCTTCAAACCTGGGCTCTGTACTAGGAATCTCTTCAATACAGGGGAAGGCCCAAGGATATGTATATCTCCAAAGACCACTGGACCTACAGATGCTGAAGGAAATCAGGATCCTCTTCCAAAACTGACAGAAAGCCTTCTCCTAGAGCTGGCACCCTGTACTTGCACTTTTAGCCTTCTAAACCATAAGAGGATAAATTTTTGTTTATTAATGTCATTCACCTGTTGGATCTATTAAAGCAACACTGGATAGCAAAAATGACCCTCAATGAGATGGACTGACCCAGTGATTGCAATAATAGGTTCAAGCATAACAATGATTGTGAAGATGGCATAGGGCCAAACAGTGTTTCATTCTCTTTTGCCCAAGGTCACTAAGGGTCATAGCCAATTCAGTGGCAATTAACTACTGCCCTTATGCAATGTATTATTTGAAACCAATAAAATAGTAATATTGAATGCTGTACAATGACAGGAAAAATAATCATGGCAGGGGAAAGCATGCTAGCAAATAGTGTCATTATATTAAAAATTGATCTGTATTAGACTTAAACTATGTTATACTTAACATAAATACATGAAAAGAATACCATCTGTACGAATAAGCACTGAAAAATGGACATGGTATTTGGATGATAGGATTACAGGTATTTATGAGATTTGTTTTGTATTTACTTGTATTTTCTGCAATGATGTGGTTATAAAATAAAAGACAATAAAATATTACCTTGTGAATGATTTAGCCATAAATTCATCATGTCTTATCTAATAATGAGCAACCAAAAAGAAACTAAACATATAGCACAAGGCAATAAAGACAATGTATGAGTTTTAGGCGATTTTCAACACAAATAACTAATTGTCTTTTAGAAAAATATTTATTAGTGTGCAAAGAGATCCAGGGGATAGGAAAAAAAATACATATATAAAATAGTGTGCACAAGATGACTCTTATTTTAAGTGAAAGCGTGCTTAAAAAATTTCTAGGAGGAAATCTCAAAGTGTGAACTCTAGTTATTCCTGGGGGACTGTTTTGTTTCTTTTTGATGGTCAGAATTTTCTAAATTCTCTATACTAAACAATCCCTTCTAACTTGAGAGAAATAAAGCACTAAGGGTTTTCTTTTTAATGCTTTTTAAAATAAACAAAACCAAACTCCTAAGCTTCAAGAGACAAAGTCGAAACAATCTTGGGAGAATAAAGTGCTACCCCTGGCCCCAATTCAAATGGAGCTATAAAGTATAGTCCCTAAGTAGGTCAGTGGTTAACATACTCAGCTGTTAGCCACTGAGTTAGAAGTTCAAATTTACCCAGACAGAACTTAAGAGGTCCAACACTCTACTTTTTTTAAAAAAAAAAATCAGCCATTGAAAACCTTGCAGAGCACAGATCTAGGCCACCAAGAGCTGGCATTTAAGCAACTGGTTGTATGAATTATGAATTCTGGGTAACTGAAGAGGATTATTTCCATCTACTGATGACAGAAGCAAAACCCAGCCTTACTCAACTGAGATGCCTTATTCCCACCTTCATATCCTCAAATCACCCTGTACCACAAGACCACCAAGCTGGGTACCATGTAACAGTCTATTAGTATGTGAAGGCAGGACATTGCCACAGACAGCTCTTCCTGAGCATCATGGGTCCAGGCAGGTAACTGAATAGGTCTGTTGAGCCAGGAGGTCGCTGACACATGATGTGGTTCAAAGGGCGAGGCTCCTCTCTAATGTCTCCATTTCTTGGCCTGGCTCCTCCTCTGGCTTCTGCTTCAGCTTCCTCATCCTGTTGCTGAGCCCCTCAATGAGAAGGAAAGGCTGGGGGGGGATATGGGGGGCGTGGAGGAGAGGCAGCTTTCTGTGTGGAGGGTGGGTTCTGAGGCACAAAGTATACTTGATGGTTTATAAAGCAGATCCCCCAAAATACCCCTGTCCCCCCTCAACTCCAAAAACAAACACCCAAAGAGTTGTCATGAGCTTGACTCCCATGCATGGAAATCCCCTATGTGTCAAGAGTAGAACTGTACTCTGTGGGGTTTTCAATGACTCATTTTTCAGAGGTAGATTGCCAGCCCTTCCTTCCTAGGTACCTCTGGATGGACTCAGTTTCCTGTTTGCAGTTGAGTGTGATGTTCATACCACACAAAGACTTCTTTCTTATTGTCTCTTGAGAGTTTTGTTTTTTTTCAACAGCCTCCTAACGGATTTCCCTATCCAAGCCCTCCCTGTCACTCTTCTGGAAATGCAGCTAATTATTTTATTTCTGGGATCAAAATATTTTATCCAGAAGTCAGTATTCTTCAAGCCTTCCTGATGAAGTGCCCCAACAGCAGACGAAAGAAATGCCTGCCTTAACTTCCCCTGAGGGACTGCCTAGCCTGAAGCTCCCGCCAGCAAGCCCAATTTCTCTTTGAAGTCTTTATTTTCTCTTAAAAATTGATGAGAATTTTGCATTCTGCTCCATGATATATCTGGAATTCCTTTAATATGAAGATGCTGAAAATTATTCACCTCCAGGAAAACTGATGCTCCTGAAAGAAATGATGTGTTCATCTGGAGGCGTCAGTATCCTCCCTGGAGGAGGCCCAACAGGATCAGGTCCAAACTCCTGACAGGCAAAGCTTTGAACAACTTGGCCCTCACAAACCTTTCTGTGTGTTGTCTCTCACTGCTCCTTTGCACCCACTCCAGTCTCTGGCCACTGACTCGTGTCTTTTTCCAATGTGCCAGGTTTCCCCAGAGCTTGTATCAATTGCTTATGCTTTTCCCTCCTGCCAGAGCCCATTCTCTCCTTGTTTACAGGCCACCTCCCTAAAGGATTCAAAGGGGCATCAAATACCACCTTCCACATAAAACCTTCTCTGACTGCTCATGATAGGATACCAGAGTGCATATGGTGCAGGGAGAACACCCTACACTTTGGAATCAGGAGGTTGTTGTTGATATTCTGACTTCAATTGTTGCCATTGAGAAAGTTACCTAATTTCTCTCGGGTCTCATTTGTAAGGAAGGTGAGGATTAATTATGCTTCCTTCAGAGGGCTGCTGTAAGGAATAAATAAGGTCCAGGCAACAGAGTGGTGGTTAGCACAGGACTATTCATTGCTCCTTTCCTTTCTTCCCAACTCCCACACCGTTGTTGTTATTTGTATTAAGTTGTTGTTAAGTGAATTCCAACTAGTGCGAACCTAATGTGTGTTGAAGTAGTAGAACTCTCAGTGGAGTTTACCAGACTGTGGCCTTTTGCAAAAAGATCACCAGGCCTTCTTCCAAGTGAACTCTAAGTGTGTTTAAATGGCCACCTTTTCAGCAAGCAGTTAAGTGCCTAATGGCTGCACTTCGAAAATTCCAAGGCAATTTATTGATACTATTTATGCGAATTGGGAGCTCTGGTGCCTAAGTGGGTAAGGAGTTGCACTGCCAACTCAAAGGTAAGAGGTTTGAATCCACCAGCTGCTCTTGGGCAGAGAGATGGTCAATCACTGCTGGTGCAATTTACGGCCTCTGAAAACCTGCTGGAGGGTCAGTCACCAGGTGGTTCTCCACACAACAACAATTAATATAAAGAGCACACGTTACAAAAATCATCATTTTCTTAATGACCTTTAAAAATTTAGTGATTCTCAATGTCCTTACACCTCATGCTTGCTCCCCAGGATTTTTTGTCTCAAAGATTTTAGTCTTTAAATGGAATACTTAAAAAGAAAAAGAAAAAAAATAGCCGTGTTTTCCAAGTTCTCTATCCTATTAAGCTCTCTGAAACGGTGCCGCGGGTTCCCAGCCTTTCCTCTTGTCTAACTCAAGGGACTTGCAAGTGGGAGCCACCCACCGCGACGATAAACACCTCGAGCCCAGAGCTCCCTCTCCACCTCACCACCCCCCCACCCCCGCCCCGCAGCACCTTACTCAGCGCCTCGCTCCGAACACACCCAGTAACTGCTTGTGGCATAAACAAAAAGTTTCACACAGATGACAGAGGGGAAAGCACTCCCCAAATTAGCCTGTCGGTGTGTAGAAAGAGGTCATTGTTAGCCAGGCCGGGCTGGAACTGAGCCTACTCCCTCCCCCCACATCCCGGAGCAGCACCCCCAATTGCACCAGCTGGCCTCCAATTCCTCTGTGTGAGCCGATTAAAAAGCGCCCTCTCTTCAGTGTCTGGAAACTCCTGCGAAGAAAGTTTGCTGCCCAAAGTTGGCTTTTGACTAGAGTCTTAATAAGAGGCCTCAGCAGGCTGGGGCGAGAGAGACAATGTCACTTAGAGGAGCAGCTTGAAGCGGCAGTTAGGAGAAGAATTATTTTAATGAATACATTTCCTTTCAATTGTATGGGAATATCAAGATCCCATTAGAATGGGGAAGCAATTAGAACTAATAAAGATGAATGCGCAGCGCTCCGTGCGTGCAGAATAACAAGCAGCCAACAATGGGGCTCCGGAGAGCGCGCTCTAATCCAAATGAACCAGCGGCCTTCGGAGGGAAGCGGCTCCTTCAGCTGCTCAAAGCCCCTGTGTGCGCGCATTCTGATCACGGTGCCCGGGAGGGGCGCAGGCCCGGAGTCCCCTCGATGGGCTGTTGGCAGCCCCTTGGCGACAACCATTCAGACCAGGGGGCTGGCTCCAGGCCAGCCTCGCGCCTGCCCCTCGTACTGGGCCTCATTGTGTCCAGGTGGCGAATGCCTTCTCGCCAACTCTCCTTCGAGGTTTGGAGAGGGGGTGGGACAGTGGAGGAGCGAGAGAGGGGCGAATGAGTTGTGGAGTTGGGGGGGGGGTGTTGCTGCTGGGACTCAGCCCCCTTGCAACTCTCCTCTCGCCCGCCCGCCAGCCAGCGTCTGCCCCTCCACTGGGTTCGGTGTTAGGTTACAGACACTGGTGAGTCACCGGCAGCCCAACACAGAAGTACACTGTTGCTTACACAATTGCTCTTCAAACGGTAACAAACAATTTTCATTACCCAAGTCAGCTCGAATCATTCGCCTGGCCATCCCGCCACGCAAATGGGACCCAAGGCCTCCGTGGTGACAAAACTGGGCTCCCATTTTGTCTCCCAGCCCAAGGACACAAGACAAAGCCCGTCCTCTCTGATCCCTGCTTTTTGCGGGATCAGCTACACGGCTGTCAAGAGAAATAGGGAAGACAGTGGCACCCGTGCAGTTTGGGGTCCGCTCAGATGGATGGGGTGAGATGCCACTTCGCACCTGCCTGAAGAAGGCACTCAAGAGTTTGGAGGACTCTGTTGCCAAGTTTAGAAGGAATCCCGCAAGATAACGCTGGCTCCTCACCAAAGCGCTGCTGGCCTCAGATGGAGTGTCAGTACTTGACATTTCTTTATTTAATCTTTTTTGGCCAGACGGTTTCTTCAACAAGGAATGTGTAAGCTCATTCCAAAATGTCTGCGTGAGAGGCCAGTCACACTCATTACTGGAATTTTTTTACCACTTCTCTTTAAAGAAGGCCTGTAACATTTTATACAGTATTTGTTTCTTAATGGCAGAACAGTTCAGAAGCACGCTGACATTTATAATCTTACTTGAACCTCAAAATAACCCTATGGGGACCACAAAGCTAGAGTCTTCAGACCTGAGGATGAGGGAACAGAGACCTTAGGAGGTCAAGTGTCCCGTATGGGGTTGTGGAGGAGTGCAGGGGGAGGGCTCACCAGAACTGGGCTCTTTGATCTGGCTCAATTGGTCCCACTATAAAGTGTTTTTTACACATCTGCAGAGTTGTGGACATTTCCTGGATAATTCATCCTATGAGTCTGCTTTGCTTTATCCTTGTCCACATACCAACCTGTACTAAGCACTGTGGACTTTCAAAGACCCTGCAAAGGAACCTCCCTGAGAAAGTTTCAATCAATCATCAAAGTATTTGCTTTGCCACCCTCCAACTAAGGAGATCTATCCATGACATCTCTTAGAAGTGTGGATATCTAAAGCTGATTTAAAAGCTAGACTGTCCAATATATTCCATGCACAATCACTACTTGAAAAATAATCATCTAGGTCCCTCCTCCTATCAACGTAAGGACACTGATAGCATAGTGGGCCCGAGTTTGCTGCTGACCAAGAAGTTGCCTGTTCAAATCCACCAGCTACTCCAAGGGAGAAAGATATAGCCAAGAACTTGCAGAAAGATTACAGCTTTGGAAACCCTGAGGGGCAATTCTACTGTGTCCGACAAGGTCACTACGAGGCAGGATCACCCTGGTGGCAAGGAATATCTTGGGGTTTGTTTGGGTTTTTTGTGCTTTTTTGTGTTGGTTTTTTTTTTTTTTAGTTGGTTCTTTGGGTTAATATGAACATGATAGCATTTAGTGTCTGGAAAATGGTACAGCAAAGTCCATTCACATTTCAAACTCTTCAATACATCTCACATCTGAAGATCTGTTCATTCATTTATTTTCCCTACGCATAGATACAAAATGGTTGATATTAACAGTTTGATAAATTTTGACAAATGTATACCTAACCCAAATAAAAATGTAGAACACTCCCACCACTCCAGAACATTCCCGGAAGTCCCCTTCCAATGAAACTTTCCTTTCTTCAGCCCTATTCCACACTATTCTGTGGGGTAAATGAACCATGTATTCATTTAACTTGTCTTAAATATCCAGTAAATAAAATCATCTTGTGTATACCTATTTTATCTTTCTTCATTTGTTCAACATAATGTCTACATTATTCAGTCATTTTTGTCCTGACAGTAGTTTGTTCCTTTTTTTGATGGAGAATGAAATTCTACCTCTAGTTTATCCCACTTGAATTTAGAAACCAACTCAAGAATAGATTTGATTCATTGAACAGAGCAATAATAAGTGAAGGCCAGAAAAGCTGGGGAATGACATCAAGAATATCAAACATGAAGAAAGCAGGAGGCCATTAAAAAACAGGGAAGAAAAAATAGACCAACACAGATGCCAGAGGAGACTCTAAAACTTGCTCTTGAAGGTAGACAAGTGAAAACAAAACAAAGAAACAAGAAAGTTGAACAGGAGTTTTGAAAGGGTAGAGAGAAGACAAAATATAACAAAATGTGCAAAGACCTGGAGTTTGAAAACCAAAAGAGAAGAACAGGCTCAGCATTTTTTTTTTTAGCTGAAAGAAGTAAGGAAAAAACTTCCAGTCTCAAATTGCAATATGGAAGGATTTCACAGAGTTACTGAACAACAACAAAAAATGGCCAACATTGGACTAGTTCAGGATCAAGGGCCATTTCATATGATCAAGCAACAATGATACAGAGGAAGAAGTAAGTATAAGCTACACTGAAGATACTGGGGGCAAAAAGGGTTCCAGAAACTGACAGAATACAAATTAAGGTGTTTTAACAAACAGATGCAGCCCTACGTGTGCTCATGAAATTTGGAAGAGAGCTTCCGGGTCAACTTACCAGAAAAGATCCACATCTATGCCCATTCCAAAAAACATATGATCCAACAGAATGTGTAAATTATATAGTAGTATCACTAATATCACACAAAAATAAGACCTTACTGAGTATTATTCAAAAGGAACTAGAATGCCATGTGCCCAGGCAGCTGCCAGAAATTCAAGCTCAGTTCAGAAAAGGCAGTATTGGGAGGTCAACTACGGATTAATTCTGACTCAACGGTACACAACAGTTGCTCCACAGAAGAAGAAAGATAGTTCTCCTATCTTCAGGTGGTAAGTTGGTCTCCATGAAGGCGCACAAGCGCTCTCTCTCGCTCTCTCTCTCTCTCTCATTGTACTGAGTTGGAACTGACTTGTGGCTGACCCTCCAGCAGGTTTTCAGAGGCTATAAATCACACTGGAGGAGATTGTTTCTCTCTCTCCCACAGAGTCACTGGTGGATTCAAACCACCAGAGAGGCACCACCTTTTGCCATTCCTTATGGACTAGGCCACCAGAGCTCCCTTCATAAAGATCACAGTTTTTGAAATCCAAAGGGCAATTCTACTTTGTCTTGTAGTAACTATGAGTTGCATTAGACTTGTGGGATAATGTTATTAATTTGGTCTTAAAAACCCATCCATGGGACTGCTGATTTGTGTCTCGCTGGTTTTTAATCTGTGTGTCTCAGAACACTCATTGGAAAAGTTTAAAGTGAGGGAGCCATTTTGCTGTCTAGCACTGTCCTTTTCAGGGGTGTGGCAGGCTCCTTCTTCAAGAGAAATGGGGAACTAAGCAACCCAGCATGGTGGTCATGAGCCCAGCTTCAGAGGCAACCGGTCTGGTTTCCTGTCTCCCGCTAAGAGAAGGTCTGCTTAGGGCAGGTGATTTGACCTCTCTGTGGCTGTTTTCCCATTTATAAAATAAGGATAATAATAGCTTCCTACCAGGAATTTCTGAGGACTAAATTATATTGTACATAAAATGTTTGGCACAATAGGAACTAATAATAGCCTCCAGTGAGACCATAATAAACATCCTCCTGCTTCATTCACGCACTTAGAGTTTTTGCAAGTCATATTAAAAAACCAAACACACTGCCATTGATTGAAGTGATTCCAACTCATGGGGGACCCTAGAGGACAGAGAAGAACTGCCCCCCTGGGGTTTCCAGTCTGGTTCTTACAGAATCAGACTGCTCTGTCATTCTGCTGTGAAACAGCTGGTGGGCTGAACCCACTGACCTTTGATTAGCAGCCAAATTCTTTAACCACTGTGCCACTAGGGCTCCTTCAAGTCAGATAAGTTTTTTTAAAGTGAAGAGCTCACATTTAGGTCTTGTCATCTGCATATACGTAGAGAAGTTGAACATGACCAGAGTTTTACGTAAATGTTATTTGTTATTGAAAGGGCAGGTTTTCCATCATTTCCTTATTAACAATCATGTATGGAGCATAAAGGAGCCCTTCATGGATGATAGAAGCATTCCCTAGTGCTTAGGTGTTTGACTTTGGATGGAGAAGGTAAGTACAGAAATAATTATTATACAAAACACAATTGGGTAAGCAACAATAATAATTAACTTCTATTAATGCAGTGGTTAAAGAGAGGTCTCTGGAGTCACACTCCACAGGTTCGAAACCCCATTGTGTGTTGTTGGGCAACCTCACCTGCTAAATGGTGAGAATAAGAAAGAGCAGGGCAGCTATGCCGAGACATAAAATACTGGAAGCTGTGATCATTCCTCAAAAAGTAAAAATACAACTATTCCTATGAACCAGCCATCCTACTCCTTGATAGGCACTCAAAAGACCCGAGAGCAGAGACTCAAATAGAAATTTGTTCGCCAGTATCCATCCCAGTGCGAGTCACAGCAGTCAAAAGAGAGAAACAACCTTTCATTGCCCATCAGCAGAGGAATGGGTAAGTAAAACTTGGTGCAGTGGAACCCATACACTGGAGTACAACTCAGCAATTAGGAGAAATGAAGTCTCGATGCATTCAACAGAGGGACGGGGTTCTGCAGGCATGTTGCCATTGTTGTGTACCGTAAAGTAGGAACCTACTCACAGCTGTCCCTGCAGCAGGTTTTTAGAGGCAGTTACTAAACAGGAGGAGTTTGCCCATCTTTCTTACACAGAGCAACTGGTGGCTTCTAATCATGTAATCATGTGCCTTTGGGTTGGCAGTACAACTCCTTACCACTAAGCTGCCACAGCTCCCTACAGAATGATGTGTGCTTTGCTGTCTTAGTGGTAAGGATTTAAGCTGCCAACTCAAAGGTACGTGGTTCAAATCCACAAGCTGCTCCACTGGTGAATCTACAATCTCTTCCTGTCTTTTAACTCAGAAAATCACAGAGAGTTAGCTATCAGTCAGTTCCAACTTGATGGCACTGAACAACCACAAAATGATGGAGCTTGAAAATATTCTAGTGTCTGAATAAAATAGGGCAATCACAAAAGGACAAGTATTATATGACTTCATTTATATAAAAGGCAGAAATTTATTAGTGGTTTCCAGAGGCAATAGAATGGGGGAAGGAGGGATTATTGTTTATGGATTACAAGACAAATTGCATTAGGAAAATCTGCTGTCAGAGTGCTAAAGAGCAATGACATCAGCTTACAGACCAAGGTGCACTTGACCCAGGCCATGGTCTTTGCAATTATCCGTTATGCATCAGAGAGCTGGACAATGACCAAAGAGGATAGAAGAATTGATGCCTTTGAGTTGTGGTGCTGGAGAAGAGTATTGAACATTCCATGGGCTGCCAAAAGAAATAACAAATCTATCCTAGAGAGGGTGAAGCCAAGCTGCTTCTTGGAGGCAAGGATTTTTAGGCTCCACCTCACATTCTTTGGGCTCATTGCCAGAAGGGGCCAGTCCTTGGAAAAGGACATAATGCTTGGAAGGGTAGAAGGTCAGCACAGGAGAGGAAGACCCCAGATGAGATGAACTGACACAATAGCTGAGGTAATGAGGGTAGGTGTGTCAGAGACGGTGAAGTTGAATTGGCCAAAGCTGTAAGATAGACATATTTATAACAATAACAGAGAGAGAGAGAGAGAGAAAGAGAGAGGAGCTACTAAGGATGCATATGTATAAGCAAACATCTCATGGGATGTGGTTCTTCACTTTTGAGGTTTAGGGTCATAGTTTCATGGAACATCCTAGTAATTGGTCTAGTATGTTTACTGCTTCCATTCTGTTCTAGGTTTGTTGTGTAGTGCCGGATCTTAAAAGCTCACATGTGGCCACCCAAAAAACAACATGGGTCTCTATTTATCGGGAGTACAAGAAGGAGAGTTAAGAATAGGAGAAGGAAAGGAGATGTGTGGCTGTTTCCATGAACAACTGCCTCCTTTGCTAGATCAGAAGTGGATGGCGGCTGGCCACCATTGGTGAACATTTTCATCAGATTCTCTAGAAGAAATCTACCCAAAGGGGGAAAGTACAGAATAGAATTTCAAATAGTCATGGACTCCAGGCTTTCTGGAGCTGGGAAGACAGAATGAACCCCTGGAATTAAATCCCTAAGATAGTCTTTCAAGGTGGAACCAGAAGTACCTCCTAGCATCTAGTTCAAATCAAACAATAGTTTAACCCAACTAGAGAAGAAGAATATCTGCCTTGAGCATTTTGCTCTCTAAAACTATCTACATGGGATTAAAGTGACAACAAGAACTTAAAAGATCAGAAAGAAACCTTAAGGAGAAGTGAATTTATGTTAATAGGGAGGAACAATACAGAAAAGATGAGAATAGTTGTAACGACTCTGAGAATGTAATCAATGTCATGGAATTACAATTATAGAAAACTGTTGAAGTGGTTTTTGTTTTGTATATATTTTCAGCAACAATAAAATAATTTTTTAAAAGACATATAAACTACTTAGCATAGTCACAGTACATCAAAAACATGTTAAACGGGGCGGGCTTCCCTCGGCCCTCTGCCAGGGGCAGGCTGCCCTCGGCCCCCGGCTCGGGGTGAGCCGTCGTGGCCCTCTGCCCAGGGC
>NW_006399781.1:8899555-8920099 GCF_000299155.1 Elephantulus edwardii | reverse complement strand
AAAAAAAAAACATGTTAAAAATATGCTGTACTACTGGAAGGGGTGGGGGGAAGGGGAAGGAAATAGCACAACAATGAATGAATGGAAATCCACGTTTTCTGTAAACTTTCGTTAAAATATCATTTAAAAAATAATAAAACAAGAAAAAATATCCATTTTTACCCAACATGCCAAATTCCTCAAGTCTGGGAGTTCTAAAATATAGACTTACGTTTTAAGATTGTGCTTCTCAAAGTTTAACAAGCGCCCAGACTCCTTGGGGATCTTGTTAATGCAGATTCCTGTTCAAAATGGATGTGAGGTGGGCAGGGAGTTCTACTTGACTTTCTAGCTCCCTGGAGACACTGATGATTCTGGTTCAGGGACCACACTTTGAGTAGCAAGGGGAAGAGAGAAGAGTTAGCTAAAAGGTTACTGTTTCCAGGGGCTTCTTGCTCTGAAGCTACAGAAAAAATTCCTTGCCTAGAGCTGCCTGGTAGCCAAAAAAAGAGAAAAGGAAAAGAACAGTTAACATTCATTGAATATTATATGACAAACACTGTGTTAAATGCCCTCTGTGTATTGTTTTGTATACCCTCATAATACTGTTACCTCTATTGTATTCATTTTTACTTATAAGGCAACGAGAGTAAGGAGTTTAGGGAACTTGCCTTGTATAATAGAGTTGTTGTTGTTAAGTTCTAATGAGTTACCTGTAATTCATAGTGACCCTATGAACAACACATCTGAACTTTGTCCTATCCTGTGCCATCATCATCTCAAGCCCATTGTTGCAGTCACTGTGTCAATCCAGCATGTTGAGGGTCTTCCTCTCTTTCCCTTACCCTCCACATTTCCAAGCATGATTCTTTTTCCAAGGGCTAGCCCCTTCTAACATAACTAAAGTATATATGTGAGATGAAGTTTGACCATCCTTGCCTGTTAGAAGCACTCTCACTGCACTTTCTCCAAGAATTTTGGTTTTTGTTATCGTTCTTTAGGCAGTCTGTGGGCTGTTCAGTACTCTTTTCCAACACCAAAACTCAAAAACATCTGTTCTTCTGTTCTCAGACATCATCCAGCTTTCAGATGCATACCAAGTGATTGAAAAGACCATGGCCAAAACAACTATATCATGGCACCCTGTAAGAATAGCAAAATTTAACAGAACAGCAAGCAGCAAATGCTGCCGAGGTTGTGGAGAAACTGGAACCCTTATTCACAGTTGGTGGGAGTGAAAAATGGTGCAACCACTATGGAAGGCAGTATGGCGCTTTTTCAAAAAGTTGCAAATAGAAATACCGTTTGACCCAGCAATTCTAGTACTGGGGAGTATACTCTAAAGAAACCATAAACGCTGCCCGAACAGATACATGTACACGTATGTTTATTGCTGTTTTGTTCACAATAGTAAAGAGTTGGAAACAGCCCAAGTGCCCATCAACAAACGAATTGATAGAGAATCTGTGGTATATTCACACATGGAATATCATGCAGCACTGAAAAACAAAGAACTCATGAAATATTATACAAAATGGGTAACCATATAGGAATTATGCTGAGTGAAATATCTCAGTCACAAAAAGACAAATACTGTATAATGACACAGTTATAAAACAGGACTGATATGGGGGTTGGGGGGAACTAAGAAAAGAGGCTATAAATAATGTACAGGGCATTGAAACAGATGAGGAAGAGAACTGTATTAAAGGAACATATGATTAGGTAATACTGACATGACAAGAGCCCAGAATAAGAGCTTCATAGTAAAGTGGTCCAGGGCAGGGTGGGGGTGGGGGAACTGTATAAGAATGAAAAACTTTTTTCCCAAAGAAAAAAGCTAACTGGGAGGAGGAGGTGGGACTGGGAGGAAAATATGTAACAATGAATGAATGGAAATTTTTTTTAAAAAAAGAATATGTTCAAACCTGTTGATACCAAATAAAGTATACATTTTCTAAAAAAATAAAATAAAATAAAAAGACCATGGCTTGATTCTGTGCGGGTCCTGCCTGAGACCTGGGCTCTCTTGCAGCCGCCAGCCATCGCCACTGCCGCCGCACCACCACCGCCGCCAGCACGTCGAGCTCTGCCACCAAGGCTCCCTCTGCCATTCAAATCCGCCGGATCCTGAGGCCAGATGACACCTAGGTTGTTGGCAATGCCCACGGGGGACCATCCTGAAAATGATAGAGGAGGCAGGAGCCATCATCAGCAACCACCATTGCAACAGTCAGAATGGGCAGCGCTGTGTGGCTGCCCCGGCCTGTTTGGAGCACTGAATTCCTGGCACCCATGTGCCTTGGGAAGTGGCCCACATCAGCACGTAGGTTATCTATACCTCCAAGCACTCTATAGAAGTTTAGGTCAGCAGGATGCCTGAAGACATCCACACATGTAGCAAATTATTGACCAACAAGGCCATCCTGTAGTATGTGCCACTGTCACTGAAGGACATAGACAAGGTCCTCGAGGACCTTGTGTGTACCCTGTCATGTAGTCTCACCAGGGGCAGGAAGAGGAGGAAGCAGTACGAAGCCCAGGTGAAGTGTATGGAGACAAAGTAGAGGAACGGAGACATGGTGCAGCCAGTCCTCAACCCAGAGCCGAACACCTCAGCTACAGCCAGTCTAGCTTAATCCACCAGCTGGGGCCTTCTGACTTTACCCTGCATGGCTTCAGGCACAGAACTATCACCATGAAGCTCATGGATGAGGTGGCTGGGATTGTGGCTGCCCGCCCTGCACGACCAGCATCATCATGGCTTCAGAAGATGCTATTAGTTTCCATGACAAGGTCAGAAAAGGGTGTGTCATCTCCATTTCAGGACACATGACCTTCACGATAAACAAGTCCATGGAGATCGGGTCCCGTGGTGGACAACTCACAGCAGTGGTATGGAGTTGCCAGTGCCTTCTTCACCTACATGGCTGCCTGTGCCCAAGCTGGTGGTGAGAGAAGCTGGTCCTGCAAAGCTGAGTAAGTGGCTAAGCCAGTGCCACAGGACTGCAGCATCTGTGCTCTAGGTTCCCTGCTCTGTCCTCACCACCATCAGGGCCTCCCAGGTCCACTATATATGGATTGTCACATACAAGACTACCACCATGGCCTGAGCCCCCTCCCCTCAGGTCCTCCCAAAAACCTGCCTCAGCGCTTCCCTACCAAAAGCTTCCACCCTCAAAGAGCCTGTTTCCTTCAGAAGAGATTTTGCTTCCCTCCACCCCCAGCTCTCCATTAAAAAACAGCAACAGTCAAAAAAAAAAAAAAAGGTAAGACAAGACCATGGCTTGAATCAAGCACACCCACATTGGTCTCTTCAAACTGACACTGTTAATCCTGAGCACTTTGGAGAGGTTATTTTATAGTAGTTTACTTACAAAGTTGATATGTATTTCTGCACAAATAAGGACAGTGAGTTCATTAAAAAGAGGGAAGCAACAGTCAAAAAAAAAAAAAAGGTAAGACAAGACCATGGCTTGAATCAAGCGCACCCACATTGGTCTCTTCAAACTGACACTGTTAATCCTGAGCACTTTGGAGAGGTTATTTTATAGTAGTTTACTTACAAAGTTGATATACATTATTTTTCACACCAGATCTTTCCCATTTCCTTTACCACCCCTCCCTCTACCCATCAAATTGTGGCCCCTGTTTATCCCCTTCCCACCCATCCTTGCCCTTCTGCTGCTACCCTGCCCCACCTTGTGTCCTCATATACATTTTTTACTAGTTATCTTTCTATTTCTACAATGATGGTTTTATACAGCATTTGTCCTTATCGGACTGAGTTAGTAACTTAGCATAATATTCTCCAGTCCCTGCCAAATTAGGAAGTGCTTTTCAAAATCATGCTTCTGCATGCTGCATAGTATTCTATCATGTGAATGTACCATTATTTCTCAGTCCATTCGATTATGGTTGGACATTTGGATTGTTTCCATGTTCTTGCTATGGTGAATAACACTGCTATGAAAATTGGTGTACAAATCTCTATTTGTGCCTCACTTCTAATTTTCTTGGGATATATTCCAGGCTGTGGAATAGCTGAGTCATATGAAATTTCAATGTTCAGCTTTTTTAGGACATGCCAAACTGCCTTCCAGAGTTGTGCCATTGTATGATCCCACCAACAGTGTACAAGAGTTTCTATCTTTCCATATCACAGGGAGAGGTCCTTGATAGCAGATTTTTCCCAGTGCAACCCATCTTTTGAAATCCTGAATCCTAGTACCAAGGGAGTTGACTGTGGATCCAAGTAAGATGAAATTATTCACAATTAAATTTTTCTCCATCTATCATGATGTTGCTTATTGGCCCAGTAGTGAGGAATTTTGTTTTCTTAATTTTGAGGTGCAATTCATATTGAAGGCTGTAATCTTTGATCTTCTGCAGCAAGTGCCTCAAGTCCTCCTCACTTTCAGCAAGCAAGGCTGTGTCATCTGTATGATGCAGGTTACTGCTAAGTCTTCCTCTGATCCTGATGGCACATCCTTCTTCATAAAGTCGAACTTCTCAAATGATTTATTCAACATACAGATTAAATAGTTATAGAGAAAGGATACTGCCTTGACCCACATTTCTTAATGTAAAACCATGCAATAATCTCTTGCTTGGTTCAGGTAACAGTTTCTTGATCTAGGTAGAGGTTTTGCGTGAGTGTTCTGGGATTCCTATTCTTTTCAATGTTAGCTATAATATGTTATGATTTACATAGCCATATGCCCTTGAATAGTCCCTAACACAAAACTAGACATCCTCTGGATGTCTAGATATTCTCTTCTTTCAAAACTAGATATTCTCTTCTTTCAGCCAAGATCCACCTGACAATCCATCAGCAATGATAAGCCTGTTACCCATGCATATTCTAAATCCAGTTTGACTTTCTGGTAGTTCTCTGCCGATATATTGTTCTAGCCATGATTTTTATAATCTTCAGCAAGATTTTACTTGCATATGACATTAGTAATATTGTTTGATAATTTCCACATTCTGTTGGATTAACTTTTTTTGGGAATGGGACAAATAAAGATCTCTTCCAATCAGTTGGACAAGTCTTCCAAATTTCCTAGCACAGACTAGTAAGCATATCCAGGGCTGTATCTATTTGTTGAAACATGTTATTTCGTATCCTACAAATACCTGGGGCCTTATTCTTTGCCAGTGCCTTTAGCTTGAATGTCTTACTTCATTAGCATTGGCTCTTGATCATATGCTACTTCATAAAACGATTCCATATCAACTTTGGTAAATTGACTCTGTGTATCCCCTCTATCTTTTTTTAATGCTTCCTAGATCATTCAAGATTTTGTCTAAGCATCCTTCCTTCATTATTGCAATTTGAAGTTTGAATTTGTTTTTCAGTTCTTTCAGTTTGAGAAATGCTGAGCAAGCTCTTATCTTTTTATTTTCTAACTCCATCTCTTTGCATGTTTTGTTACAATATTGTGCTTTGTCTTCTCAAGATGCCCTCTGAAATCATCTGTTCATCTCTTTTACTTTATCATTTATTCCCTATCTTTGGGCTTCTTGATGTTTTAGTACAATTTTCAGAGAGCTAGTTAATGTCATAATAAACACATGGTCATTTTAAAACAAGGATGACTTCAGCAGTACTTATTTTACTAAAAACAAAATAACATTTAAAAGAAACCAAAAATAAACTCATTGCCATCAGTTTGGAACCAAGTCATAGGTGACCCTCCAGCAGGTGTTCTGAGTCTGTAGATGGTACCAGAGATTGCCTATCTTTCTCCCAAAGGCTTGCTGACAGACTGGAGAGACTAGACTAGATAGACTAGAGCCAGCAGAGGGGTGTGGCAGCACAACTCCCTACAGAATAGGCCACCAGAAAATAAAAAACAAATTAATACTTAAAAAGTGCTTAAAATAGAGCTTAGCATAATTAAACAAATAGAAATTGTTTTGGAGATTCCAATTATCAGTGAATGCTTGCAGCTGTTTCTCCTCATTTTTTAGTCTTGCCACATTGGCACATGAAGGTCTTTATTTTTGTGAAAGTCTTTCTCTATCCCTGTCAGTACAGTAGAATCTATCTAAAGGAGGCAGCTCTTCTGCAGACACATTCTGAGGGCCTGCTAACATGAGGGGCTCTTCTAGAATTATACCCAACAATGTCCCTCTGATATTCCTAGGGTTTTCAAAGGCCTGCTATTTCAGAAGTGGATGGGCATTCCTGATTCTCGGTCTTAGTCTTAAAGCTCTGCTGAAACTTGTCCACAATGGGTGAACCTGCTGGTGTTACCTGAAATACCAGTGGCAATGTTTCCAGCTTTGATTGCAGCAACACTCAAGTTAACATAGTATGGTCAACTGACAGATGAGTGGTAGCCTCAGGAACTGATAGAATACCAACTGAGGGATTTCAAGAGGCAGATGCAAACTGAGAGCTGCTTGTTAGACTCTGCCAACAAATGTGGATGACAGCTAGCTGGCCAACTGGCTGGAAAAGATCCATATTTGTTCCCTTGCCCAAAAAAGGTGATCCAACAGACTAGAAATTATCGAACAAAAACATTAATATCACATGCAAGTAAAATATTGCTGAAGATTATTTTAAAATTACAGGAATAATGCATTGAAAGAGAAACACTAGGAATTCAATCTGTATTCAGAAGAAGTGTGGCATAAGGGATATCGTTATTGATGTCAGAAAAATCTTGACTGAAAGCAAAGAATAGGTTAAAGATGTTTACTTGTGTTTTATTGATTACATAAAGGCATTCATGTGACTCATAACAAATTTTGGCTAACATTGAGAAGAATGGGAATCCTGAAACACTTAATTGTGCTCACTCAAAACCTATACCTAAACCAAGAAGCTGTTGTCCAAACATAACCAGGGAACACTCCATGATTTAAAATTAGGAAAGGTGTGCATCAGAGTTATATCCCCCCCCCAATCTATTCAATCTGTACGTTGAGCAAATCATTTGAAAAGCTGAGCTATACAAAGAACAACAACCTGTGTTGTGCAGATGACGCAATCTTGCTTGCAGAAACTGAAGAAGACTTGAAGCACTTATTAAATACCAAAAACTAGTTTTCAATATGGGTTACATCTCAACAGCAAGAAAACAAAAATCCTAACCACTGGACCAATAGGCAGCATAAGACTATATGGAAAAAAGATTTAAGTTGTACAAGACCTCATTTTACTTGGATAAACAATTTGCACCCATGTTAGCAGCAGTCAAGATATAAAAAGTTGTGGGAGCCGTTGTGGCCTAGGAACAAGATGTTACACTGAAATCCCAAATGCACATGGTTCGAGCTCACCATCTGCTCTGCAGGAGGATGGACAATCTCCCCCCATTGTGATTAATTGCCCCTGAAAAACCACTGGAGGGTGGTCGATTATGACTCGATCATACACAACAACAACATAATATTTTTTTTTAAAAGATGTGTTATAGAATCTGCTGTCAAGGCTCTCTAAAGAGCTAGGATATCCATTAAAAAAAATACTAAGGTGAGCCTGATCTGAGCCAAAGTATTCTCAATTGCTTCGTATTCTGAAGGTTGAACAACGAATGAGGAAGACTGAATAATTGATGCCTTAGAACTTTAGTGTTGGGAAAGAGTACTGAGTATTCCACGGACTGCAAAAAGAGCAAACAAATCTGTCTTGAAGGATATGCAACCAGAGTACTTCTTAGAGGCAAGGATAGTGAAATTTTGTCGCACTTATTTTTTTATGTATTTTCGGGAAGAACCAGCCCTTGGAGAATAGTAGCATGCTATGCAAGGTAGAAGGTCAGCAAAAGAGAGCAAGACCCTCCATAAGATGGTTTGACACAGTGACTACGTCCACGGCCAGAGAGCATGAGGGCCGTGCAGGTTAAATCAGGGTTCAGATCCGTTATTGACAGAGTCACTACGAGTTGTAGTTGACTCAACAGTACCTAACAACAACATGGTGACTCAGCCGTGGAGATATTTCCACGCACAGAGAACAAGGAAAGCTTTGGAAAGATGGCATTTAAGCTGGATTCTGAATGAGGGATACAATTTGGAGAGATGACGTTTACAGAAAAGAGTATTTCGGACAAGACAGTAGAAAAAAAATGTGAAGAGGAATAAAAAGAAAAGTAGGAGAATGTTTAGGATATGTGAAAAAGAAAAAAAGTTAACGGGGAGTAGTTAAATCCAATTTGGGCAAATAAATCTCTCACTCCCGACAGCTGCACTTCCTAAAAGGATCTCTTATCAGCTTTCTTTCATCCCTGTGGAATCTGCTGTCTTCACTCCCTTATCATAATCACTCCCTTATCATAATCATCCAGGGAACATTTATGGGGTGTTTCTGTCTGCCAAGAAGCCAGGTGGCACAATGGTTAAGCATTTCGCTGTTAACTTAAAACTCAACATCCTTGTCAGGTGAATTTGAACCAAATCATAGCGCACCTGCCAGCAGCTTTTCAGAGGCTGTCAACTGTCAAATCGCATGAAAGAAGATTGCCCCTCTCTCCACCCACCCTACTCTAAGTGGTAGGTGAGATCTGAACCGTTTGTCTTTAGGTTAGCGGTGTAATTCCATTAGAAAAGATCTGGCAGCTGCTCTGGTGAAGATTACAGCCTAGAAAACCTATGGGGGTAGTTCTATCCCATCATATACGGCCGCTATGAGTCAAAAATCAGCTCAAGGATACATACACGACTCTACGTCAGGTATAGCTGGAGCTGCAAAAGACAAGCGTGTCTCAGTTCCTATGTTGCACAGTTCCTATGCTTAATCCTCCAAACTAGATTTCACAACTTTTGTTCAGTCTGCCCAACTCCAATTCAAGCTCCACCTTGCCAGAGGTTGTAAAGTAGCAAGCCTGGTCCCGACACTGCCTCTTAAAATCTCATCATGCTAAGAATACATTTCTATTCCTTAGCTTCCAGTTGAGGCCCTGCCTTCCTTGGCAGTCTTATCTCTCAGCTTTCATCTCCATGTATCCTACACTTCAGCCACGGCATAGCTCTTGAAATCCTAGATACACGCACACTTATAAATAAGCACTTGCTGACTGTGGCTAGCCTTTGTCCCTGGAAATACTCTCCATTCTGCGCGCCTTGGATGGGAACACCCGGCTCGCCCTCTTCCTCTTCCAGACCCTAACTAACCCTGAATCCATCCGGCTCCTCCTTTCCATTTACTGAGGCGGGTGTGCGGACCCCAAAGCTAGGAGCCGGAAGGGGAGGGGCTTCGCGCGGCACAGAACACCATCTTGGCTGAGCTGGCCGGAAGTGGTCCGCCGAGCGGGCGCTAACTGAGGCTGCGCGGTTGCTGCACCGCAGCGAGGGGGTACCCGCACCTTTGTGGTGACTTTTCCTCCTTACTGCGGGGCCGCTCAGCACCCACAAAGACCCCTCTGCCATCGCTGCTCGTCCTCCGCCCCCGCCTCTGTCCATCTCCTCCTCGGGGCCTCACACAGCAGCATGCACACCTGTTACCAGTGTACGAGCTCGGTACCTCCCGGCCTGGAAGCAGACACCCGACAGCGGGAGTCTCCCCTTTTCTCAGGCCGACGGCGAGAAGGATGGCAGCCGTGATGGTGAGACCCAGGCTCAGACCCCAAGTCTCCTCCTGCAGAAGAGACCCATGGGAAAATATTGACATCGGGAGCCTACCTTCACCCCGAAAGCTGCAAGGGCTCTGGCAGCCAAAAAGCCTTACCAGGGTGCAGGGCGTGCAACAGTTGGTGCAGTTCCTGCTGCTGAAGCATAAGAAGGGCTCCACCACATGCTCCGAGGTGGTGAAATACAGGATCAGAGATCATCCTAGGGGCCCCAGGTACCTGCGATATGCCTTTGGGTTTGTGCGAAACAGTTTGACTACAAACATTACTCTTAAAATGGAATCATCAAACTCGGTGGCAGAGACCTGGGAGAAGATGGTGTCAGATTTAGTCTCTTAGTAATGATCTGATGGAAGCTCTGATAGCCTAGTGGTAAGAACCAGTGCTACAATACCAAAGGCACGCAATTAGAATTCAGCTGCTCCGTTGGAGAGCAATGGGCGTTTTACTGCCTGTACGCCTTACTGCCTCTGAAAATGTGGCAAAGCGTCAGCTGTGGATCAGCTCCAACTCAGTGTTACACAACAACAGTGATGATCTGGTCCTTAACTACGTGAAAAGTAATAAATAGTATCAGGAGGCCAAGATCTGGGAATTGCTGTGCTTCTTAGGAGTATGTCCCTCAAAATGGCACTTCCTCTTTGAGTACCAGAACAGCCTTAAAAATTTAAAACGTTATGTATTAGCAAAACCTCAGGTACAGGCAGGTGCCCCACATTGACCCATCAAAATATGAGTTCTCTTGGGATTCCCAAAGCAACTGGAAACTTAAGTGCCGTAGAGTTGTAGACAAATCATAGCAACCCTATGAACGAAAGACCTGAACACTTGTATAACTTTCATCGTTTCTCCAAGTTTATAGAGTTTCCAGAGGCACGCTATTTCGGAAGTGGATGCCACTCCCGCTAGTTTAAAGTCCTGAGTTTGTGGCCAAGTGCCTTTTGAAAGAACCTCAGTACTGGCCAATGCGGTATGATGAGGCCCAGACAGGCAAAGCTACAGGATTAGAACTAAAGCCAGTGTAAGGGCCAGGAGCACTGTCTCTGGGGAAAACAGGTCCTCAGAGGCTCCCATGGGTATGGGAGCTGAAGTCTGAGTCAAGAGTAGAAAAAGCAGATGGGGAGTTGTTAATTACTGTAGAAATTGTGTTTGTGTAACTTTAGAACATGGGTTTTGTATACTGCTGCATTTTGTTAACATTTACTGTCCTGGTAAATTGCTCTTTGTAAAGTGGGCTTGGACAGCCTTTTGTTGCAGTAACATTCGTGTTGCTGATTTTGTAAAATGGATTTAAAAGCAATTTTATAGTGCTGTTCCTCAATAACCTAAAAAAAATTCAGGAATTTGGCAGTCAGGATAATCTGGTTTCAGTAACAAACCCTTTGTAGCTCCCAACACATCCTATTGTATGTTGTTTAAAAAGAAAAAAAAACAGGTGAATACTTAAGTTGGCTTAGCTATTGCAACATCTAGAGGAAAATAAAAAAAAATCTAATCATTAGAAACATGTACTGGTACTCACTAAATATTTGTTGAATATATTTTGTGTGAGGCACATTTTTTTGACATTGGGGATAAAATGTTGGGCAAGATAAAGATTCTGCTTTTCAAAATTGGAGAATAAGAGGAGAGATTAGAAATTACACCATAGGGAATTGAAGGCTATTAAAGGGATACAGAAGAAGGACCCCCTCCCCAACTCAGCTGAGGTTGTCTTTGGTCAGATGTTGAGAAAAAAAGCGGCATTGGATGGTTAGAGTACTAAAAATGACTTATTCTCACAAAGACACCTTGACAGCATGTGAAGAAGACTTGATATGTGGTGTAGTTGGGAAGTACCTTGTCAGTACCCTTGTTCCAGAGTAATTTATTATACTGTGCAGACTATGATGGTAACCATTAGCTTGGCCCTCTCCATCCCCCTGCTCTCAGCTTCTATAAAATCTCTTCTACTAAAGCCCTCAGATGCCAGATAGGTAGTAATGCTGGGAAATTAATGTAGTATGAATGAAAGGTACATATGCCCTCACTACCAAGAAATGCCATTTCCAGATCTCTTTCCCTGGCACCAGGCTGTTCACAGCCTTCATTCATGTTTTTGCTGGTCTCCTCCCACCTGAGGAGAGTGTGATAAGGTATCCCTTCAGTTTGTACTCACCCTGGACAGTCATTAAAGCACCCCTGGCCTTTGCATTGCCTACCATCTTCTCTTGAGCTGTTACAGGATTGTTGAGTACCATCGAGTCAGAACTCATTCACAGGTGACACTCCAGTGGGTTTTCAGTGGCAGTAACTCCCACAGGAGGAGATTGCCTATCTTTCTCCCATGGAGTAGCTGGTGGGTTCAGATAACGTTTCTTGGCTCTGGCAGCACAATGTCTTACAACTAATTCACCAGAGCTGCCTCCTGTAGAACAGAGACATAGAATAATAGGGAACTTAGAAAAAAATAACCTAACTATAGATAGGTATGGAGGGATTTTGAAACTTGTTTCCCTATGTCTACCTATATACATAGAACTGCTGTCTTTAATGCCAGATTTTTATGTTTCCAATTGTGTCCATTTAACAGTTCAGAGTATACTAGAGTTGGCATAGAATGCAAAGGATGCCGAGACCCAGTAAATAAGATTGTGACCAAAAGCTATCAGTTAACCTCCAAAAAAAAAAATGTACTAATGATTAAAAATAGGATTTCTGGCACCACAACAAGATAACGGTAAATAATGCAATTGAAAAATGGGCACGTGATATGAACAGACACTTCACCAAAGAAGTCAGATAGCCAACAAGCACATGAATAAATGTTCAAAATCCCTAGCTCTAAGAGAGATGCAAATCAAAACAGCTATGAGATATCATCTCACCCCAGTCAGAATAGCAAAATTTAACAGAACAGCAAGCAACAAATGCTGGCGAGGTTGTGGAGAAACTGGAACCCTTATTCACTGTTGGTGGAAGTGTAAAATGGTGCAACCACTGTGGAAAGTGGTGTGGCACTTTCTCAAAGAGTTGCAAATAGAGATACCATTTGACCCAGCAATTCCACTACTGGGAATATACCCTAAAGAAACCAGAACTGTCACCCAAGCAGATATATGCACACCCGTGTTTATCCCGGCTTTATTCACAATAGCAAGAAGTTGGAAACAACCTAAGTGCCCATCATCAAACAAATGGATAGAGAAGTTGTGGTATATTCACACAATGGAATCCTATGCTGCATTGAAAAACAAGAAACTCATACAATATTATTCAAAATGGGTGACCCTGGAGGACATTATGCTGAGTGAAGTATCTCAGTCACAAAAGGACAAATACTGCATGATGCCACTCTTGTAAAACAGGATTGACATCAAGGTTAGGGGGAGACTGAGAAAGATGGGATAAATAATGTATACTGTTGGACAATGACCAAGGAGGATAGAAGGAGAACTGATGCCTTTGAGCTGTGGTGCTGGAGAAGAGTACTGAGAATACCATGGACTGCTAGGAAAACAAATAGATTTGTCCTGGAGAAGGTTAAACCGGGTAGCTCCTTGGAGGCAAGGATTCTGAGGCTCCGTCTAACTTACTTCGGACATGTAGTGAGGAGAGACCGGTCCTTGGAGAGGGACATCATGCTTGGGAGGGTAGAGGGACGGCGCAGGAGAGGAAGGCCCTCTATGAGGTGGATTGATTCAGTGACTGGGATAATTGGGATGGGAGTATCAGAGACAGTGCGATTGGCGCAGGACAGAGCGGAGTTTAGGGCTGTTGTACATAGGGTCGCTATGAGTCGCAGGCGACTCGACGGCACATAACAAACAACAACAGCATTGAAACAGATGAGGGAGAAAACTGTTTAAAAGGGATTTGTGATTAGGTTTATTGTCATGACAGGAGTCCAGAATGAAGGCTGCATAGTGGAGTGGAACTGGGGAGACAGATTGTAAAACAATGAAAGAATTTTTCTTTTACTTTCCCAAGAGGGGAGTGTACTGGGGGGAAGGGTGGGTGGGGAGAAAAGCGCAACAATGAATGAATGGAAATGCAAAGTCTGTAAATTTTCATTGAAATTAATAATAAAAATTTTAAAAAATAGAATTTCTGTGCAGTTTATAATTCATTAAACAAAAATTTGAAATGCCCACTATATTCTAAGGAGCTCTGGTGGCCTAGTGGTAAGGAGTTATGCTACTGACACCAAGGAACACAGTTCGAATCACAAGCTTCCTCAGAAGAGAAAGATGCAAATTACAGTCACTTAAGGGTCTGCTATGGGTGGGTTTCGACTCAAAGATACCTAACAACACTGGGTACCAAAGTTACAAAAATGAAAAGGCAACCTTTTTTCCTTGAGCAAGAATAATAATTTATCATATCTACACTTTCTCACAGCTGCTGAGTATTCAGCAGAGTAAGCACCAGAGGGTCAACCCCATTTGGTCTATAAAATATTGCACCAAGATTAGAACCCCACCCTCAACCCATTGTCTATTTTAATATCTTATACATTATTTTTATGCAAGAATATCAGGAAACAAGGGAGACACATTATCTCCAGTTGCCACTGCAGACATTATGAGAATGAGGGAGAGTAGAAACTCTCCCCATTTGCAGGTGGCAGGGGTGACTGGGTCAGACGAAGCAGGTAACAGAACTAACAGTTCTCATTAACACCAAGTTGAAGCCAACCCTAGCAGACCCTCTACCAGCTTCCCAGGCTGAAAATCCTATGGGAAGAGGTTGCCCATTTTTCTCCCTTGGAACAGCTGGTAAATTTGACCACTGGAGGTACATTCTTTGGATTCACACAACTCTTTATGGACTGTGCCGCCAGAGCTCCCTAACACCAGTACCGTTTATTCAATATATACGTGGGGTTTAGGAAATTCTCAGTGCACAGCTCCTAGGTCCACAAGATGAGCTCTGTTCTTGGCTTTTCTTTCTTGGTACAGAGATCTTTCTGATCTCTGTTCTCTTGTTTAATCATTTTTCTATCCCAAAAGAGATTGACTCAAAATAAAATCTAATTTTACAGATTGTATCTTGCCTCATTGACATGTTGTATGTGCCATCAAGTTGCCTGCGACCCATAGCGACCCTGTGTACAATAGCCTTGAAGCCTTCTCACTGATTCCGACACACCAAGCCCCATTGCCCTAGTTACTGTATCAATCCACCTCATTTGAGTCTTCCACCCTCCCGAGCATGATGTCCTCCAGGTCATTACCATAACCATGTCTAATCCTACCTTATCGTCCTGACTTCATAACAGTTAGGATTTACAACAACACATAGGATAATTAGATTAGATCACAGAATGGAAGAAAATCCTATCAAGAATTATACCTAGCCAAATTGACTCTTATTTTCCGAAGACGTAGTTCAACTTGTAATAAGGGTAAAACAAAGTTGGGGAATCACTCTTCCCACTCTACCTGCGCTCTCCTCAGTGCTCTCAGAGTGCTGATTACATATAGATTGTGCATTTTTGCTCAAACTCAGCATGTTGTTCCCTTAGTCTCCTCCCCCCTCAGTCTTATATGCCATGGAACTATCAGATAGCAATTGTGGACCTACAAGTACAATTCTCAGAGTTGTTTTCAATCCAGATGGTACAGAGCACTGACAGAACTTGTACCCTGCCTTAGGGAACCCCTACGATGCAAGGCCAGAAAGGAAAACTACCTCCTGTGCCTCAGATGCCATCATCAGCTTCTCAGAAGTACCAGGAGTGTGGCCTCTGGGCCCATGTGCAGAGCAGACATTGGCCTTGGTGAGGGCAAGAGATGAAGTCTCCTGTTAACTTGCAGTCATTCACGCTAGGGAGCAAGAATCCAGGATTAATCTCCGCCGCCCATCCCTTCAGGCCCAACGTAGAGCTAGATCTTCACGGGTAGAACTCTGAGTGTGCACAGGCCAGGGGGAGGGGGTGTTAGGTTAGAGTGATTAGAGTCCCCCAAATCACGCTTAAAGCACCACTGGAAAGTTATTATAGTGAAACTAGAAAGCGAAGCAACTGAAGGAAACTCCCTGGAGAGCCTGAGTCCAACGTCAGCCTCTGCAGGGGTCTTGATATTCTTCCAGATTCAGGACGTGGAGGGACGTGGAGGGACGTGGAGAACGGGTGTTTGGAAACAGGCTCGGGCTGATTACAGCCCCATCATCTGGCGGTGGCAGCTCATTTGCAGCCCCTGCAAATCAGGCCCCAATTCACAGGCTCAATCACAGTTTCCACTTGAGATAATTATGCTTCATGGCTTGGTCATGGTGGCAATTGATGCTTACACAAATTATTCCTCAAATTGTACAGCCCAACAGAGATGGCAGCAATTACCTCCCAGCAGAGACACAGTGTACCGACGAAGGAGGTGTTCTGAAATGGGTCCTAATCAAGGCCTTTTAAAAGTTAGGACTACATGACCTTGACCAAGGAATTCTGAGCCCTGAGGACTGAAGCACTAGGAGAGAGTTTAATGGGGGATTATATACCCCACATCCTACCAGCAGCCCCAACAGTGTGCGGGGAGAGCCAGTCAGTGTACACTCCCTCTGGAGCCCTGCTAGGTATAGAGAACCTATGAGAGATCACCACGTACCCAAATTCTAGAGACAGGGTTATAGGGTGCCATCAAATCAATTCTGATCCGTAGCAGCCTTATGTGACAGTAGGACTTCCTTATAGGGAGCTCTGGTAGCCTAGGGTAAGTAGCTGTACTACCAACCTGAAGGCATGAGGTTCAAATCCACCAGCTACTCTGTGGGAGAAAAGATGGCCATCAACTCCCACACAATTTACTGCCTCTGAAAACCCACTGTAGGGTTGTCTATGAGTTGGTTCCAACTTAAGGGGCCAGAACAACACAACAGGACTTCCCTATCAAGTTTTCTTCATGCTAGTTTTAAGGATGGCAACTCTGTTAACTCAAAGGTGAAGCTTCTCTGTGGTTCAAATCCACCAACAGCTCCTCAGGAGAAATGTGTGATTTACAACCTCCTGAAACCCACTGGAGTGTCACCCATGGGCTGGTTCTGATTTGATGGTGGTGGTGGTGGTAGTGGTTGTTATGTTCCATCAAGCCCCTTGTGGCTCATGGGTTGCTGGGGTTTTTTAGTTTTATCGTTAATGGAAGGCGACTGCCGGGTCTCTCTTCCACAGTGCTACTGTTGTTAGGCACCGCCATGTTGGCTACAATTAATAGTGACTCTGTGAACGACAGATCTGAATCTTGCCCCGTCCTGCACCATCCTCATGGCTCTTTCACCTTCCAGACCATGGCTGTTGTTGACTAAGAGACCTCCCACGGAGAGAGCAAGTGAAACAGGGAGAGAGTAGGATGGGTGGTGGTGATGTATGTCAGAGGGAAAGATGAGACAAGAGAGGAGATAAGAGGCTTGGGGAGGGGTTACAGTTCTAAACAGCCTGGTCAGGAAAAGGCTACTTCCTGAGAAGTAACATTTGAGTCAAAGGAGAAGGGGATCCCACGTGTTAGCTGTTTTTTCACAACAGTAAGAGAAAAGAAAGAAAGAGAGAAAGGAAGGAAGGAAGGAAGGAAGGAAGGAACGAAGGAAGGAACGAAGGAAGGAAGGAATAGTATATTGACAAAACCTAAAAAAAAAAAAAACAACCAAAAAAAACTACTCCCAGATTTAAAAAAAATAAATATGTATTTATATATGTAGGTAAGCCTAGCAATAGGACAGGGTGGGTACCAGGGAGGTACAGAGGGAGGACAGGTGGAAGGCCTGGGTGGTTGTAAGGAAAAGTGTCAGCAAGCATCGGGAGAAAGAGGATCAGGCCTGGGCCTGTGTCCCCACCCCCCAGGGGCTGCAGATCCAGCTTGGACACCTGCTCTGCTACAAACTTGCATGACTCTTTGTCAAACACTGCACCCAGAGGTGGGTTACCCCACAAGCATGATAAACCAGCCAGTTTTCAAAAACAAGTGAAACTGTTCACAACATATTAGCAAATAAACACAAGTGAGACCATGCTTCCTTTGCTCTGTGGGCACTCAGGCTTTCTCATTGTTCTGTTGTTGTACCATCATCGAGTTGGAACCTGTAGCTGACACTCCCCCGAGTTTTCAGAGACAGCAGATCACACGAGAGGAAGTTACCTGTCTTTCTCCTAAGGAGCAGCTGGTGGGTTCGAACCCTGTATCTTTGCATTGGCAGCACAATTCTTTACCACTGAGCCACCAGAGCTCGCCCTGGTACTATCAGTGATTGTAAATTTGAAAAGAGGATTTGTAGGAAGGTGCTTTGCGGTTGGGAGGCAAAAAGATGCCAGACATCACCAAGAAGCAGAATCTTTGACATGGTAAAAATAAGCAGCTAAGTAAAAATGTGAAATTATTTACTACAGATTAGTAAATAAGCAAAAGTTTGCCCGTGCGTACCGGGTTTTCAGACACTGACACCCACGAGTTGACTGTGGTGCTTGCTGGTCGTGTGTCATCAAGTTGGAAAGGACCCATGGCTGATTGTCCAGCAGGTTTTCAGAAACTGTAAAAGCGTATGGGAGGAGATTGGCCATCTTTCGTCTTCAGAGCAGCTGGTGGATTCAAACTGGGAGCTTTTGGCTTAGGAGCACAACTCCTTATCCACTAAGCCACTGGAGCTCCTCTATTGAAGTGATAAAGCCAAGAAAAACCCCACAGTGGCTTTAGGCTGTATGGAAGCTTCAACTGGGCCTTAAAAGGGAAGGAATGAGAAAATGTTTTTTATT
Source organism: Elephantulus edwardii (assembly GCF_000299155.1). Taxonomy (NCBI): domain Eukaryota; kingdom Metazoa; phylum Chordata; class Mammalia; order Macroscelidea; family Macroscelididae; genus Elephantulus; species Elephantulus edwardii. Next base: position 8,901,820 of record NW_006399781.1, on the reverse strand, counting down.
TTTGGGTGCTGTTGTTGTTATGTGCCATCGAATTGCCTGTGACTCATACTGACCCTATATACAACAGCCCTAAACTCTGCCCTATCCTGTGCCAATCGCACTATCTCTGCACACCTACCCCCATTACCCCTGTCACTGAATCAATCCATCTCATCGAGGGTCTTCCTCTCCTGCACTATCCCTCCACCCTCCCAAGAATGACATTCCTCTCCAAGGGATGTCTCCTTGTAACATGTCCAAAGTATATCAGATGAAGCTTCAGAATCCTTGCTTCTAAGGAGCAGCCTGGCCTCACCCTCTCTAGGACAGACCTGTTCATTTCCTTAGCCGTCCCTGATATATTCAATACTCTTCTTCAACACCACAGCTCAAAGGTATCAATTTTCCTTCTATCATCCCTAGTCATTGTCCAGCTCTCTGATGCATAGCAAGTGAAATGAAGGATGCTGGTAGCATAAAATATAGCATGTTGGGCTGCTAACCAAAAGGTCACCAGTTCTAAGCCATCAGTGGCTCTGAAAGAGAAGGATGGATAGTTTCTTCCTATGAGATTTGTTGTTGTTGTTAGGTTTTGTAAAGTTGAGTACAACTCATAGTGACCCTATGAACTACAAATCTGAACTCTGTTCTATCCTGTGCCATCCTCACAATGAGCTCACATTTGCGCTCATTGCTGCAGTCACTGCATCAACCCCCCTGGTTGAGAGTCTTCCTCTTCTGCACTGTCCCTCCACCTTTCAAGTATCATGTCTTTCTCCAAGGAATAGTTTCACCATTCTTGCCTCCAAAGGAGCATTCTGGCTGCACCTTCTCCAAGCCATACCTCTTTGTTCTTTTGGCAGTCCATGGGATATTCAGTATTCTACAGCACCACAGTTCAATGGCAGCAATTTTTCTTCTGTCTCCTTACTTATTGCCCAGTTCTCAACAAGTAATTGAAAAGCACAACAAATGATTGAAAAGATGCTGATCTGAATCAGGTGTACCTTAATCCTCAAACTAATATCATTGCTATTCTAATTTGGAGAGGTCCCTGACTACAGACTTTCCTACATCTTCTAGTCTCCTAACTGCTAGTAAAAGTTACTGATTGTGGACCCCAGTAAGGTGAAGTCATTGACAGTTTCAATCTTTTCTCCATCTATCATGATGTTGCTTATAGGTCCAGTGTTGAAAATTTTCCTTTTCTTGAGATTGAGATGCAATCCATACAGAAGGCTGGATTCCTTGATTTTCTACAGCAAGTGCTTCAAGTCGTCCTCACTTTCAGCAAGCAAAGTTGTGTCATCTATATATCAAAAGTTATTGATAAGTCTTCCTTAGATCTTGATACCACATTCTTCTTCAGAAAGCTCAGTTTCTTGCATATGCTTAGCATACAGGTTGAATACATATGGAGAAAGGATACAACCCTGATATATATATATATATAATAATGAGTGACTGGAATATGAAAGTTGGGAACCAGAAAGAAGGATCAGTAATTGGAAAACATGGGCTTGGTGACAGAAATAAGACCGGGGATAGAATAATAGAATTCTGCACAATGAATTATTTTATTCATAGCAAATACTTTTTATAAGAAACATCAACTCAAACTATGCACATGGATTTCACCTGATGATATGCATATGAATCAGATCAATTATATCTGTGGAAGGAATAGTTGGAAAAGTTCAATAATCAGCAGTGAAAACTAGGCCAGGTGCCGATTGTGGAACAGACCATTAACTACTCATATGCAAGTTCAAATTAAAGCTAAATAAGGTCAAATCATATCCACAGGAATAAAAATTTTATCTTGAGTCTCTTTCCCCTGAATTTAAAAGCAAAATCAGGAACAAATTTGAAGGCTTGAACAATAATGAATGAAGACCAGATGAGCTGTGAGAAGATATCAAGAATACCGTCCATGGCGAATGCAAATAGTCATTACAAAGAAGGAGAAAGAAGGAATAACCAAAATGAATGTCAGAGGAGACCTGAATATTGCACTAGAGTGCCAAGAAGCCAAAACAAAGGGAAGAAAATAAGAAGTTAAGGATCTGAATGGAAGATTTCAAACAGTAGCTCAGGAAGACAAGGCAAAGTATTATAATGAAATGTGCAAGGAGCTGGAGTCAGAAAATCAAAAGGGACAAACTCTCGGCATTTCATAAGCTGAAGGAACTAAAGAACAAATTCAAGCCATGAGTTGCAATGCTTAAGGATACTATGGTCAGAATATTGAATTATTCAAGAAGTATTAAAAGAAGATGGAAAGAG
>NW_006399781.1:8850974-8898400 GCF_000299155.1 Elephantulus edwardii | reverse complement strand
CAACAACCTGGGTTATGCAGATGACACAACCCTGTGTCCTGAAACTGAGGAGGACCTGAAGCACTTGCTGCAGAAGGTCAAGGACTGCAGCCTCCTATATGGATTGAAGCTCAACATCAAGAAAACAAAGATTCTCACCACTGGACCAATCGGCAGCATTATGATAGGCGATGAAGAAATTGAGATTGTTAGCAGCTTTAGTTTCCTTAGCTCCACAAACAACACTCTTGGTATCAGCAACCAGGAAATAAAAAGATTAATTGCATTTGGAAAGTCTGTGGTTAGGGACCTCTCCAAAGTACTGAAGAGCAACAATGTCAGTCTGGAGTCCGTGGTGCGCCCGATCTAGGCCATAGTCTTCACAATTACTTGTTATGCATCAGAAAGCTGGGCAATGACTAGGGATGGTAAAAAGAGACTAGATGATTTTGAGTTGTGGTGCTGGAGAAGAGTGTTGAATATACCATGGACAGCCAGGAGAACAGACAGATTCATCCTGGAGAAGGTGAAACCAGGCTGCTCCTTGGAGGCAAGGATTCTGAGGCTTCATCTGACATACTTTGGGCATATTGTAAGGAGGAACCAGTCCTTGGAGAGGGATTTCATGCTTAGAAGGGTGGAGGGACAGTGTAAGAGAGGAAGACCCTCGATGTGATGGATTGATTTAGTAACTGGGGTAAGGAGGGTAGGTGTGTCAGAGATAGTAAGGTTGGCACAAGATAGAGCAGGTTTCAGGGCTGTTGTACATAGGGTTGCTATGAGTTACAAGCGACTCTACGACACCTGACAACATCACTAATATCACACACTAGCAAAATCCTGCTGAAGATAATCCAGAAATGACTGGTACAGTACATTGACAGAGGAGTACCAGAAATACAAACTGGGTTTAGAAGAGGTTGTAGTACTAGAGACATTATCACCAATGTCAAAGCAAAGAATACCAAAGAAATATCTATCTGTGTTTCATTGACTATGCAAAGACATTTGACTATATAGATCAAAACAAACTGTGGATAACCTTGAGGATAATGGGAATCCCAGACATTTAATTGTTCTTACGCGAAACCTATACTTGGACCAGGAAGCAGTCCTCTGAACAAGACAGGAGGGGAAACTGCATGGTTCAAAATCAGGGAAGGTGGCATCAAGGATGCAGCCTGTCTCCATACATTTTCAATCTATATGCAAAACAGATCATTCAGGAGGCTTGGCTTTATAAGGAAGAATGTGGTATTAGGACTGAAGGGAGACTCAACAACCTACATACTGGAGATTACACAACCTTGCTTGCTAAAAGTGAGGAGGACCTGAAGCGCTTGCTGCAAATGGCCAAGGACTGTAGTTTCAATATGGATCAAAACTCAACATCAAGAAGGCAAAGATTCTCACCACTGGGCCAATTGGCAGCATCATGATAGATGGAGAAGAGATTAAAATTGTTAACAATTAATTACAGTTTATTCAGCTCCACAATCAACACTTGGCACCATCAGTCAGGAAATCAAGACTAATTGCATTAAGTAAATCTGTCAGAGACCTTTGCAGAGTACTGAAATGCAATAATGTCAGTCTAGAAACTAAAGTGCACCAAATCCAGGCCATGGTCTTTGCAATTACTTGTTATGCATCAGAGAGCTGGACAATGACTAAGGATGACAGAAGAAAAATCTATGCCTTCTCGTTGTGATGCTGGAGAAGAGTCTTGAACATACCATGGACCACCAAGAAAACAAATAGGTCTGTCTTAGAGAGAGTGAAACCAAGTTTCTCCTTGGAGGCTATGATTTTGAAGCTTCATCTCACAAAATTTGGGCACATGGCTAGGAGGGACTGATCCTTGGAGAAGAACATCATGTTCAGAAGGTTGGAGGGACAGGACAAGAGAGGAAGACCTTAAATTAGATGAATTGATACAGTAACTGGGGCAATGGGGATTGGTGTGTCAGAATCAGTAAGACTGGCTCCGGACAGGATTCAGAGCCTGTACATAGAGTCGCTATGAATTGCAGGCAACTCGACGGCATAACAATAACAACATAGAGTTCCCTTACTCTGTTCTCACAACATCTTTTTGGTCTAAGTATAGATTTTGCATGAGTACAAGTAAATGTTCTGGGATTCTCATGTTTCTCAATGTTAACCATAATTTGTTATGATTCATACGGTCAAATGCCTTCACAGTCAATGAAACACAAATAGACATTCTTCCAATATTTGCTTTCAACCAGGATCCATCTGACATCAGCAATGATATCTCTGGTGCCATGGTCTCTTCTAAATTTAGTTTGAACTTCTGGCAGTTCTCTATGTACTTTTCTAGCTGTATTTAAATGATCTTCAGCAATATTCTGCTTGCATGTGATATTAATGCTGTTTGATAATTTCCATATTCTTTTGCATCACTTTCTTGGGAATGGGAACAAATAAGGATCTCTTCCACTTACTTGGCCAGGCAACTTTTCTCCAAATTTCCTGGTATAGACTGGTGAGCACATCCAAGGCGGCATCTCTCATTTGAAACATGTCAGTTGGTATCTCATAGATACCTGGGGCCTGATTTTTTGCCTGTGTTTTCAGTACAGGCTGAACTTCCCCTTTCATTACCACTGGCTTTTGATCATACATACACTACTTCCTGAAATATGTGTGTATTCCCTCCATTATCTTTTGATGCTTTTGGGATCATTCAAGATTTTTCCCATAGCATCTTAAAGTACTATGACTTGAGGCTTGAATTTGTTTTCCTGTTCTTTCACCTTGAGAAATTCTGAATGAGTTCTTTTTATTCACCAATTCCAAGTCTGCATATTCTGTTATTCTATTTTGTCTTCTCGAGCTACCCTTTGAAACTTTCTGTTCAGCTCTTTTTAAAAAAGTTTTGTTTTATTTTAGTTTACTGTTGTTTGTGTGTGTATCATCAAATCGGATCTGACTGGTACAGGAGGAGATTGCCCCTCCTTCCCCAGCACAGTATCTGGTGGATTTGAACCGCACACCTCTGGGCTTGCTGTGCAGCTTCTTGCCACAAGGTCACCAGAGCTCCCTCTGTTCAGCTTTATTTCAATCTATCTTTATTTTGTTTGGCTTCTCGATGCTCTAGTGCAATTTTCAGGGTCTCTTCTGATGTCCATTTTGGTTTTTTCATTCTCCTGTATCTTTGTAGTGACCTTTTGCTTTTTTTACCGATGATATCCTTGATGTCAACCCACAGCTCATTTGGTCTTCACTATCTGGTGTTCAAAGCTTCAAACCTATTCTTAAAATGATTTTTAAATGCAGGGGGATAGACTTAAGATCATATTGTGATTTCTCATGAACTTGTTTTCATTTTCTTCAGCTTCAATTTGAACTTGCACATGCATAATTGATAGTCTGTTGCACAGTCAGTACCTGGCCTAGTTTTGACTGCCAATTATTGAGCTTCTCCAATGCTTTCTTCTGTAGATGTACTCAATCTGATTCCTATGCCGTCCACCTGGTCAGGTCCATGTGTAATGTTGTGTGTGATTAATAAATCATCCAATGTACAAAATTCAATCTACTTCCAGCCTCATTTTTGTCACCATCTGTACTTTCTAACTACTCTTCTTTCTTCATTGTTTTCAACTTTTGCATTCCAGTCACCAGTTACCATTAACACATCTTGATTACATGTTTTGCCAATTTCAGGCTGAAAAATTTAATAAAAAATCTTCACTTTTCTCCTCTTTGTCTTTAGCTGTTGGTGCGTATATTTGAATAATAGTTGTATAACATATCTCCCTTGTGTGTGTGTGTGTGTGTGTGTGTGTGTGTGTGTATATATATATATATCACTCACAACATTGTATTTTAGGGTTGTTGTTGTTGTTGTTGTTGTTGTTGTTAAGTGCCATTGAGTCGCAGGCGACTCATAGTGACCCTATGAAATTGTCTTTTAAACTATGAATACACCACCATTCTTCTCTACTTTTCATTCCCAGCATTGCATATATGTGATTATCTGATTCAGAGTGGCCAAAGCCAGTCCATTCCATCTCACTAATGCTTAGAATGCTGATGTTCATGCATTCCATTTCATTTTCCACAACTTCTAGTTTCCAGCATTAGTACATTCCATGTTCCCACTATTAAAGGATGTTTGCAGCTGTTTCTTCTCATTTTTATTCACTTTCAATCTGGGCTCTACTCCTAACCCTATAACTATCCGTGTTCTTCTCTTGTTCGTAGGACTTTCAGAAGCCTGCTATTTCAGAAGTGAATGACCAATCCTTCTTCCTATTCTGTCTTAATCTGGTACCTCTTCTAAAACTTGTCCACCATGGGTGACTGCTCTGGCATCTGAAACAATGATGCTAGAGCTTTTACCATCACAGCACCCTCAAGTTATCTCAGCACAGCAAACTGACAGACAAGTGCTGTGTTAATTAGTACAATGACAAACAAGCAAGAATTCAGATACCCAAGCTGCAAAGTAATTAGCAATATGCAAACCATTCCCCTAAGACAACAAACCGACAGATAAGTCTGGCAGTTTAGGAGGTTCCATGTCAAAGTACCAAGTATCACCTCTAAGGAGAAGGCTTTCTCTCTCTGCTAGTTCTGGAGGAAGGTCCTTGGAAATCCAATGGTCACTAAGAGTTGAAATCAACTTGATAGAATGGATTTGGGGTTTTTTTTTTGGTTGTTGTTGTTGTTGTTATGTGCCATCAAGTCACCTGTGACTCTTAACAACCCTATGCACAATAGCTCTGAATCCTACCCTATCCTGAGCCAATCTCACTGTCTCTGACACACCTACTCCCATTACCCCAGTCACTGTGTCTTATCCAGGGTCATCCTCTCCTGTCCCATCCCTCCACCCTTCCAAGCATGATGTCCTTCCTTCTCTAGGACCAGGCCCTCTGGACAACATGCCCGGACATCTGAGAGTGTCAAATCCTTGCCTCTACAGAAAAACTTGGCTTCCCCTCCTCCAGGGCAAACCTGTTTGTTCTCTTGGCAGTCCATGGAATGTTTAATATTCTTCTCCAGCACCACAACTCAAAGGCATCAATTTTTCTGTTACCCTTAGTCACTGTTCAGCTCTCTGATGCATAGAATGTAATTGTGAAGACCATAGCCTGGATCAGGCTCACCTTAGTCTCTAGACTGATATCTTTGCTCTTCAGCATTCTGCAGAGATCCTTATAACAGCAGATTTTCCCAATGCAATTTGTCTTTTTATTTCCTGTCTACTGGTGTCAAGAGTGTTGATTGTAGAACCAAGCAAGTTGAAGTTGTTAATAATCTCAAATCTCTTTTCCCTCTATCATGATGCCAATTGTCCCAGTGGTGAGAAATGTTTGTTTATTTGATGTTGAGCTTCAATCTACATTGATGACTATAGTCCTTACCCTCTGCAGCAAATGTTTCAGGTCCTCTTCAGTTTCAACAAACAAGGTTATGCCATCTGCATAACACAGACTGTGATAAGTCTTCCTCCAATTCTGATGACACATTCCTCCTCATAAAGTCCAGCCTCCTGAATTATCTGTTGTGCGTGTAGATTGAAAAGGTCTGGAGACAGGATGCATCCCTGATGCACTTCTTCCCTGATTTTGAACCATGCAGTGTTTCTTTGATCTGTTCTGAAAACTGATTCCTGGTTCAAGTATAGTTTTCACTTAAACACAATCAAGTGTTCTGGGAGTCGTATTCTTCTCAGAGTCAGCCACAGTTTGTTGTGATCCATACAAGTCAAATGCCTTTGCATAGCCTGTGAAACGCAGATAGACATTGCTCTGGTACTCTCTGCTTTCCTCCAAGATCCATCTGACATTGGTTATGATGTCCCTAGTGCCACAGCCTCCTTGTTGTTAATTATTAGTGCTTATAGTAAAAAAAAATAAATAAATTGGAAAGGAACATAAAATAGAGAGAAAAAGTGGAATTCTATCTCATCCTGCCACTCAGGGACAGCTATGCTTAACAAGGTAGTATGGTTTTACATCTCTGTAGTATTTTGTGTTCACCAGCTGACCAATGCAACCATCATGCTTTTTAAGTGTGAGGATAGGGAAATAGCATCTTCCTGACTGCGGGCACATCATTGGGAAACACCAAGCTCCAGAAAATGACATTATTTGTGAAAAAGCATACAGTCAACAAAACCAAGGAAACTCTCGGTGAGTGGGATTGATACATGAGCCACCACAGTGGAGTCAAACATGCTCATCATGAGGAAGATGGCAGCATTTTGTTCTGTGATACACAAGGGTGCCCTGTGTGTAGGCGACAACTAACAATGGCCAACCGGCACCTAAGTGATTCATTGCTACATTACCAGTGAGGCAAATGATGGCACTGAGCTCCATCTCCAACAGTATTTCCCTAAAATACTTCTGGAGGCTCCAAGTGAGATGTCACAAACATGTCTGTCCACTGTAGATATCATGGAGGGCTTCTGGAGGTCTGCAGAAGGACCCATTTATGGGGATGCTCCTCAAAGGCCCTCGGTATCCATGATTGCCCCCAGGGTTCTCAACAGATGCTGGATCCTGAGTAGAGCTGGGAGGTGTCCTTCTCCCGCCTCCATGCCAAGATAGGCCACGTGGGTCCCCAGGCAACAGTGCCAGAGCCCCCCAGTGCCCCTCCAGAAGGCCGCTTGTCTCTGCTTGCTAGCTTTTGCAGGCAGTTCTCTAAACTCCAGCTGAAAATAGCCTCCTCCACAGGGACCAGTCCAGGCTCCATTCCACCACCACTCCTTTCCCCATTCCTTAGGGCAGAAAAAGAACGAAAGACAGGAAAAGGCAGTCCTTGTCTCCCCAGGCATGGCTGTTTACATTACCCAACCACAACAGTTAACATCTGCGTTGAGGCTGACAGCGACTACACAGTTTCAGGTTTGTGTTTATTTTCCCCAAACAGTCAAAGTCAGCCCCACGGGTGAATTAAGTTCTCTACCTCAAGCAAACTGCCAGCGACTAGACCTCTGCTCCTCCCCCCACTTTCCCACCTTTTCCTCATCAAGTTTTCAAAACCTTTGGCTAGTATTAAAGATGGCTAGAATTCAGGTAAAAGGTAGGAGGAAGGGGATGTTTTCCTGGCAAGGTAACAACCCCAATGAAGGTAGCAAAACTGCACGGGGTGTCCTGGGAACAAAGCAGGGACCAGGTAGGCTGGAGCAGGGGGTCTGTTGGAGAGAGGGCTCTGGGAGCAGTGGTGGGAGGACAAGCAGAGAGGAAGATGGACTTGCTGGTTGGGGAGGAGGGGCTGGGGGGCCAAGCAGGAGACTTTGGCAATAGTCCAGGTGGGAGTTGATGACAGCCTGGCCAGGGGGTGATGGCAGCAGGAACAGGGGTAGGAAAGAAGTACGCGAGGAAATAATTTTAAATGATTTGATAACTGATTAGCTGTGGGACATGAAACAGAGGGAGCTGTGAGGTACAGCTCTGAAATTGCGAGCTGGAGTGACTGCAAGAATATTAGGCTCATTAATCAGAGCTGCAGGGTCTCCTGGGGGTGCTGGTTTGGGGCATGAAGATAGATTTGGCTTTAGGCATGTTGACTCTCAGTTCCTGTGGTCATCTGGCGGACACTTAGCTGAGAAGGTACTCTGAGAGGGTCTTGGAAGTCCCAAGCTGACTGATTACCAGTCACGTAGTCTCACTCACATAGTCGCCCACCTTGGGTATTCCAGTCCACTTTGTAAATGGGTCTGGGGATTATGGAAACATAGCCAGGGAGTCCTGGAGGTGGGAAGGAAGCTGCAGGTTGCAAGTGGATATGACCAAGGGAAGAAGTGTGGCCAACACCATTGTGTGTGTGTGTGTGTGTGTGTGCACGCGCGCGCGCGCGCACACTGCAAGTAGCCCTGCAGAAATGTTTGTACTCCAGGGAGGGGTCCACAGCTGACCAGCAAGCACTTAAGTGACCAACAGAGAGATTCCTGATTAAGTGGCTTTCTCCCCTTTCTTTTTTTTTTTTTCTCCCCTTTCTTATGCGTGGACCTTGCTGCTTAGACCTGTAACTTTTCAGGCAATACCATCACCTTAAACAATCCATAGATCTCGCCAGAAGTACTCTGGAGGGAGGCTTCTCCTAGAGAAAAACCACGTTCAGACACATGTGGACACCTGGCCCAGGCACTTGGCATAGACATAGAAATCCTTCCTGCAAATCTACAGGAGACATGAAGAGAGTCTGGGGAAGGTATCATTTGGCAGCTCTTATAAAAACAATGAAAGAACTCTGGTGGTCTACGGGGTAGGAAATTGTGCTGCCAACCCAAAGGCAGGCTGTTCGGATATCTGGAGTGACTGGAAGAATATTAGAATCATTAATCAGAGCTGCGGGGTCTCTTGAGGGTGCTGGCTTGGGGCATGAAGATGAATTTGGCTTCAGGCATTTTGTTAGGCCATCTCCTCCCCTGGAGTTTACTGCCCCTGAAAACCCACTGGAGGCTCAGCTGTGAATCGGTTCCCATTGGACGACAATGAGTTGGTTAAATTTTCTTGTGTATTTAGTACTTTGCTTGTTACTGTACAAGTATTTTTCAGTTAAGTCTTATAATAGTTGTAAGAGAAAGAGATTGTTTTTCCATTTCAAAGGCAACAGAGACTCAGGAACGTCCATTTGCCCAAGATCACATGTTCTAGAAGATGACCAATGGTTGCTAACCTACAAACTGTCTGTGAGCTCATACTCTTCTTCATTCTTCACATGTGTGTGCACAGAGATTCAGACAGGTAGGGGCATAGGCATCCCCTCAAGACACACACAGTCTCCCCAGAGAAGATAATCTTCTGCATGAATAATTTCATTTATAAAGTATCAGCCCCAAAGCTAGTTCTGTGAGGCGGAGGTTAAAGATCTCCCAAATGTCCAACAACTCTTCCAAATTGCTGGACCCCTCCATCATCTTGAATAGAACTATCATGACCCCTATGCACCCTCCCGCCTGCCTTCCAGTCTCTGTACTTCACTGCAGCATCTCACAGAACTACACACGATCAAGGAAATGACTCATGGAGTGGGGGAGACTAACAAACCCCAAATCTGAGAGGCAGGCTGAAGGCTTCTCCTGATGCACGTGGTTACAGAGGCCAGTGAACTCAAACCAGCAGGCCAGACAAGGCTGCTGCTTCACAAGGTTACAGAAGCCAGTGAATCAAGTCAGATGATAAGCTGCTGGTTCAAGTTCCATGAACCAGGAACCAAGCCAAATATAGGATCGGAGCAAGGACAAGAACTTGGTTAGACAATTCATATCCCATATACCCTCCAGGAAAAGCTCACCTGAGCACAGGGGTGCAAAGGAGTGAAGGGTGGTGACTAGGGGCAGGGTGGTGACTTGAGTGACATTCTCTATTAAAGTGGTTATTCAAGATGCATTCCATTGTAATCATGCCTTATTAACAGAGCAGACGACTCAGTGATATTTAGGGCCATAACCACAGGCATAGGGGCATACCACAAAAGGGAGGATAATCACATCATAATTGCATAATCACATAACGGCTAAACTACTGAAAATCACGTGGTTGTGGCTGTGTACCACTGAGTCAGAACCAACTCATAGCTGAGCCTCCAGTAGGTTTTCAGAGGCAGTAAATCACACCGGAGGAGATTGCCCATCCTCCCACGGAGCAGCCGGTAGATTTGAACTGCATGCCTTTGGGATGGCAGCACAGCTCCTTACCACAAGGCTGGCAGAGCTCCCAGAAAATCATGGCCAGTCATATTGACATATAACCTTAGCCAGCATAGGTTCTACACATCTCATTTGCACTAACAAGCTGCCCAGTCCACTTGGTGGGCCACAAGCACCTTACGTATGTAGTCCTACGTGGAGGGTCAACAAAAAGACTCTCAGCAAGATGGGGTGACACAGTGAGGGCAAGAATGGGTCAGTACAGTGGAGAGTAAGAGGAGGGCATAGGATCAGCTAGGGCTTCACTCTGTTTTCCCTAAGGTGGCCCTGAACCAGAGCTGACTCCACAGCAGCTAACACCAACAGCACAGCCACTGCCTGGGAGGCACAAGCAAGAAGGGTCGGAGGATGTAATCCCCAAGGGCAAAGGTCTTTGTTTTACTCACAGATGTTTCCAAAATCTTATAATAGTATCTGGTGCACAGCACATGGTCAGGACATTTTTTCAATTAAGTGTATTGGATGAGCACATACACGTCCAATATTCACATGTTCATATGTTACATGTCTTCACACTCACATAGAGACACACATGCACACGCTCCCTCCATACATCCACATCAAATTCACTGCCAGTTGGCAAGAGAGTCTCATACACTGTTGGTGGGATTAGAAAATGGTACAACTACTCTGGAAGGCAGACTGACATTTCTTCAGAAAGCTGAACATAGAAATTCCATATACCCAGCTATTCCATTTCTTGGAATATACACCAAGAAAATGAGAACTGAGGCACAAATGGAGACTTGTACACCAATGTTCACAGCATCATTATTCACCATCGCAAGAACATGGAAACACCCCGAACATCCAACCACAATCAAATGGATTGAAAAAATATGGTACATTCACGTGATGGAATACTACACAGCACACAGGAGCACTGATTTTGAAAATCACTATCTAACTTGGGAGGACCTGGAGAGCATTATGCTGAGTGAACTAAATTGGTCTTATAAGGACAAATACTATATACAATCATTATTGTAGAGCATGTATGAGGATTGGGGGGGATGATGTGAGCAGAGGGTGAGGATGGGTGGGGGCATACGGGGTGGTTAATCACAGGGTCACACAATTTGATGGATGGAGAGAGGGGTGGATAAAGGAAATGGGAGAAATCCAGTGTGAAAAACAAGGCATCTGAACTTTGTAAGTAAGTCAGTATAAAACGAAAATTTTATTTCAAAACAAAACAAAAATCATTCCCTGCCAGGAAAGAGATCCCAGGTGGGAGGACCTGCTCCTAAGGGGTTAACTGCCTCCTCCACCTCCTCAGCCACTCACTGCCAGTCTCCCAGCCTCCTCTTCAGAGCAGAGCACTATCCCCTTCCAGGCCTTAGCATCGCAGACCTGCCCACCTCCTGCTTGTCCTTGGGTTCAGAGAGTCAATTCAGATGCACAGGGTGTACGGAACAGCTCAGAACTGCTTCATAGGTCTTTCAAGGCTGTGATCTCTGGGGAAACAGACCGTCACATCTCTCTCCCATGAAGCCGCTGTTGGCTTCAAATGTTCAGGGTAGCAGCTGAGCGTTTCACTGTTGCACCACCAGCGCTCCTTCTCTGGGTTTTCTTTTTTTCCAGTTTAGTCAAAGCAAAGTTGGAATTTCTCTAAAATATCTTTGCCAAGAGAGAAAGCAGAGAAAAAACAAATCAGAAGACTCTAAACACTGGAGCAGAAGAGTTTACAGAGCCCGCTCCTGATCCCTGGGCCTGGCACGCCCCGGCACCCTGGCGAGGGCACTCTGCCGCAGCTTGGGTGCCCAGCAGACAGGAGGAGAAGTTGGCACAGCTGCTCGACCTGGGGTTCGTTCATCCTCCAGATCCTGCGTCTCCCTCTGCTCTCAGAGTACACAGACCCGTTCTGTCACTCTGGCCTTGAGCTAACTGCGATTTCATGCCCTTCTTGCCATCTGCTAGGCCCTGGGCTTTAAAGCTAGCCTCGTACACTCCAAACCACCCACAGGACAGAGTCAATCCCTGCTGAAAACTCCAGCATTCCTGACCAGCGCTCCAGGGCTCTGCCTGGGGCGGCTCCTGCTCACCTCTCTGCCTCATCCCTCATCCGGCCCCCTGATACTTTGGCAGAGCAGTTCTGACTGGAGCATCCGGAGCCCAGGAAATAATCCAGTACTGGTTGCAACTCCCCGCCATATATGCATCAGCTCACTCCAACTACTCACTCCAACACCTCAGACAACTCCAAGTCAGACCCTGGGCTCTGCATCAGGACCACCAGGGCCTCTGGATTAAGCAAACATTCCTGAGCCTGCTGAATCAGAACCTCTGCGAGCGAGACCCAGAAACCAGCGTTTTTAATGAGCGTCCCAGGGATCGTTACACTCCAAAGTCTAAGAAGCACCATCTCAAGCATTCACAATTACACACCCACACCCATACATTTCTAATCACAATAGCCAAAATATTTATTGAGCACTTACTACATGCCAGAAAGAGCTTTCGTGTATTAGCAGCACACTTAACCCTCCCCACAATGTTGAGATGGAAACACCACAAAGTATCACACTCATTTGCCCAAGGTCATATTTGATGGGAAAGTCGAAGCTAGGCCATCTGACTTCTGAGCCACCACTCTCACTAGTACACACGAGTGTATACTTGTGCTGACTCTGACACCCACACACAAAGAAACACCCCCTCATCCCACTCACAAACGAGCAGAAAGCAGGCCAGGGTAATTGCAAAGGCTTTTGGTTTCTCTCTTGCCCTTAGTCTGGCATCAGAGCCCGGAGAGCCAACAGGCCTGGACAGCAGGGGTGGGAGTGGGTGAGCTGTGGCTCCAGGGCCCTGGCAGCACCCATGACCCCTGAGCTCATCAGCCCTTCCTGCTGAAGGGGAGGTGCCCACCACAGGCCTCAAACTCAAGGGGCCCAAACCCTGTGCCCAGCGTGTCTTGACTTCAAGACTCGAGCCCCCAACAGGGCCCTCGCAGAATGTTGAAGCCACAGAGCAGATGTGCCTGCAGCTCTCTCCAAAACCCAGTCTTCTTAGGAATCCTGCCATGAGGGAAAGGCAGTGTGAATGTGTGTGTATGTGTGTTAGGAAGATGGGGGGGGGCTGCACAAAAGGGATTGGAAAAACAACTGAAATACCATAACACAGAAAAGTGATCCAAATAAAAAGCAGCAACTGTGTATCTGGAAAGAATAAACTGAGGAGGAGAGGCGCGGAGTTTTGCAGCGTGGCCATGACGCTGCCAACCTTGGCAGCCAGGGGTGGGGGCTGGGAGCCTGCAGCCAACTGGCCACAGGGCTGCCGGGGGCTCTGGCCAGGGGCTGTGGTGCAGGAGGAGCAGAGCTGGGGCTGGCACAGGGGCTGAGAAAGGAGACTAACCAGGCTCCAGAGAGGGTGTGGGGCCTTCACAGGCGTTCCCCAAGCCCCAACCACCTAATACCCTACCCACAGGCTCCTCCTCACTACGCTCCATCTGAAAGGTCTGTCTGGGGCTGTGGAAAGAGCCAGGGTTATGTCTTTAGGCAGAGAAAGGGGGGGGGGGGGAGAAAGAATGAATCTCTTAGGATAGGGCCAGAAACCTCTGATAGAGATGGGAAAGGGATGGGAAGATGCATTCTGGGGCAACAGAAGATAGGGTCAGAATCCCCAAGTATGAGGTTGAGCCACTGCCAACAAGCTGTGCAACCTTGAATAAGTGGCTTAATCTCACTGAGTGCGAATCCTCCCTGTAAAATGAGCAGAGTCCAGATTTCACTGTGCACCTCAGGACCACATGATTGACAATGAGTATGAGGGGCTTTTATGAGCAATAATGGATGTCATCTTCCTCTTCTTAAGATTATGCCAGGTGTCAGGCCTTTGAGCTGTGGTGCTGGAGAAGAGTAGTGAATATACCATGGACTGCTAGAGAACAAACAGTGCTGGAGAAGGTGAAACCAGGCTGCTCCTTGGAGGCAAGGATTCTGAAGCTCCGTCTCATATACTTTGGGCATGTTGCAAGGAGGGATCAGTCATTGGAGAGGGACATTCATGCTTGAGAAGGTGGAGGGATAGTGTAAGAGAGGAAGACCCTTGATGTGATGGATTGATTTAGTGACTGGGGTATTGGGGGTCGGTGTGTCAGAGACAATGAGGTTGGCTCAAGATAGACTAGGGTTCAGAGCTGTTGGACATAGGGTCACCATGAGTTGCAGGCAACTCAACGGCAAGTAACAAGAGCAGAACCTAGATTTCTGGGAAGCGACAAAAATCAAAACTCATTTCAGTCGAGTTGGAACAGACTCACAACTGACCCCACGCTCCCCTTGGGTTTCTGAGGCTGTAAATCATCCAGGAGGAGATTGCTCCTCTTTCTTCTGCAGAGTCACTGGTAGATTTGAACCACCAGAAAAGCTCAGTCTTTCGGTTAGGAGCATAACTCTCTATGGCCTACACCACCAGAGTGCCCATGTGTCTGTAAGGTAAGTCATTTGGAAGATTAAGGTGAACCTGATTCAGGCCATGGTATTTTCAATCACTTGCTATGCATCTGAGAGTTGGACAGTGACTAAGGATGACAGAAAGAGAATTGATGCCTTTGAACAGTGGTGTTAGAGAACAGTATTGACTGTCTCATGGACAGCCTAAAAAACTCAAACAGATATGTCTTAGAAAAAGTGCAGCCAGAGTACTCTTTAGAGACAATGCTTTGTCAGATATACTTTGGACATGTTGTTAGGAGAGGTGATTTCTTGGAGAAAGGACATCATGCTTGAAAGGTGGAGGGTCTGTGAAAGAGAGGAAGACCGTCAACCAAAGGGATTATTAACACAGTGACTGCAGCAATGGGCACAAGTGTGTCAGACATGATGATGAGGGCACAGGATAGGACAGGGTTGAGATCCGTTGTTCATAGGATGGCTAGCAATCACACTGAACTCAACAGTACCTAACACCAACCACCCATCTATCCCCTTGCCATCCTGTGGTGGCTTAACCATATACCTCTAGTAGTTCCAATGCCATCAGGATCACCCGTAGTGGTCAGGTTTCAACTGAGCTCACAGATGAGAATAGATGGAAAAGCCTGGCAGACTGGTCCTGAAAATGAGTCAGTGAAAACACTATGGATCACAGTAGATCCCAGACTGGCTGGCTTAGCATGAGGAATCTGTCTCTGGAAGACATCATAAATGATGGAGCAGAGGATCAGCAAAGGTGAAGGAGACCCCTTCAAAAGAGGAATTGGTACAATAATCACTGTGAGAGTCTTGAGCATGCCAGTGATTTTTGTCTTTATCCATTTGCCAGGAATGAACAACCACACCCTGATGGGGGTAAGCATGACAGAGATACACCACTCTGGGAGTCATTCAGAGAGTCAATCCAGCTCAATTTATTGGGGGCTGCAGTACACTTATATATGAATAAGTAAACAGGAAGACAGGATAGGGTGGGCTTACAGATGTGGAACATGCGGGTTGGTTAGGAGACCCTCAGCCTCGTGCGGACCACTCCCAGCTCAAGAGACATGGCAGCTGTCTTCCCCGGTGGCGAGCTCTCTCAAGCCAGTATAGCCAAACACAGGGGAGCTTTCTCTACCCTGTATTAAAGGCCGTTGGGAGGCTTGCACTTATACAGAGCTAGGCAATCTGTCCTGGCCAGAGATCCTCCCTTCCTCCCCAACATTCCCCAACAGATTTTGATGACAGGGTTAGGGGCCTTTCATTCTGCCATACACGGCCTTGAAACTATGAGTCAGACCCAACTCAGGGCAGCTATCGTTCTATCTTTCCCCTCTCATTGCTGTTGAGTTGGAACCAACTCACGGCTAGCCCTCCAGTGGGTTTTCAGGGGCTGTAAATTGCATGGGAAGAAATGGCCATCTTTCTCCTGAGAGGCAGCTGGTGGACTCGAACCACGAAAGAGGTGCCGTCTTTGGGTTACAGCCCAGCTCCCCATGAATTATGGCACTAAGATCTCCCTTTCTTTCTATCTAGATGTCATTCCCATTTTATAGAGGAAGACAGTAAGGCTCAGAGAATCAAAGAAACTTCTAAAACTTGGCAGCTGCAGAAGTCTAACATACTGCTACAGGGCAAAGTAACAAATTCTGCTATTGCAGCCCAGTGGATGGGGGTGGGCAGCGTCACAGTTGATGTGTGGAAGGAAGAGGCAATATCCAGAAGTCCAGGCCAGGAGACTGGCCAGAGATGTCTGGCAAGGCCTGTGTTTGGGCTCCGGGCAGAAGCATATGCCCAGGAGGCTTGTACACAGACCTGTGACTCCATTTGGACTGTGAACTCCTCAAGGGCAGGTCCTCTCATGGAGCTGGAGAGAAGCCCTAGCAGCACAGCAGCCTTGGGACTGGTGTACCTGCAGCAGAGGTAACTGCCTGGAGTCGGAGAGCTCAGGGCTGTAATCCACATGAGGTCAGTCATCAGGCTGGAGAAGGAAGCAGGCCGCATTAAAGCTGTGAAGTAAGTAATCAACAGACCATGAAAATGTTGAGTGAGATAGATGAGGAGCTGCGAGCAAGCTGAACTATTAACAGGGCAGCACAGAGGCAAAAAGAAACAGCCATCACCAATGCCTCTCTTCCATCACTCAGATGTTCAGTGAGCCCAAAGGAGCTTTTAAAGAGACAAGGTGTCAAGGTCTGGGCTTGGACATAGAGATTGAGGCAGCAGCGGGTTATGGAAACTGAAGAGTTGGGTTTGGAGACACACTGACTAGTTCTGTCATGGAGAACATGCAACCAGGATGCTGCTTAGAGACAAGGACGGTGAAGCTTCCTCTCCCATGCTTTAGGCATGCTGTCCTCAGGAGAGGACATCATATTGAGAGAGGGAGAGACTCAGAGACAGAGAAGACCCTTAATAAGATGGATTGACAGAGACTATAACAGTGGGCTTGAGCATGACAGAGGTGGTGAGGATGGTGCAGGAAAAACACAGTCCAGCCAGGAGCAGAGTGAAGGACTATCTCCACTCTGCCTGCGTGCTCTTGCTTTGCAGTCTCTGTCCCCTCACCTCCTGTGTCAAGTCTGCCTCTCCAGCAGAGCAAGTAGGCACATCCATAGCTCTTGCCTGCCTCCCATGTGCTTTAAGATGTTGACCCCATCACTCTAATAACCAAGATGCATGTCTGTCACTCCATCCTAACTATGAGCTCCGTGAGGGCCAGCTCCCACTGTGGTACCAGAGAGAGGGCTGCACAAAAGCTTGAGACCTGACGATGAGACCAAATGAACAAAAGTACGTCAGGGAAAGGTAATGAGAAAGATGTATTTAGAGAGTACTTTTTCTTTAAATAAATCAAAGCTCTTGTTGGTTCCTTATGCCTACATTTGACTCTGTTGTTGTTATGTGCCATCGAGTTGTTTGCGACTCATAGCGACCCTATGTACAAGAGCCCTAAATGTCATTCTATCCTGTGCCAACCTCGCTGTCTCAAACACATTCATTCCCACCACTCCACTCACAGAATGGATCCATCTCATCAAAGGTCTTCCTCTGCTGCACCGTCCCTCCACTCTCCCAAACGTGATGTCCCTCTCCAAGGACCAGTCCCTCCTTGCAACATGCCCAAAGTATGTCAGATGAAGTTTCAGAATCCCTGACTCCAAGGAACATTCTGGCTTCACCCTCTCCAGGACAAACCTGTTTGTTCTCCTAGCAGTCCATGGTATATTCAACACTCTTCTCCAGCACCACAACTCAAAGACGTCAATTGTCTTTCTATCATCCCTATTCACTGTCCAACTCTCCGATGCATAGCACGTAACTGCAAAGACAACAGCCTGGATTAGGCACACCTTAGTCTCCAGCCTGACGTCATTGCTCTTCAGTACTCTTGAGAGGTCCCTCACAGCTGACTTTCCCAATGCAATTCATCTCCTGATTTCCTGGCTGCATTTGACCCTATAATTCCCCAAATGGTAGAAGAACTCTCTGGACATTCTATGTTTATTGTGCACATATTGTGTGGCAGAGTTGGAAAGCCAAAGCTAAGAAAACATAACCTCTTTCCTCAAAGATGTAACCGTGAGGTAAAGAGGAATGAATGCAGAAAAGAACACGGATAATTACAAATTATGATCATTTATCCATCTTTATAAAGAACTGAGTGGGATCCCAGGAAAGAAACATCTACTCCATCTAGAAGACAGCAAGGCTTGTCACGTGTAAGCTGTGCACTGCACAAGCCAAAGCTATATGATGTAGGGGCCCATACTTTCCTGTTTTACAGCACAGACAGGACCCCTCACCCCAACCCCCACTCCAGTCCAGCTGTATGAGTCCAGCAGGTCTTTCTCCTTCTCCAGGCCAGGTTCCTCTCCTCCCTGATAATTCCTTTGTCCAGCCTTGGAATACAGTGGTTCCAAAAAACTCCCCCATAAGTCCCTGCTGCCCCGTCTCTTTTGCCAGCTCCATAAAGCAAGCCGGCTCCTCTCAAAGACTTGCATTTTTGGGAAGTGTGATTCATGGGGAAAAAACTCTCTCCACAGCTTTCTAACCTTTGATGTGACCCCAAAAAACCTGTGGCTAATGCACAGTGATCTCAATCTTGCAAAGCTCATAAACACGAGAGCCGTCCTGCATTGGGCCGTGAAAAGGGCCTCTGGCTAGCCAGCTCCTGCCACCAGCTGGAGGAATGTATCCTTTCCCCACCCTGCACCAGCCGCCCTTTCCCCAAACTGTCTACTCTCTTGACAGGGGCAAGACCCCAGGGGCTGGAAATAGGGCTTTCAAAGACCCCTCAATGGCCCACCATCCTTAGCTGGACCTGGAAGCCCTTGGCACTCTGATTCTGTAGGGAAGGAGCTCATTTGGTAAGTGAGAGGAAAGCCTGAGAAGTAAACATCTAAAATACAGCCTCCTCCACAGGACGAAAAAGAACAGCTGGGACCAGAAAGACGCCTGAGAGCTGTGGTAACATAAGTGCAGAGACCATGCCCTTTAAGGACACAAACAGCTATGAGTCTTGCTCAAACCAAGGTTACTGGAAGTCTCCTTGCAGAGCAAAACAATATAAATTAAACCAACATTAAATTAAACCAATGTTTCCAGGAAAAGAGCAGAGTAAGAGGGTTTAGGGTTTTGGTTGTGTTTTGTTTTTTGAGAACTATCAGCAGCAAATGTAATGAACGAGAACTTATAAACTGTTCTCAACACAGTACACACTTCTCTTCTAAACCAGGATACAGAGCAAGGTGGTAACTAATGAGATAATATCAGTGAAACGCCTGACACAGTGCCCAGCTTATAGCAGGCGATCAATAAGTGGTTGCTGTTCTTATAATGTTTGATTTTATTATTTGAGCAATCCCTGAAAGAGGAACTGAGCAGAACAGGAAGAGGGGCTATAAAGTTTCCAGGAACTAGTCTGAGGCCCTGCCTGCCTGCATGCCTGGGGAGGGACACAGAGAGACCTCCGGGCTAGGGTTTCACGTCAGGAAGCGGCTGACTGTGGCAGAGGGTGTTTGTGCACCTACACCGTGCTTGAAAATAGTACCACCTCACAGCAGCCAGCTGTGGAGGAGACAAACCTGTGCCCAGTTGCAGGACCCACCTAGTCTTCGGACTTCCCTTACCTTCTCACACACACACACACACACACACACACACACACACACACACACTCACACATGCACATGCATGTGTAGCAATATTGACCATAAAGACCATTTGGGCCACCCAGGCAGCGGGTCACTACATTCTCTCCAGAGGCAGGGAGATGGAAGTTGGGCTGGCTGCCAGCAAGGCTGCTCTCCCAGTTCTAGCAAACCCACCACCCCTGCTCCCCTTCTGGCAGATGGACCTCATGGAGGCTTGACTCAGACGCAGGGCTCGATGTGAGAAGGGACTGCCTTCCCTGCCCTTCTTGAGCACCATGGCAGGTCTGACTTCCAAAAAGACTCCCCAGAGCTTTCCCCTCTCCCTAGGTTCACCAGAAAGAAGGTACAGCCAGCACAAGGACTCTCTTCCCCAAGAAGGGAAGTTGAGTTGCGGGCAGGACTAGCTTATGGCCTGCTGGGAGCCACCTACCCAGCCACAGGTGTGGGGCCAGCGACACCTCCACACTCAGGAACCACCACCCCGTGACACCATCACCTTGGCCTTCCTGCTTGTTAATTTCACACCCAACACCTGGAGGACATTACCTACCTGCTCTGCTTTCCCCACCTTCAGCTTAATCAAATTCTCACTTTCTTCACTGGATGAAGAGAAGGGACCTCCTTTCAATGTGTGTACAACTCTTTGTGCTCTCACAACCGACTCATAGCTGACCCTCCAGTGGGTTTTCTGAGGCTTTAAATTCCGTGAGGGAAGATTGCTCATTTTTCTTCTGTTCAATGAGCATATGGGCTCAGAACCAAGAGACTGCCACTGAGTCATCTAGTTACACTTTTAAGGTTTGATATCAAACCAAGATTTTGTAACTCACCTGTGATTATCATTTTATTCTTTTGAGCCTCAGCATCTTTATTTGTGAATAGCAAACTATACACCTGTCCTACCCAGGTTGTTTGTTGAGAGGAATAAACAAGATGAGAGAAGAGACTATGCTTTGCAAACTAACAAGTTCTAAGCAACAAAACAACCACCAAACCCCCCTCGCCCCCAAATGCACCACTCTGGAATCAATATCCATTCCTGGTGACCAACCATGGGGTTTCTGAGGTGGTAAATCCTAATAGGAGGCAACTGCTTCATCTTTTTCCTTTGTAATAGCTGATAGATTTGAACTGCCAACCTTTCAGCTAGCAGCCCAATTCTTAACCTGTTACCCAATTAGGGTTCCAACTATTAAATGCTCCAACTCCCTAACGTGGAATCTGTTCTGATTCTTGACAATCTTCCATCTTTCTGAGGCTATAACTCTTACAGGAGACTGCTCATCTTTCTCCCACACAGCCAAAGGGAGGAGATTTGAACCATCAGACACGTGTGGCCTTTGTTCAGCAGCACAACACAATACAGATCAGTTGCCGCTATTATTATTATTATCGGTGCCTGTGATTGTTTCTCAGGAAACATCCCTGAGAACCCTCAAGCTTGGAATCTCTGTGCTCTCACTCTGGGATCCTGCAGTGGGGGGAAAGCCAGGGTGGGAGAGCTAGGATGAGATTCACCTTATCACCACCATCTAGTTCCAGAAAGAAGGACAAAGAGGATATTCCCTGAGTGTCAGGAGAACCCAGCAAAGCATTTGACTACCAGCCCTGAGTGTTGGAGGCGCAAATCCATCCTGATGCCGCCGCTCAGGAGACAGGCCTATGGAGCTGATTCTGAAAGGTTAACAAACCCTTTGGAGCAGTTCTACGCTGCACCCAAGGGGTCATGGCGAGGCTGAGTGTACTCACTACAACTGAACAGAGTGAGGGTCTCTGCCCACAAAGAACATACTTCCTAGGGATTACCTCCTTCCTCTTAGGAAGACACAAAGAAACAGAGAAGTGTAGGCAGGTGAGTAGCCAGCCTAAGGCTTTCTCTCACACATAATCACAATAGCATAGGGGCCCCATTCCAAAAATCAGCTACAGACCCTGGCTTGGAAGGGACCGTGCATCAAAACAACAACAACAACAACAACATAAAACCAATGGCAGCTGTTGTTTGTTGAGCCCTCACTGGGTACTTCCCATCTATGTCTTCCATTTGAGGCTTTGAATGGTCTCATTCAGATTTGACCCTTGCTGAGAACTTGCCTTTCCACCCCAGGTGGCTCTGGAGATGCACTGCTAACCCAAAGTCTGGTGATTCCAGTGCATCAGGGGCTGCTTGGAAGAAAGATGGACAATCCTCTCCCATTGCAATTTACAGCCTCAGAAACCCAGTGGAGAGTCAACTATGAGTCAGTTTAGACTCTACAATGAGCGAGAAAGAAAGAGAGAGAGAGAAACACATCCCAGATATGGTGAGTAAGAATCTACATTCTAGTTAAAATGTTCAGTCTATCTGGGATGGAAAGGCAGATTTTCAGCAGAAAGTCTAATCGGTTCAAAGAAAGACTACAGAATGCATAACTTGAGACTGTTGCAGATTGGAAGGAACTGTCACTGTCTTCAAGCTTACATTCTACAGAGACTGCAGAACTTGGAGCAAAGTCACTGGAGCACAGTGGTTGATGGCTCCCGTTCTGGAGTCAGATTTACCCAGATAACACGCTGCCGCTGCCATCTCTCCATTTACGAGCTGTGACAACATAAGCCTCTTAGCTTCCTAATAGAAATACCACTAGTAAGTGGCTGCAACAAAAAAAAGATGTTTATTTTATAACCGTTTTGGATGCTAGAAGTATAAATTCAGGTCACCAGCTCCAGGAGAAGGCTCTCTGTCCACTCGGGGGTGAAATCATTGTCTCAGTTCTCTAGCTGCCAACCTCTTATATTTCTTGTCAATCTTTACATGGCATCTGTCTTTCCCTTATTTTGTGCCTAACCTATTATTTTTCCATCTTTAAGGTGATTTTTTTAAAAAATATCACCACCACAACAAAAAAATGCATTGCTATTGATGCAGGAACAATGATTTGGAAAATCACTACCTAATTTGAGAGGGACTGGAGAGCATTACACTAAGTGAACTAACTCAGTCCCATAAGGACAAATACTGTATAAGACCATTATTGTAGAATGAGTATGAGGATCCAAAAGGGGAGGGTCAGAGCAGAGGGGTGAAGATGGGGGAAATCATAGGGTCGCACAATTTGATGGGTAGATGGAGGGGTGGATAAAGAAAAGGGGGAAATATTAGTGTGAAAAACAATGTATATGAACTTTGTAAGTAAACCAGTATAAAATAAAAATTTTATTTTATAAAAACACATTGCTATTGAGACAGAATCGACTTGTAGCTGACCTGCCAGGGAAGGTTTTCTGAGGCTATCAATCACACAGCCGGAGAAGGCCTATCTTTCTCCCAAGGAGCTGCTGGAGGATTTGAACCAGCAGAGAAGATGCCACTTTTGGACTAGCACTACAACTTCCTCCAGGTTTATGCCACCAGAGAATAAATACATTGTTGTTGTTATGTGTCACTGAGTCAGAACCATCTCATTGCTGGCCCCCCAGCAGGTTTTCAGGGGCCATAAATCACACAGGAGGAGATTGCTTGTTTCTTCCTTGAAGCAACTGGTGGGTTTGAACTGCCTGCCTTTGTAGGTAGTGCAGCTCCTTACCACTAGGCCACCAGAGCTTCCTGGACAATACAGACATAAGGTGCTAGGTTGTTGGTATGACTTTTAATCTTGGTTATAATTAAATTGTACAAGACACAAGCCACACACTAAAGGGATCCTCATAGAGCAGTGGGAGCAATGAATCTGAGGGGTGAGCAGTGCCCATAGGCCTGGGGTCTCCACCCTGGTACACTAGAACCGCATGGGGAGTTTTGGACTCACATGGTTGCCCAGGCCCCACCCCAAACCAGTTCAGTCAGGATGGGGTTCAGGCATGGAGGTCCATTTTGTAAAAGCTCCCCGAGTGATTCTGGGTTCATCTAGCGTTAGAAACTACTCCTGCTCCAGGAGGTGCTTTGAAAAGAGAAAGAAGCCAATTCCTATTGAGTTAACTGGTAGATGTTAGCTGCTTTCACAACTGGTCATCTCATCTACTGCCAGCAGTCATCTGAAGCTGGTCCTTTTCATCCCATTTAACGCAAAAGGAAGCCGAGATTTAGAAAGGTCACATAGAAAATGGCAGCGGCACTAGTGCATAGAGACCAGAGTTAATCAGTGGTTACTACCAAGGGCAGGCAGGGGAAAGAGGGGCTCAATCTTTAGGGGTCACTGAGCTTCTGTTAAGGGTGATGGTATAACTGGGGAACAGGTAAGGGTGGTGGTTAAACAACAAGGTGAAGATAATTAACATCACTGAACTGTATATGTGAAAATTGTCAAAATCTCCAGTGTTTTTGACATATATATGTATTTACCACTCTCACATACACAGAGTCATAAAAAAAGTAAAGTAAAACAAAAATAGCATTAGAAAGGAACTCACACCACCACCACCCCCGGGTCTCCTTTCCCCATGACCCCCTAGCCCAGCCACTTTCTGCTGCCTGGTGCTTGCTATATGCAGCGCTGTCCCACAGAAATCCATGCAAGCTGTAAATGAGAGCCACATGGCTAGCTGAACATTCTAGTATTCACATTTAAAAAAAAAAAGAAGTTACATGCATCTTAATAATATAATTTGTTTAATACAATATATCCAAACTATCATTTCAGCATGTAATCAATATAAAAATTATTAATGAGATATTTTACATTCCTTCCCCCTCCCCGTATGAAGCCTTCAAAAAAATCCAGTATGTGTTTATTTAGGGAACATCTTAATGCAGAATGGTCACATTCCAAATGCTTAATGACCACACATGGTTGGTGGCCACCATAGTGGGCAGAACTACTATACTGGACGGAAGGGATAGTCCAAGGAAAAACTGGTTGACTTGGAATCCTGATGTGCAGGTAATGAGAGGAGTAGAAGTTAAGTGGATAAGGGTAGATTAACCGCAGGTAATAGAGAGTAAGCACACGTTTTTGATTGATAGTGTGTCCTGTGATCTGGTGTCTGACCACACTCATGGATCCAGAGCCCAGAAACCATTCACAAGCCAGGGACAAAAAAAAAAAATAATAAAAATAGATATCCAAGGACAATGAGAGGTCAGAGAAGGAACCTCAGGAGGGGAACAGCCCTACAAGGGGAACTGGAAGGCTTGATCCCTACCCTCACCCAGCCAAGGACTGACTGAAAGTATGAATTTCTCTCTTTAAGAGGGTCCCTGGTCACCCCCCTGGGCCAATGGGGGAGAATGCTGTCGGGGACAGACTATTTTACGGTTCCTTTGGCACCCCACTCACAGAAGCAGACCTGCACCAGATCCCTCGCCCACTGCCCCCCACCACTCCTGCAGCCCATAAAGGGTAATGGAGCTGAAGTTAAAATCGTCACATGAAACCCACCTCATTTGAAAGGGCACCTGCTTTAAAGGCCAAATTTCCTGAGCCCAGGTTTATACATTAAGCCACAGAAAGACCTAATTAATTCAGACCCCACTCACTCTGAATTTGGGATAAACTCTGCCTCGGGCTGGTCTCAAGTCTTTCCTTTTTCACTATCTATGAAGAAACGGTTTGCTAAGCAAATAAATAGTACTGGCCAGATTACAGAGACAGGTCTGGCTTACTTAAAACTGTTTTCAAGAACTTTCAAAATCGCTTTAGCAGCCCTATTCCCAGAAAGTTAATGAGATCATTACAGCTGGTCCTTATCTATTCACTTAAACATTTCAGTTTTCCAAGAACCTTCATACCTATCATTTGGGGTGAACCCTTAGGGTGGGGATTCTGTCCTTTTCCAGTCTCTGCCAATGAGTCTGGGCTTGGGATATTTAAGAATAATAATAATAATTTTTTTTAAAAAACCAAAACAAAAAGCTCCATGACCGTTGAATTGATTCTGATTCTGCAGGACTAAATACAACTACCAACAGAGTTTCCAAGGGAGCTCTGGTGGCCTAGTAAGGTAAGTAGTTGTGCAGCCAAACCATAGATACTTGGTTCGAATCCACCAGCTCCCAGAAATAAAGCTGTGCAATCTCTCACTCGTGGGATTTACAGTGTCTGAAAACCAACCAGAATGTCAGCTCTGTTGCTATCTAGCAACTTGACAACACTAACAACATTGGGTTTCCAGGATTCTAAGTGTTTATAAGAAGCAGGCTGCTTCATCTCTCCCCCATGGAACACCTGGTAGGTGTGAACTGCAGTCCTTTTGGTCAGGAGCTGAGTTCTTAACCACTGAGCCACTTAACTTTTATGAAATGAATGGAAGAATACCAAAGAATATCAGTCCCATCTCATAAATAAGAAAAAGGCAGATTGAAGGAGTTACTTGTAAATTATCCCACTGATGCGACAAAAGCTTTGGGGTACGCCCGCAACTGTATCAGTTATTTACAGCTATTTAGGGGGGAGATCAGAGTTGGAACTCAAGCCTAAACTCAGGGTTTGTAGGGTCTGTTCTCTTCTGTACCGCTACCAATACAGCTGCCTGACAACAGCTTCTTGGCTGAATATAAGGAATATTTTGTTCTTTGGAACAAACCACTCCCTCAATTTTTCTTTTGTATATAGCCTTGTCCCAGAGCAAGGGAGTAGTGAATTCTGAAACTTGTTCCTCCCACTATCCAAGCACAAGCCCCCATTACTGGAGCTCAGTGGAGTGGAGCCGGTGTGGCTGACCCAGGTCCCACTCCACTTGGCCCTTGGATGTCAAGGCCAGGATAGGTGAGTGCCTCCCTGAAAGGAAAGAGAGCTATGGTGGCTTACTGATAAGGAGTTGTACTGCTAACCTAAAGGCACACTGTTCAAATACACCACCTGAGAGATAGGCAATCTCCTCCCATGCAATTTACTGGAAGAGATGCAGACGCTTCTAGATGGATCTGGGCTTGGCTCCTCCTGGCAGCGCTTCCCAAGACATGGGCATCGCCGTGAAGCCAGCCTTTCTCCTCTTGGCCTCCCCCTCCTACAGATCCAAGGACCCCTCTGTCCCAGACCTGGCGACGGTGGGAGGGGGAGGACGGTCGCTGTCTCTGGCCGCCCTTTGTTCTGGAGACTCTGCCGACTTGGAACAGTGCGCAGGGAAAATTCCCTGGCTGTGAGATCTGCAGGCTGCGAGTCCCCGGGGAAGGCCGGGCCTGGGGCTCTTTCGCGCTGCAGCTGGAGCGAGGGGTTGGATTTCAGCGGGCGGCTGAGGGAAGGCAGGCCGCCTTCGCCTTCCCCGGGAGGGAGACGGCCAGGCGAGCTGGTGGTGCCGACAGCTTCCTGTCGAGAGCTGGGGGCCCACGTGACGGCGCCCCACTCGGTGGATTAGGGGGTGAAAGGCCCAAGAGGGAGGGAGAGCCAGAGGGGTGCCCAGGCGCGACCTGGCCTGCCTGGGAGAGCGGGAGGCCAGCACCAAATGCTTTTCTTTCTCTCTCTCTCTCTGCCCCCCCCTCCCCCCACCCCAAATGAATTCTGCTGGCTCCCTGTCACACGGTCCAGCAAGCCAGTCCCCTCGAGGGGAGGTGGCTGGGGGAAAAGGGGTGCACTCAGCCTTGGCACTGACTGGGGCCATGGGCTGTTTGTTTAAAGTCCCCTCCCCCCAACCTGGCCACACACATCCCCTCCTTTCCTGACAGGGAGGGAGTGCAGTAGCCACAGACCTGCTTGGTGAGGGGAAGACAGGCTCTGGCTGTGACAGGGAAAAGGAAAGGGTGGCTAGACGGAAGAGCACTGCCTTCAGCTCTGACCCGCTGGTCTCTTCCCCCAGCTAGTCCCTCTAGGTCAAGTTCATCCTGGCCAGGGGGTTGCGCCTCCCACAGAAGCCATCTGACCAAAGCCCTTGAGGTGTCAGGCCATGTCTAGAAATGCCTTGTTCTGTCCAACAGTATTTATCTTGCACCCACTGTATATGGCGCTCTGGTGGCCTTGTGAGCCAACCCAAAGGCAAGCAGAGACCACCCCTTCTATGAAGGGAGAAAGATGGGAAAATCTCTTCCCATGCTATTTATGTGCCTCAAGAAAATCTGCTGGAGGGTCAGCACATAGACACCGCATATGGAAGTTTCTGAGTGGCTCAAGTGGTTTGTAATCAGCTGCTGACCTAGAGGTTGGCTTTTCTGCTTGCATAAAGGTTATAGATCTTTCTCTACAACACAGGGGGTCGCTGTGAGTCAGGATTGGCTGGACTGCCTCTGATTTTGGTGTTTGTTGACCATGGCTTACTGCCTATGGCAGTGGACACAGACACAAGTCAGATAGGAGCAGTGAGGTGATGAGGTTTAAGTATAACAAGGTGCAGCAGGCACAGAGGTCCTGGCTCTCAGACAGGGCTTCCTGGAGGAGACGGATGGTGCCTTAGAGGAGGGTGAGCCAAGGAGAAGGTGGGCTCAATTCAGAAGGGAGTCCCTGAGAATCCAGTTTGTTGTCTGCAACTCACAGGGTCCCTATTTACAACAGCTCTGAAGCCTGCCCTGTCCTGAGCCAGACTCACTGACTCCAACAATCCTACCTGCATTGTCCCAGGTACTGTATCAATCCATCTCATGCAGGGTCTTCCTCTCCTGCACTGTCCATCCACCCTTCCAAGAATGATGTCCTTTTCCAAAGACTGATCCCTCCTGGCCACATGCCCAGAGTAAGTGAGATGGGACTTCAAAATCCTAGCCTCCAAGGAGAAACTTAGTTTCACCCTCTCTAAGATAGACCTATTTGTTTTCTTGGCGGTCCATGGTATGGTCAAGACTGTTCTCCAGCACTACCACACAAAGCATCAATTCTCCTTCTATCCTCCTTAGTCATTGTCCAGCTCTCTGATGCATAACAAGTAATTGCAAAGACCATGGCCTGGATCAGGAGCACCTTAGTCTCTAGCCTGACATCCATTTTAGCCATGGGTTTCTGAGGGTAGTTTCAGACCTCAATAATGTGCAGATCACCTCTCTCTTTCCATTCCTGCCCTGTCATCACCACCCAAGAGATGACACAGACCATCAAGGTTGATGAGTGTGGAGAGGACCAGTATACAGGACAGTGGCTGCCAGCTTCCCAGTGAACAAAGGCCACCATTACAGTTTCCAGGTCCGCTGAGCGCACTTCTCTCTCCTGATCCCCACACTCCTTGTGGAGGCTGCATTTGACTGTGGGGGGTGGTCGGGGGGGAGAGGAGACCCCATCAGGCCACCAGGTGCCAGATCTTCCCCTCCACCATGCTCCAAAGGAAGACCAACAGCCCCAGGCAGAAGTCCACCCCACCACGTCTCCCCATGTCTGAGTGTGTGTACTGTTAAACTCCACGTGGGAACACCGGAGCCTCTGCTGCCTCCTCTTAGGGATTTCTGGTGCTGTTCAGTCTGCCCTGTAGGTGATTTTAGTTCCAAGCTCCATCTCTATTGTTTACATAGCTCAGAGTTCCGTGAAGTTAGAAAAACATTCTTTCCTTTCCACCAAAGGTGCTATGAAAAACACCCGGTCTGAGGCGGGGCGGGCGGAAGGGCCGTGTGCGCCGTCATGCACCTCACTCTGACTGCTCATCTGGTCTCCAGAGGCCTCTTGGTCCAGGATACCTGCTTGTCACGCTCTCTCCAGGGCCGGCTTAGCCCAGAGGCCCTGGGAGGGCCAGGGAGGGCGTGGGACTCCGAGGGACCTCAAGTTCTGGAAATTTCTCAAGGAGTCCTGACTCCAAGAACAGAGTTGTCCCTAAATAGAGACCTTTGGGTCTGGAAGGCCACCTTCCCTTATCAGCCACCTGCTGCCACTTTATCTTAGAGCCCCAAGGGAAGTAGAATCTTAGCTGTGCAATAGACAAGATGGCGGGCAAAGTGGGGATGGAGTGATGGGAGAGGAGGTGAGGGACCATGTGCTCGCCTGAGGAGGGTTTGAAAACTTCCCCAGCTTTAACATTCTGCCTCTAGGTAATACCTTCAGCACTTTTTTGTCTTCTCCCCCTGGGAAGGTCTTACTTGTTTTCTCTTGCATAGTTTCAAGAACAATGTCTAGATGTGGTGGGCTCTGCATTGGGCTGCTGGATGAAAGATTGGCAGTTTGAACCCACTAGCCATACCTCACTAGGGTCCTAGTGCTAAGAAGCCGGGCTGCAGTTCCAAAGGCACACCAATGAAATTCACCAGCTGCTCCATGAGAGAAGGATGGGCAGTCTCCTCCTGTGTGATTTACTGCTTCTGAAAACCACTGGAGAGTCAGCTACAAGCCAGTTCTGACTCAAGGGCACACATAACAATGGCTGTACATCAAGTGGAAGATGAGGTAGTCTGTTTCTGTGATAAGTATAGGCCACTCTGCCCTCCAGGGTGTCTATGAGTTGGAATTGACTCAGCAGCAGTGGGCTTGGTTTTTGGGGGCTTCAATGCAAGAGGCAGAAATCTGGATACTTGGAAGTCTCTGGTAATTCTTCTCCAAGATCTTATCCTCAATGTCGCTGAATGCCTGGTTCAAAGCTCCTTGTCCTCCAACAAATGTTGGATCTTCTTCTTTCCCCATTGTTTCCCCTTTCTCTTTCCTGCAGCCGCTGACCTTCCAGCATGTTCCCTCCTTTGAGTCCCTGAGCCTTTTCCACTCACACTCTTGCATGTTGTCCTTCAGGCAACAAGCAAGAGGCCACGTCACTCCACTTCCCTGCACCTGAGTCTTCCTGTTAGTAAAATGGAAGACACCATTTTCTTGTCAATAAAACGGATGGTGAGTGTTATGGATTGAACTGTGCCACTCTCCCCAACCAAACGTATGTTGGCATCCTGGCACCTTTGCTTGGGGACGAGGTTCTGTTTGAAAATAGGGTTTTCTTCATTATGTTAAGGGTGTGTCTTAAACTTAATCGCTGCTTAGTTATCATGAGCGGCTGAGACAGAGACAAGCAAACAGACACAGGGGAGGTACAGATGCCATCTGAAGATTGCTAAGGAATGAGAAGCACTGAAGTATTACAGGAGAAGATAAGGAACCTCCACTCAGTGAGTCAACACAGAGAGTGCGCCCTTCCCTTTCAGAGCCAATGGCCTCTTAAAAGAGAGCTCTGGTGGCCTAGTGGGCAAGGACTTGTGCTACCAGTCCAAAGGCAAGCGGTTGGAATCCACCAGCTCTTTCATTGTCTTTCAGGAGATTTACAGCCTCTGAAAAATCTGCTGGAAGCCAGCTATGAGTTGGTTCCAACTCAAAACCAGCAACAATAACCTCCTGTTTAGGAAAAAATACATTTCTGTTCTTTAGTGCTGCCATTTGTGGTGTTTATATGACAACAGTGCTAAGACAGTGGGCTTGGGGGTTACCAAAGTCTCTTTCAACCTAAAACTTGAAGTGCCTGCTTATCAGAGCCCCATTGCTCTGATACGGTTATATGAAGAAATGTTGCCTACTATGCTTGCCAGCACCCAGACCCCTTGCTCCCAACCCAGCCCAGGGCCAAGCAGCTGTCCCCTTAACTGACCAAGACCAGACTTGGAGTGGTCTGAAGTAGGATGGGGTGCAGCAGAATGGGGGAGCGCTGAGGGGAATGCAATGAACCTCCGTTCTTCCCTCCTCACTTGGTTAGTCCAAGTCCTCTTGAGTTCTGAAAAATTCCCAAATGTTTCTGAGCCAAGAATCCCCCCAAGGAGCGGTTCAGTGTCTGGGGTTACAGAGACTTTGTTACTTCAGCAAAGCATACTACAAGCCATTTACTGGTTTAATTTAATTATTTATGATAACACTTCAGAGTAAAACCTACACTTGTCAAAATAAAGGGGACTTTGTGCTGCAGTGACCCAGATTTTATTGTTGCATTACCTAATGCACCGAAACCTGGTAATCGGCACCAGATCTCCCCTCGGCGTGGGCAAATCAGCACCGAATGAGAAGGACTGAAGTGGATTACTGCCTTGTAGGGGGAAGATGCTAAAAGATTTTGATTCCACCCTCCCACTTTAACTGCATCTCTTTCTTCTTCCAAGAAAGCTGGTTCCTGGACACATTTAACTGTGTACCATTTCCTATGGGCCTTTCAGGAGCTCTGGTAGCATAGCACACAGTGTGTTATGCTGCTAACCAAAATGTCAGTGGTTCAAATCCACCATTTGCTCTGGGAGAAGGAGCAGCAGTCCCTCCTGTAAAGATTTACAGCCTCAGTACTACAATGGAGGCTGCCTATGAGCCAGTGACAGCAGGGAAGTCTACGCCCTTTAAGAGCTTCGGTGAGACAAAGCAGTCTGTGATCAGCTGTTACTCTAAAGGTTTGTTCAAACCCACCTAGTGACTTAATGGAACAAAAGGCCTGGCAATAGACTTCCACAAAGATAACAACCCAAAACAACTATGAGATATCATCTCACCCCAGTAACAATAGCAAAGTTCAACAGAGAAGCAAGCAACAAATGTTGGTGGGGTTATGGAGAAATTGGAACCCTTATTCACTGTTGGTGGGAGTGTAAAATGGGACAACCACTCTGGAAGGCAGTATGGCACTTTCTCAAAAAGTTGGAAATAGAAATACCATTTGACCCAGCAATTAATTGTACTACTAGGAATATGCCCTAAAGAAACCAGAACTGCCACCCAAACAGATATATGCACACCCATGTTTATTGCTGCATTGTTCACAATAGCAAAGAGATGGAAACAACTCAAGTGCCCATCAACAAATGAATAAAGAAGCTGTAGTATATTCACACAATGGAATACTATGCAGCACTGAAAAACAAAGAACTCATGAAATATTATACAACATGGGTGACCCTGGAGGACATTATGCTGAGTGAAATATCTCAGTTACAAGAGGACAAATAGTGCATAGTGTCACTGTTATAAAACAGGACTGACATGAGGATTGGGGGAAACTAAGAGAAGGGGGGATAAATAATGAACACTGCCTTTAAATACATGAGGGAAAGAACTATCTAAAATAAATATATGATTAGGTATTATTTGCATGACAACAATTCAGAATAAGAGGTGCATAGCAAAGTGGACTGGGTGGTCAGGGAGGAAGGAAATTGTGCAACAATGAAAGAATCTTTTTAAAGAGAAAAGTGAACTGGGGAAAGTAGAGAGGAAAATGTGCAACAGTGAATGGATGGGAATCCAAATTTTCTATAAACTTTCATTAAAATATCCATTTAAAAACAAACAAAATAAAAAAGATCATAGCCAAGAAAACTGGATAGAGCTGGATGTCCATGAGTCAGGGGTGCCCATCAAGTCAACTAACAAAAGCCTGTGCCCTTTGATGGCCTCTGCCTATAGTGCCCTCCCCACCACCCAACAGCCCAAAGCATTCTTAAATCTACCTGCACAACAGAATCCAAAAAGGACTAATGCAGATTTGGGGGCCCCACCTTGGAAAACTGCCATTGAACTTAAGCATTGCTCTGGGCAGCCATCCATGCCCTCTCGCTACCCTGAGTCCTTCCTCCTAAGGGCTCCCACTACCTGACTGCACTTTCCTTGAAGGTAGGAATGTTTCCTTTTACCTCTGGAGTCTCAGGCGTGTATCCAGAAGGGGATCAGTACAGGATAGAGGGTAGAGTGTCCAGTAGTATTTTGAGGAACTAAGAGTTTGTTGAAGTTACACAGACTGAGTCCAAGGCAGCAAGTCCGATCCTTACCCAGTACCAACGACTCTCCTTCTTCCCCACCTGGTGCCTGTGGAGCCCCCGAAATAGATTTTATGGCAGAAAGACCACCGAGGATGTGAAATTCCTGGCTATGCTGGTGTGACGGGCTCCGGGAAATGTGAATTCACAGCAGAGTCTAATGGGCATGTAATCTGGCCTCACCATTCACAGCAAGCCTGTCAGGACCAGCTTCAGATACTTACTCCTTATTAATGGCCCTCCCCTGAGCCCCAAGGCCAACAGGTTCTCTCAGTACCCACCTGCCTCGCTCAGCCACGGCCCTTCCATTATTTACAGCAGTGATGACAGCGCAGGTGACCCATAGCCAAATCTCATGACTGAAGCCCAAAACAAGGAAGCAAAACGTACCTGGTAGAAGGCCTTATCCAACCGTCCGTGCATCCATGCATCTGACCGTCCATCCATCCATCCATCCATTCTTCTACATAGCCATTTATTGCTAAGCCAGGAGGAGAGTACAAAAATGTAAGCAAGCCTGATGCTGGCCCTTCAAGGACTTACAGTCTGGTTAGAGAGGGAGACAGTATTTAAGAATTCTATCCCTGATATTCTCCATTCTCAACCAATCCTTCTGTAATAATAACCCCCATGTCACAGATGCTTTGCATTTACCGATTGCTTCCATGCAGGTTGGAGTTCATGCCAAGTAGAAGAGCAGTCCTCAATTTGACCATCTCTTAGTGGGCGTAAGGGGTCTTGGTAGCCTAGTGGTAAGGAGTTGCACTGACAATGCTATGGCATGCAGTTCAAATCCACCAGCTGCTCCAAGGAGGAAAGAGGGGCTGTCTTCTCTTTATAGCCTCTGAAAACCACTGGAGAGTCAACTGCAGGTCCACTCTGATTCAACAGCACCTAAGAACAGCAGGTGGACCTAAGTCCAGAGGTCTTTTTCTACTCTAATCCATGTAGGCTCCTTAGCAGAAACTTCTAGAAGAGGGATGACATGGGGCCCACATTCTGCAAACAGATGGCTTCCTGGAGGTGTTTGCTAAGGAAACGGCAATTTTCAAGTGAGACCCAATGAACCATAGAGTCAGAGACCTTGGGAACTGCCCAAACCAACAGTTCTCAACCCTGGCTTCACGCTGGAGTCCCTGAGGGGTTTTAGAGAAATTACAAGGTCTGGAGTTCAGCTGAATCTGATCTCTGGGGATGGGGTCTGGATGTCAGTATTTCTTTAAAGTGAACCCCAAGTGACTCCCAATATGCAGCCAGGGTAGGGAAACATTGATTTAGCAAACTGGCCCATTGCTGTTTGGGGGAAGTGAGGCCACAAGAGGCGTTAACTTGAGCAGAGATACATGGAGACACATGTAGGCAGTATCAGAGAATAATGCCAGGCAAAAAAGTTCCCCCTTTCCCGTGATGCCAACTCACCTCCAGAGAGATGCAGGCCCTGCTGTTCTCGGAGGCCCCATTAAGACTGGAGCCTCGAGCTGGCCCCCTGATCTGCCCTTCCCCAGCATCCAGAGACAGAGGACAGGTGAGTGGAAGGTAAGACCAGGGCCTTTAGTCCGGAGCTTTCACCAGAGTCAATGGCGATTGTTTGTTTTAAACAAACAGTGCTTGTTCCAGGAAGAGGTTTGTCTGCATGGGGCAGCAACACCATTCATCATGGTGGCTCTGAGACTGAGGGCAAGAAGTCAGCCTTCCAGGGCCCCAGCCCACTGGGAGGGGCTTGGGGGCTGCTCCCTCAGGACCAGCCTGGAGAAGATGTCAAGAAAGCTAATGAGCAAGCAGACAGCTGCAGCTTGTTAAAGAGCGCCTGGGGCCCGTTGTAACTGAGACCTTTAAGTACACATCGTAGTCAAATAAACAGCATCCTCCTGCCCAACGGATGGTCCTTTCAGGGCCAGAACAGTCCAGCCCAGCCCACCCGGCTCCTCCTCGCCCTCCCAGCCCTCCCCTTCCAAACGTCTCTGCGTCCTTTACTGGTAGTGAATAGATTATGAGAGAGAGCGGTGAGTATGGCTAGTCCCAGTGCCCACACATCTCCTTGTGTCTTAATGAAAGCAGTCCCACCACAGCCTGAACTGGTTCTAGAGAAGAGTGTTGAATATACCATGGACTGCTAGGAGAACAAACAGGTTTGTCCTGGAGAAGGTGAGCTGGAATGCTCCTTGGAGTCAGGGATTCTGAAGCTTCATCTGACATACTTTGGGCATTTTGCAAGGAGAGGACATCATGTTTGGCAGAGTGGAGGGGCAGCAAAGGAGAGGAAGACCTTTGATGAGATGGGTCGATTCTCGGAGTAGAGAGGTGGAAATGAGTGTGTTTGAGACGATGAGGTTGGCACAGGATAGAACGGCATTTAGGGCTCTTGTACATAGGGTCACTATGAGACGCAAGCGACTCAATGGCACATAACAACAACAACCCCATGTCCTGTCCACCTGCTCTCTGCCACTAGATCTGTAATGCCAGCACCTAACCCAAGTCACCTCTGCCATCTTGTTCATCCCCTGCTTGGCCTGCAAGCCCTGCAGGAGCAAGATGCCGGGGCTCAGCTGGGCCGTGCACTGGCCCCCTCTCCCCTCTGCTCCCACAACACTTTCAACGCTGGATACTTCAGGACAGGGGCTGGATCTTCCACAGCCTGGGAAAGTGACAGTATCTAACACATGTGCTTGGTCCACGAGGCCAACGGTTACGCCTGTGCAAGTTGTTTACAGTATGGAGGCATTCAACTGTGTTCACTGCTCGAGCGATGCTACACGCCTGCCAAACCCTGGAACGCAACCCTCGAGGCTGCATCCGAACAGGGATGGTGGTGCTTTTCCTCTGATTCACACGACAGTGATGGGATAGGCACTATCCTGCTGCACCAAAGTCTTATCTCTTAAGAGAAATGAATGAATGAGCAATTCCACCTTATTCTCTAAATCTTGGCCATAGCACGTGAGTGCACACTCATTTTTCTGGGTAGCAGACTCTCTTTCTGGATACCTGCATGGATCCACCACACCCTATTCCACGTCCTCCGGTAATAATTACCTTTCATTTTTTTTAGAAATTTAATTTGCTTTTCATTTGTGGTGGTTGTTGTTGTGTTTTGAATAAGAGTTTACAGAGCAAATCAGTTCTCTATTCAACAATTCAAAACCATTATATGCATGTAACATATTGCAATCTCTACCAGGTAACAGTTCCTACTCCACCACATTTGTGTTTGTGTCTACCTTTCTCACCTTCTGTCTGTATAGAAAATCTTCATTTCATTTTGACTTCCTGACCTTGGCCTGTGGCTGAGTCTGCAGTCCACGCAGGGCCATTATGTCTGCGCTGAGTCCGCTGCTGCCGAGGGGCTGTTGCCGCGCGCCCAGGTCCACTCGAAGCCAGCGCGGGAGAAGGTTGGGGTCACGGACTCCATCATCGGGCTCACTGCCTGCTTCATCTGTTTCCTTGTGCCACTGGCCTGGGTCTGGTCACACCTGGAGAGCTACAAGAAGCAGGAATGAAGGGGACGGTCCTCTCCCGCCCTGTGCCCTGAGCACACCTGGACCATCTAATCATGTCCCTGCATTCCTGGCTGGACAGCCTCAAATCATGTCCTTCAATTACCTTTCCTGCAATCATGACCTCTTGATGCCTCCCTGGTGACATCCTGGGACCACAGATAGAAGGCCCTGCTGGGGGCCCCAGCTAGTAACAATAAAGCCTATTTAAATCTTTTTTTTTAAAAAAGGAAAGTCTTCATTCCAGTTTTTGAAAACCATTCCCTTTGAGACACTAAGCTCCAGCCCCTCCCATCGGCCTCCCAAGATCCTTATTCTCCCCCCTTGTCTTCTGCTTCTTGGTTGTTGTCAGCTGCTGTCAACGTGGCCTCCAAAACATGATAATCATCTATGCAAGGGAACGAAATTCTACCTGGCTGGGCCCATTCTCATAATCTGTTACAGATCTGACCTTTATGAGCCACAAGGTATCTGAAGTAGAACTCCAGGCCTTTCTTTCTAGCCTATTGTTGTTGTTAGATGCTCTTGAGTCAAGTATGACTCGTGGTGACCCTATGTACAACAGATCTGAGCCCTGTCCTAGCCTGTGCCGTCCTCAACCTCTCTGACACTCTTAAGGCAATTGCTGCAGTCACTGTGCCAATCCATTTCATTGAGAGCCTTTCCCTTTTTTTGCTGACCCTCTACCTTTCCAAGTATGACGTCCTTTCCAAGGAATAGCCTCTCCTAGCAACATGCCCAAAATACATGAGATGAAGTTTCATCAGTCTTACCTCCAAAGAGCACTCTGGTTGCACTTTTCCAAAACATATCTATACTTTCTTACAGCAGTCCATGAGGTGTTCAGTGCTCTTCTCCAACACCACAACTCAAAGGCATCAATTCTTCTTCTGTCATTCTTATCATTGTCCAGCTCTCAGCAGCACAGAAAGTGACAGAGAAGACCATGACCTGAATCAAGTGCACCTTGATCTTCAAATCTGACATCAATAATTTGGAGAGGCCCCTGACAGTGAACTTGCCCAATACAATACATCTCCTGATCTCCTGACTGCTGATGTCAAGGGTGCTGATTGTGGATCCAAGTAAGAGGGAAGAAAAGAGATGGGTTTCCTAGCCAAGCTCTGATGATGGAGCATCACAGCAATGTACAAGCCTCCACTGACAGACAGGTGGGAGCTGTGCGTGAGATGCCTTGGCCAGGAATGGGAGTCAGATCTCTGCAAGGAGTGCAAGACTTATACTATTGAGCCACCCGGCCTCCGCCCGCCCTCCGCAGTGCTTGTTGCCATTGAGAGCTGACTCCCAGCTGACCCTGCAGTGGCTTTCCGAGGCTGTACATTGCGCAGGAGGAGATTACCCTCTTTCCCCCTTGGAGCTGCTCGTGAATTCTAACCATCAGAGAGGCTCGCCCTTTGGGTTAAGCAGTCCAGCCCTCTGTAGATTAATCCAGACAGAGCCCTCTTTACCTTCTCCTTTACTTGTCCATCCCCGTCTGCTGGGAAACCCACACATGATTCAGTAGCCACAAAGCCTGCATTTTTCAGGACAATCCCATTTTCATGTAATTTGTCCTGTTGTCCCCGCAAGCCACAGAAAAATCCCAGCAATTTCAATATAAATCCAGAGGAGATACAGAAGTCCTTTATAGGATTCTGATTTTGTATTTGGGAAATGTCACCACTTTAAAAAATACCTCCTACATTAAATACAGAACAAACATCTCTGCTTGGCCCTGCTGCCTCCAGGTACCATCTCTGTTCTTCCGTTTACTGCCAAACTTCTCTCTGAGCGTTCCACACTCTCTCTCCTTCCGTTTCCTCACCCCCTGCCACCTTCTTAATGCCCTGCAATCTGGCCTGTCTGTCCAACTCTGCTGAGTCTGTTCTTGCCAAGGTCACCAATGACTTCTTTTAAAAACAAGTTTCAATTGTTTCATTTCCTGATTATCAGATAAATGCATATTGTGGAAAAGTTGGCAGGTACAGCGCAGTATACAGCACACAAAACGATTCTGCACAATCACACCACCCAGAGGCAACCATGGTTAGCGTCTTGGCATATTTCCTTCTAGTCTTTTTTCTGCGTTCCAGAAAGTTCTGGCTTTCCACCATCCTCGTCTTCCTGACTCCAGTGGCACCAACAGCTGTTGAAGATTTATTTCTAGAAACTCTCCTGATGCCTCCTCTTCTGGTTGCTGCTCTAACTCTGACACATATGTCCTTTTTGAGCGGCTGCTCTGTGAGTGGGCCTTGTTGGAATTTAGATGGTGAGGTGAAGTTTCCATCAGGATGCCAGGACCACCTCTGAAAGCCAAGTAGTGACACAGATCATACCATTAACACAAGGCAGGAAGAGGGCAAGTCTTGGGCCTCTAATCCCTAAAGTGAGCAGTCAGGGGAGACTCTGCCCAATAGTCTCCTATCACCATTCAAATTCTTATTCCAATGTCATCTTCTTGCTAAGAGCTTTCCTGATCCAACCAGGCAGCCTTAGTCACTATGTCTTCCATTCTTCCCTCTGTGGCCCGTTCATCATTCTGTTATAGAAGTGGCCACCTTGACTCAAAATGATGTATTTACCCAGCTGGAGCCCTCCCTAGATGTGGACACTTTGAGTGCTGTTGTTGCTGTAAGTTGTCATCGAGTCCAACATATGGTGACTTTATGTGAAATAAAATGAAGAGTCGCCCAGTCTTGTGCCAACTTTCGTTGGTATGTTTGAGCCCATTATAAAGCCATAGTGTCACTCCGTCTCTTGGAAGGTCCCTTGTTTTCACTGACCTCATCTTTACCAACCATAATGTTCTTTTCTAGTGATTGGTGTTTCATGATGTTGTGTCCAAAGTAAGTGAGCCAACATCTCATCACACTTATTTCTGAAGGCCATCCTGGCTGTATTGCTTCTAAGATTGATTTCCTTGAGGATTGTCATTGTTGTTGTGTTATTGTTGTTAGGTGCCATCAAGCTGACTTCAACTCACAGCAATCCTGTGAGCAACAGCTCTAGATCTGAACCTTGCCCTAACCTGTATCATCCTCATGGGTTCTGGTATGATTTGGTCCATTGGTTCAGTCACTGTGTTAATCCATCTTGTTGAGGGTCTTGCTCTCTTTCTCTGGCTCTCCACATTTTCCAGAATGATGTCTTTTTCCAAGGACTGGTAACATGCTCAAAGTATATGAGATGGAGTTTCACCATGCTTGCCTCTAAGGAGCACTCTAGTTGCACTTCCTCCAAGACTGGTACTTTCCACAAGATTCCGGAAATTCAAGGACCAAAAATAGAGTCTCTTAAGGTTTTATTAAGGTGGGGATCCTCTCTTCTTAGTCCTTGCATTTCCTGAATCCTGGGAAAAGTCCATCCAGTCCAGAGGCCCAGAGAGAGGAGTTGGCACTAAGATCAAGAGACACCAGCCCCCAGATTTGGGATTCCTGCTTCCTGGCTTTTTCTAAGGTCTGATGGCGGAGCCACAAATGTGTGAAAGTGAGGGGAAGGATTACAGTGATTCTGTCCAGAAAACTCCAGACCTCCCAACTCAAAGGAACAAGATGAGAATGACAAGGAAAGAGAGAAAAAGCAGACGCTTTTTGGAGCCTCATCAGTACCCAAGGCAGTGAGTGAGGAAACTGCACCATTCAATCCATCAGAAGAAACCATTCTCTATTGCTCCTGTGAGCTGCCCAAATCGAGACTCCATAATTCCTGCTCTGAGATGTTTTCCAGGAAAATATCCTAAAACATAACTTAATCTCTCTCCACCAGCAGAGAAACAGAAGGTCCCGATCCTGTGTACTAGACAAGAAACTTGGAGGGAGTGGAGAGGAGTGCTTGATGTGATTGGAGAACAGGGAAGCTATGGAAGAAGGGATGTCTGAGCTCTGTCCTGATTTGTGGATTAGATATGACCTGGTTTTTGCGTAGTTGTTCTGGGGGGTTAGTTCTTTAAAATACAGGAAGGAAACAAAAAGCAAAGATTTGGAGGTGAGTTATCATGGGGTGCCAGAAAACAGTTAATCAGCCAGCATCCTCCTGGGTCCCACCTCCCACATGCTCAGATGCTCTCAGAAGGCTCCCGAGTCATGCCCTCCAACTCCCTTTCCATGGAATAAAGCAGCTCCAGGAACCATAATGTGGACACGGCAAGGGGCCAGGGCTGACGGAAGGACTATGTGCTTTGAAGACAGAGCACACTCACCTGAAATCCTGGTTTTGCCCTTTACTAATTCTTTAACCTTAGACAAGTCAAGAGGTATCCTTGAGTCTCAATTTTC
Organism: Elephantulus edwardii; assembly: GCF_000299155.1. Taxonomy (NCBI): domain Eukaryota; kingdom Metazoa; phylum Chordata; class Mammalia; order Macroscelidea; family Macroscelididae; genus Elephantulus; species Elephantulus edwardii. Next base: position 8,857,857 of record NW_006399781.1, on the reverse strand, counting down.
TCATCTGTGAAATGAGGATTATGATATAAGGATGTTGTTGTTGTGTTGTTATGTGCCATCGAGTCATTTGCGACTCATAGCAACCCTATGTACAACAGCCCTAAACCCTGCTCTATCCTGTGCCAATCACATTGCCTCTGACACACCCATCCCGATTACCCCAGTCACTGAATCAATCCACCTCATAGAGGGTCTTCCCTTCCTGCTCTGTCCCTCTACTCTACCCAGCATGATGTCCCTCTCCAAAGACCTGTCTCTCCTTGCAACATGTCCAAAGTATGTCAGACAAAGCCCCAGAATCTTTGCCTCCAAGGAGTAGCCTGGTTTAACCCTCTCTAGGATGAATCTGTTTGTTTTCTTGGCAGTCCATGGTACATTCAATACTCCTCTCCAGCACCACTGCTCAAAGGCGTCTATTCTCCTTCTGTCCTCCCTAGTCATTGTCCAGCTCTCTGATGCATAACAAGTGATTACAAAGACCATGGCCTGTATCAGGCGCACCTTCGTCTCCAAAGAGACACCGTTGCTCTTGAGTACTTTAGAGAGGTCCCTAACAGCAGACATTCCCATCACAATACATTTTTTGATTTCCTGGCTGCTGGTGCCAAGAGTGTTGACTGTGGAGCCGAGCAAACTGAAGCTGTGAGCAATCTCAATCTTTTCGCCATCCATCCTGATGCTACCAATTAGGATAGAAAAGGATATTTTTAAGAAATGTTATTTCACACACCAACGCCCCCAGGGAAAAAATCAGTCATTGCAAGGGCTCACTCATGGGTCCCGACCCTCACCTTCTGGCCCCAGCACTGCTCTACCACCTCCACATTTCTGCTGTGAGGATATGCAATCAGAAGATCTCGGTCTTTATTCCACTTGGCCATGTGATCATGAGCAAAGCGTGCATGTGCCAACTGCTTAGGACTCAGTATCTTCTCTTGTAAAATGGGGATAGTAGCTCCAACCCCATAGGGACTGTTGGGAGCATTCATTGTTGCGTGGATGCTAAACCCTGGCAGGCAGGGTTTACACACTCTTGGTGTGAAGCCAATGCTTCAGAAAGCCCCTGTCCTCTTCTCCGTCCTCCCAGAGCCCAGAGTGGGGCCCAGGGCTGGGCTGTGGGTCTAAGTTGCTGGGTGGTGGGGTGAGGTGGAATGGGGTGGAGGCAGGGCCTAGAGCTGAATGCATAAATAACCAGCCATCCCAGTCTTGCTTCAAAAGTCCTGGTCTCCAACCCTTTAATCATGGAGTTGCTCTTCCCTGGCCACCTTCCAGGGCCCCGCCTGCCACTTCCCATGCAGAGGAGCACAGCCCAGGCTGTGGGAGCCTCGCTGACTATGTGGAGGGAGCCCCATTGCTCTGCAGCCTGCCTGTTTTACATGGCATGCTCCGCTAATAGATCCCAGGAACCCAGGGGGATCACTCACCCATCACACATGGCTCGCCCTACCTCACAGCCGTGGCTCTGGGCTGTGCATGGTCACCCCGTCTCTGATCAGGACTGCCTTTCAGCTTTGCCAGGCCGGAAAATGGATTTACCAGACCAGTGCCCACCTCTCCATGGTAAGAATGTCGTATGAACCAAAGCATCTGTCCCCAAGGCCTGAGAGTTCCAAGTGTTCTCGTGGGACACTGTAAACCTACTATTAGAAAGTGAGCCGGCTTCAGAAAATCCAGGACATGTGTTTGCCATGTTGGTTCCCAGCCCCACCCCCCTGCAGGCAAACCCCTCTTTAGGCAACCTCTCTGTTCCTTTGGGATCAGGAGTGAGAAGTATGTTGAGGAGGGGGGAGCAGTGGGGTGACGGGATTGCATATGAAATCACATTTGGCAACTTGAGTCGGATTTTTAATGCACTAATGGAGCTGGCTTCTTGAAGGAAAAGATGCAATGGTTCTTTTTTCATAGGGAATGAATTCATCTGGGAAAGAGTTCCAATATAAGGAGCTATTTTTAGGTTTAGGTCTACTAGATTTGCTTAAATGGAGACACCCCAGTATTCAGTTTGCAGCTCTCCCATTTGAGGTTTTCTTCTCCACATTTCCCAGGTATTGGAATGAAACAGAATTGTATGAAAGGAGAGGAGGTTAGTGTTCCCTGTGACTGAAAGGATGGACTGAAACCAGCAATTCTGGCTTTGTGGGTAAAAAGCTGCACCGCCAACTAAAAGGCATATAGTTCGAATCCACAAGCTGCTTCGTGGGAGAAAGATGGATAATCTCCTTCCATGTGACTTGCAGCCCCTGAAAACTCACTGGCAGATCAGCTGTGAGTCAGTTTTGGCCCTGCACATAACAACAACAACAACAAAGGTGAGATTCAGGGGAGCATATGGAGTGGACAGCACCTGGGAGTTGGCACTAACCAGGTCTGAATCTGGCCCACTGCTCCACCACTTCTCAGCCAGGTGATCTTATGAGCTCCTTTTGCCTCTGAACTAGGGAAAGAGGGGACAACGGACAGTTGAGGAGGCATCATTCTTGCCCAGTAGATTGGGCGGGAGGATGAAATGAGGCCACGTTCATGAAATTGCAGAGCATGTGCTGGGATGCAGGAGAGGTGTGTCTGTGCGATTCCTTCCCCCCAGGAGTCTGCCTTCAGAAGTCCTTAAAAAATAACATCTGCCAGTTTGGGGAGCACATCTGTCGGTTCCCCGGCACACCATTAGGCCCTGCTAACCTGAGCACATCCTGCTTTTGTAAATCATCTTCAACCAAGTCTCCCCTTATCCCAGATGAGCACCCACCCCCACCCCTTCCAGAGGTCCGTGCTCTGGCAGACAATGAAGCTGCAAGATTACAGAGAGCGAGAACCCCTGCTGCTCCCAGCCTGCCTGCACCCAGAGCCAGCCCTCCACTCTGAATTCACAGGATGCTGTCTCTTAAGGCAGGCTGTCCAGAAAGGGCCATACGCCGCCAACTCCCTGTGATACAAGTGCGGAAACTGAGGCAAGCCATCCATCCAGCTGGTTACCCTCAAAACTATCCAAAGAGCAGAACCCTTGTGGGATAGTAATTGTCTTCTCCCAGCCTGTCACCTCTCCTTGTTTCAGGAGGACTGCAGGTCTGGCTGTCCTGAGAGTCTGCATTCCGCCCGTGCAAGGACTGTGTCCTTCCTTAGGCTACGCCCAGTCCTGAGTAAGTGGTGTTGGCTGATGGCTGACAGAATTCTTCACTAAGGAAGGAGATTGTAAAAGAGCGTTGGAAGCCTCCTGGTTTTCCGCCCTTGTCTTTGGGAGGCAGTGTGGTGCTAGGAAAGAATGTGGACCTGGAGCCAAGGAGCTGAGGCGCTGGTGAAATGTGAGGGGCTCACAGAGACAGTGACCAACATGGGGCACCCACAGGGGCCATGACCAGACAGGCCGTGATCTCAAATGCCAGTTCTCATTCTGCCCCAGTGTGGCCTTGAAGAAGTCAATAACCCTTCTGGATGCTCAGTTTCTAGAAACTAACGGGTCTCCAGCCAGAGCTTTCAGGGACAAGTCTTGATAGTGGAGGATAAGAGATGGGATGAACAAGTTCAAGGGGAAACAAGCATTCAGGTGGAGGAAGCCACAAGATAACAGTGATTCAGGGAGAAAAATCATATAGTGTCCATAAAAGACACAGCTAAACCCGTATGTCCACACAGCCAGCTTTTCCCTCACATGGTCTAAGGACTGAACCCCCACAGGACTAGACATTGGCTGAGTCCCTAGTGCTTTCCTTGAACAATTGTGCTTTGCCTTACTTAATCTTCGCCATAGCCCTCTTGTTGTGATTGTGTGCCCGCGAGTCGATTGGACTCATCCAATCTTTTCTGGCAGAGCAGAACTGCAGTCGATTTGACTCATTCGATCTTAACTGGCAGGGCAGAACTGCCCACAGAGCTTCCAGGTCTGTACTCTATGAGAACAGGTAGCCAGGTCTTTCCTCCCACAGAAGGCTGATGAGCTCAAAATGCTGACCTTCTGATTAGCACTTAACCAAGGTTCCACCAAGGTTCCTTGTCACAGGCACATGGGGTTTATATTATCTGTCCTGATGAAAGTCATTTGTGTCAGCGTTGAGAGGAACCTGAGGGCTAACCTCTGTTGTGCTAGGTTCTGTCTCGAATACAGTCTTTCAGATCCTCTTCACATCCATAGATCTGACTTACCACCAGGCTGGGGTCCAGCTGCAGCTCCCAGAATTCCATTCTCCTGGCAGGAACTTCCAACAAACCCTTGTGAAGCTTTGGGAACAGGACCTAACCTGAGGATCCTCAGACACAGATTATTCGTCTTTGTGAAGCCTCTGCATTTGTGTGCAAACGTGTGTGCGCGCGCGCACGCGCGTACAAGTCAGTAGTACCTTTGGGGTTTTTTTGTGGTGGTTGTTTGTTTGTTTGTTTAGTAGTACCTTTCTTAGGAATGGTTTCTGGCTTTCATCAGCTTCTCAAAGAAATTCATGCCCCCCAAAATTATTTGGAATCTCCAGAGCCAGGCTCCACAGTCCTCTGCAGGGCCTGTTGTCCCTCAGCCTTCTGGTAAGCAATAGGGCGTGAGCATTGATAGATAGGCCCGGGCCCTGTAGCGGACAGGCACAGGGAAGGCTGCAGCTCCATCAGAAGGCAGGGAGCTGAATCTGACATCCTGACAGACACAGCCCTCTCATGCAGATTGTCACTCTTCCACTCTTCATCATCTTCCTTGGAGAGGGAGGTCTGGGCAGGAGGACAGACTAGGGATGAAGGTGAGGGCTGGACTAGGGGTGAGGGGGCAGGCTGGAATTAGCATGAAGAGGCAGGTTGCGGATGAGGGGATGCGCTAGGGTTGGGCTTCTGGGGGCATCCAGGGTGGGGTGTGTTGCAAGATGAGCAGCTGGCCCTGGGCTGTCACCCTGACAGAGCAAAGCCTTCACCCCTCCCCCTCAGGTCTGGGCAGATGAGGAGTGAGTGACAGCAGCAGGTCCAAGCCAAGTGGCCTGATGAGCTGTTAGGCTCTTTAGCCATCATGGAAGCCTCGGAAATACCAAGACTGGGAGGGACAGTGGAGGGGGTGGGGAGGTGGACAGGGGCCTAAACCCCTATCACTTGAGACTTGACCAGGCCTGGTTACATCGTCAAGGTCTGGTCACATTACTGCCTTTCCCAGGTACCCTAACCGCCTTCACCCCAACTCCCAGCATCAGACCCTGCTTCCTCTCCTATCAGCCTCCAACACCACACTCAGAAAGACCTTGTATGTTTTTCAAATTAATGCAATTAAGAGCATTAAAGTTTGTGAACGATGGAGTTTTTCATTTTCCTTTTATTTGATTAGAGAAATTCCCACCGCACAGTTCCTCCAAATGAAACCCAGACCCGAGGCCCATTGTTCCGGGGGCTTCCATGAGAATGTGTTACCTTTCAATCTCACACACTAATGTGTTTAACGTTACAGTCCCCCACCCCCACCCCACCCCCCCAGGCGGCTGCAGGAAGGATCTGGAGCCTTGATTAAAGCGGCCTTTGCTGGGCAGGAATGCGGGCTCCTCCACCGGAGTCACAGAGGGGCTGGGTGTTCACAGGCAGAGTCTCTGCTCAGATGGCTGGCCAGGCAAGGGGCTCACAGGCCGTCATGCCTGAGTATAATGAGGCATTTTCTCTTCTCTCTTGCCTTTCCTCTCAGACCCCCTGCACCACCACCCCAGTCCCAATACATTCACACGCACATAACACAATACCTTCGAACACACGCGTCCTTCACGTAACACACACCTTTCCCTTCTCCCTTCCTCCTCTCTCTATTATCCTCCACTCCATGTCTCCTCTCCCCTCTCCTCCCCTCTTCCTTCCACTCCCTTCCCCTTCTCCCCTCCTTTCCTCTCTCTTCTCCTCTCCTGTCCTCCCCTGGTCCTCAGTCTGTGCTGGGCTTCCTGTGGAAGGCTCACCGTGGTCAGCTCTGTCCAGAGGCAGCATTTAAGACATCATACTACTCCCGCCTTGATCAGGCCCAAAGCTCCAAGGTGAAGAGGAGAATTAGAGCCAAAAGTTAAAAATTGATTAGAGGAAAATGTAAGAAAGGTCTGGGAGAAGGAGGAGGGAGGGTCACAACCCCTGTTAAAAAATGCGACTGGTGCCAAATTTAAACAGGATGTTAAGTCTACACCCCTCCCTTCCCAAATCACCAAAGGCTCAGCTCAGAGAGGCCCAGGCTCCTTCCTCTTCCAACCAGCAGGCAGGTCCCAGCCCCAGAGCAGCTAGGCTCTGTTGATGCCCTGGGACAGGAAGCTGATGGGACTTCCCTGGCCCAGCGGCTGGTGCCCTGCAGACCTTTAAGAATCCTAGACAGAGTCCTATGAGACACTTCCAGGACCTGGCCCAAATTAGGCAAAACCTAAAAACAATCAGGCCTATGAGCTAGAATTCAAACTAAAAATAAGCCTGTGAGTCCTCAGAGGCCTGGACCCTGGTGCTCCTGGGTTCCAAGGAGTTGAGGGTGGGCTTGGGAGAGAAACGTGATCCATCCTCTTCCCTTTCTCCAAAGCTGCCTGACCCAGCTGCATTCCCAAATGCCTCCAGAGTCATCCACAGATAGTCGCCCGCCAGGGACAACCCCTGCAGACCTGGACACCAGAGGGAGTTCAGAGAGAAGTAAGCTCCTTTCTCTGGATGGTTGGGGGGAAATGGGGAGCTTATTGCTTACGTTGTCCTTGTGATAGCGTTCCTTAAGAGAGAAGTACTTTCTACAACCAGGAGAAGATAAAATAGATGAATGGGACCTTCTAAGACTCAAATCCCTATGCACATCCAAAAACTTCTCCAACAGGGTAAAAAGGGAAGCCACAGACTGGGAAAAAATATTTGGTAATGACTTGCCAGATAAGGGACTTATATCTAGAATTTATAAAATACTTGAGCACCACAACAAGATAAAAGTAAATAA
>NW_006399781.1:8785104-8850839 GCF_000299155.1 Elephantulus edwardii | reverse complement strand
TAGCAAAACTTAACAGAACAGCAAACAACAAATGCTGGCGAGGTTGTGGAAAAACTGGAACCTTTATTCACTGTTGGTGGAAGTGTAAAATGGTATAACTACTGTGGAAAGTGGTATGGCACTTTCTCAAAAAGTTGCAAATAGAGATACCATTTGACCCACTACTGGGAATATACCCTAAGCAATTCCACTACTGGGAATATACCCTAAGGAGACCATAACCGACATGCAAGCAGATATACGCACACCCGTGTTTATCACGGCTTTGTTCACAATAGCAAGGAGTTAGAAACAACCCAAGTGACCATCAATAAATTAATGGATAGAGAAGCTGTGGTATATTCACACAATGGAATACTGTGCTACATTGAAAAACAAGGAACTCATACAATATTATTCAAAACAGGTGACCCTGGAGGACATTATGCTGAGTGAAGTATCTCAGTCACAAAAGGACAAATACTGCATGATGCCACTCTTGTAAAACAGGATTGACATCGAGGTTAGGGGGAGACTGAGAAAGATGGGATAAATAATGTATACTGCATTGAAACAGATGAGGGAGAGGATAATTTAAAAGTGATATATGATAGGGTATTATGGTTATCACAACGGTCCAGAATTAAGTTTGCATAGTGGAGTGTACTCGGGACGGGGCGGGGGGGGGGGGGGGGGGGGGGGTGGGGGGGGGATGGGGAGATTGTATACCAATGAAAAAAATTTTCTTTTACTTTTCAAAGAGAGGAGTGAACTGGGGGGAGGGCTGGGGAGGGAGACAAGTGCAACAATGAATGAATGGAAATCCAAAATCTCTGTAAATGTTCATGAAAATGAATAAAATAAAATTAAAAAAAAAAGAGAGAGCGAGAAGTCCTCCCCACTTCCAGTCTGACCAGCAGGGACCACCCAAACTTGCACCTCATACCCCACACTGGACTAAGAAAATGGTGACGTCCAGACTGAGTCTTCATTCATAATGTCTTTTGGGGGGTCTGCAGAATGCTGCTTGTCCTCTTGTACAAGTTCCAGGCAGCCCACATGCTCAGATTTGCTATAGAAGGAGCCTTTTCTGGACAGAAAGCTCCCTGAGCGACACAAAGGATTGCACTCTGGCAGTTCTAATCGACTAGCTGCTCTAAGGGAGAAAGATGGGCAATCTCCTCCTATGGGATTTCCAGACTCCTGAAAACCGGCTGCAGGGTCAGCCGTGAGTCAGTTCTGACTCAACAAAAATGAGAACTAACCTAAAGGCTGTGGGTTGAAGCAGAGTGGAAGACGGACCTGGTAAGCAGCTTTCATAAAGGCTGCAGGCAAGAAACTCCAGTGCAGCCGTTTTAATCTGTGGCATGTGAGCTTGACACTTGTTGGAATCAACTGGACAGCAATGGGTTGGGTTTGATTCTGGAAGAGGCTTATCAGGGCAAGAGTGGAAGCAGGAAGGTCGAGGCAGATGAAGCCTAAGGAGATAGAGGCTGCATAAAACGACGGCCAAGGAGGCCGAGAGAAGTGGAGCGACTGGAGGGATGACTAAGCTGGATTCTGAACCAGCTCCCCTGACTCTTACCTGGGGCTGCGGCCTCATTTATTCTGCTCCAGTCCCACAGGAGAAAATAACAATACCACATGGGCTGGGAAAGTTGGGGGACTGATTTGCAAGGCTAAGTGAGGGGAGTTCACTGTCCTTTTGTTCAGACACTCAAGCAATACTTGGCTGATGAGCTAAATCCACCTACACCTTTAAGCTGTACCTCCCCACGCAGGGCCCAGAAGGTCTAACCCTTGGATTGGTCCCAGGGTTCTGCCGCAAACATCTGCCAGCGCCAACAGCCCCCAGGGAGCAGATACATAATGCGAACTGCATTTGGATGAAGAAGGAGTTGGATAAGGCGGCGTGAGGGAATCTGGATTACAGGAGAAACTGCTCAGGAATTTGGCTCCGTGTCTAAGTCGATTCTTGCTAGACAATCACCTTAATGTGGGTATCTTTTGGTTACCCATGCTGCAGGAGGGAATGGGAGGGGTGGGCGACACGAAAGGTGAGTAATGTAGAGACTATTTCTGATTATTCCTGTTGGGCTTTGCCAGTTGGCTTTTTTTTCCCTCCCCCTACTGAGAAACTTGCTTCCCTAAGCAAGATTTTCTTTGACTATTTTTCAAAATTTACTCATGATTTCCAACCACGAGCAGTGCTTCCCAGAGATGACCAGGCTTGGCTTTGTCCTGAGCACCATTCAAACCACAAAGGCAGAAAGCTGAGTGGTGAGGTGAAGATGGGGGTTAACAGAGCTGATCTTTGGGGCTGGGCACTCTTGTGGCAGGGTCAGAGTTGGCTGTAGACAAGGCCCAGGGCGAGGAAATCGCCTGGGGGTTCTAGTCCCTGGGACCAGCGCCCACCCACCCCACCCCTGTCTATTCTGTTTTACTTTGTGACAAAGCCAGCAAGGACTTGGCCGCAAGGTGTGCTAAGGGTTTTGTTGTTGTTGTTAGGTGCCGTCAAGTGCACTACACCTCATAACAACTCTTAGAACAACAAATTAAAGCTGGCCCTCTGCTGTGCCACCTTTATGACCTCTTGTATGCTGGAATTGCTACAGTCGATGAATAAGGATGACAGTAGAAGAACTGATGCTTTCGAGCTGTAGAAGAGTATTGAATATACCTTGGCCTGGCAAAAGAACAAACACATTCGTCTTGATGGAAGTACAGAATGCTCCTTCGAGGCAAGGATGGTGAAACTTTATCTCACATACTTTTGGCATATTTTCAGAAGGAACCAATCCTTGGAAAGAGACATCATGCTAGGCAAGGTAGAGGCTCAACAAAAGAAAGGAAGACTCTTAGCGAGGTAGATTGTTATGGTGACTACCACAGCGGGCTTAAGCATGACAGAGTTCATGAGAATGGTGCAGGGTAGGACCAGGTTCAGGTCTGTTGTTCATGTTGTTATGTGCCATCGAGTCGCTTGCAACTCACAGCGACCCTATGTACAAGAGCCCTAAATGCCACTCTATGCAACCTCGCCGTCTCCAACACACTCATTCCCACCACTCCAGTCACAGAATCGATCCATCTCATCTAGGGTCTTCCTCTCCTGCGCCGTCCCTCCACTCTCCAAAACATGATGTCCCTCTCCAAGGTCCAGTCCCTCCTTGCAACATGCCCAAAGTATGTCAGATGATGCTTCAGAATCCTTGACTCCAAGGAGCATTCTGGCTTCACCTTCTCCAGGACAAACCTGTTTGTTCTCCTAGCAGTCAGTCCATGGTATATTCAACACTCTTCTCCAGCACCACAACTCAAAGGCATCCATTCTCTTTCTAGCATCCCTAGTCACTGTCCAACTCTCTGATGCATAGCACGTAATTGCAAAGACTATAGCCCGGATCAGGCACACCTTAGTCTCCAGCCTGATGTGGTTGCTCTTCAGTACTCTTGAGAGGTCCCTCACAGTTGACTTTCCCAATGCAATTGCTGTTGTTCATAGGATTATCATAAATCAAAACTGGCTTAATAACACCTAGCAACACAAACCACCTCCATGTTATCGTCACTGTGGCAATCTTAGTGGCAGGTAAGAAAAAGGAGACTAATGAACTTGTGGGGACAGGGAAGAAAGGTGATGGTCAAGTGAAAGACTGTCTCCCAAGAAAGGTGGCTGTGTAAGAACTTGATTCCAGATTCCATGAGGTTTTGGGGGTGCCGGTAGAAAGCAGTGCCCAAAACCTTGGAGAGCTGCTGGCACACAGAGAATCATACAGGGACCACTCTGTTCCTGCACCTTGGGACTCCGTGGCACCAAGAAATGTGGAGGAAAGACTTAGTTCTCTGTCCTGCACACATCACTCCATCCCAATTTAACTAGCTCCCAGTCCAAAAGGCACTGCAGCAAGGATTCATCTCTGAGTTGCAATTTTCATGGAAATGAACCATTTTATCTCAGAACACAGGGATACCAATAAATTCCTTTTCCTTAATGCAGATGGCCTAAATCCCCTTTGCCTCTTGCTTTAAAGAAAGAAATCCAAAAGCTGCTGCCATTTGCTCGGCTGGGTGTCGCCTGGGCTGATAACCCTGGAAGTCTGCGGGATCAGTCTAGAGGCCAGGTTGGTGCAGCAACTCTGCCTGAGCCCTGACGGGGCTGGCACTGTCCACCCCTCGTGATTGCCAAGGGGCTCAGGACAAGAGTAGGGCCAGGGAGTAACCTGGTTTCGAGAAGCCTTGAAAAGGAGTCCCCCTGGAACTCTGAGCCACAAGCCTGAATACCCTCAGGAAAGGTTTCCTAAAATATTGTCTGACTCGTGTGTTTACCGAAGTCCCAGCCCCCAGCCCACTCATTGCCAACGTCGTTCACCATGTGCAGACTGCCCACAAATCCTTAGCCTAATGCTCACATCAGCCCTGGCACTGACTCAGCTCTGCCTGATGCCAGGTTTTTACCTGCCTTCCCTCACTAACCATCCTGACAGAGGTAAGAGCATTAGTCCCATTTTACAGATTCTGAGACCGAGGTAGTAAGAGTTTCAGTCTTCTAACTAGTAAGTGTTAGGACCTGGATTTGCACCAAGAATCTGATTTTAGAATCCATTCTTTTCCATTTCTAAGCTGAGTCATGCTTGATTTGGGTTCTGGTCTACCTCCCCAGCTTTCTCTTTTCTGCTCTTGATATGGACATTACATTCCAGCTGCACCATTCTCCACTGCTTGGCATCTTGTTATTCCCCTCCGCCTCGCCTCCAGATATGACATTCTACATAGATTCAGTACATTCTCTCTTTAACTTCCCTGCCCCTCCAGGCCCCGTTGATGCTTTGATTACCTTATTGTTTGTGTGTGCCGTCAAGTTGGAACTGACCCATAGCTGACCCTCTGGCAGGTTTTCAGAGACAGTTAATGACATGAGAAGAGCCTGCCCATCCTTCTCCCACAGAGGAGCGGATGGATTCGAACTGTGTGCCTTCAGGATCGCAGCACAGCTTCTTGCCACTAGGCCACCAGAGATCCCTAGTGATTCTCAAAATATGTTCCAGACAGGAGCATCATCATCAAGTTCCATTCACATCTACTGAGTGAGAAACTCCGGAGTTGAAGCCCAATCATCCGCATCTAATAAACATCTACAAGCGATTCCGATACACTCAAATTTGAGCACCACTGGTTTAAATCTGAGTCCCTGAGTCATGCATATAGTTTTTACTTGAGCTCTGGTGACCTAGTGGCAAGAAGCTGTTCTTCAATCCCGAAGGCATGCGGTTCAAGGCCACCAGCTGCTCCACAGGAGGATGGGCAGTCTCCTCCCGTGCCTCTGAAAACCTGCCGGAGGGTCATCTATGGGTCAGCTCTGACTCTGCAGTACACAGCAACAACAGCAATAACTAACATAAAGTGGGCAGTTTAAATCCACAGGAGAATAATGAGCCATCTCCTCTTGGAAAGATTTATGGACCTCACAATTCAGTGCAAAGTCAGCATGAAGCAGAGCTGACTCAATGGCGGTGAGCAGTGGGACAGACCTAAATGTTGATGGTTTGAAGCCACTCAGGAGCCCTGCGGAAGGCAGGCCTGGAAATCTGGCTTGGATTCCACAATCTCTGTAAAGATCCTGCTGGGGGTGACTCTGGAGCAGCTGGGTAGCACAGAGCATCGCCATGAGTCGAAGCAACGCAACTGCAACAAGTACAGGTTTTATTGCGGGTTTTTTTCCTGAATCTCACTTCTCCAGATTCCATTAGTCTTGGAGACAATTAAGGGTGAGTTTAGTTATTGTCATCCTGAGCCCACCCATCTCATCAGGTAAATTACCAAAGGACCCTAAGGGGCTAATGATCACGTGGGTGACTCTGTTTTGCCTCAGCTGTCGCTTTTTTCACTTAGTATGTGTCACATCCTGTTTTGGGAGAGGTGACAAAAATGAACACTGCCACAAGCGTGTGGTCATCATTCCCTTCAGCCCCATGACCCTGACTATGATGGCTGCATCCACCTCAGGTGGGGCCTGAGATGTGGTTTTTTTCATAGAAGTCACCTGGGACCACCAGAGTTCCAGCATCTCAAAGAATCTCTCCAGGCTTCACTTGGCTCCCCTAAGCCTCCTCCCTGGTTCACCTCCCTGCAGCCCAACCCTGGCCCAGGAAATATCCTGGAGGCAAAATCAGAGGACTCCGCCTTTATCTATCACCGACTTTTCTAACTCTGCTTTTCATATTGCCTATTCCCCCCCCCTTAATGCTGGCAGTTTTGGCTCTGTACATTTTAAGCTCTGTTGCGGTTATGACTGTTTTCTGTTCCTGATAAATGGGTTCTTTCACTGTTATAAAAATGCCCCTCTTTATCTGCAGTAATACTCTTGAATACTCATGAAGTCTATTTTATCTGATGTTAATATCGCCTTCACAGCATTTAAATTAACATGGTCCTTTATAATACTTATTGGGGCCTCAATGTACATGCATGACTGGGGCCTCCCTACAGTCAATGACTGATTGAATCACTGAATGAGCGTGACTGATTCCATCACGCACTTTCACCCTTTGCCTGAAGTTGGTTCACATATATGGCCCTGGAGCTCCTACCTCATTTGTTTACATTTAAGTGTTGCCTGACTGCTTTACAAAAAGGAGACCCTTTCGATTACAGGAGCGTTCCAAGGAGTGCTTTTCCCTTACAGTATGGTACACCATTTCAATCTGTTTATTTTCATCTTATCTTAATCGGTATATTTAAAGTGCAACTCTACAGACTGCAATCAATACCCTTGGTACCAGAAGTCAAGAACTCAAAAAACATACCACCCTGAGAAAATCTGGTGCCAGGGACTTATCCAAAGTGCTGAAGAGCAAGGAAGTCAGTTTAGAGATTAAGGTATGCCTGATGCAAGCTATGGTCCTCTTTAATTATTTGTTGTTTTTGTTGATTGACATGGAGTCATAGCGGTCCTATGAATAAAAGGCCGGAAACCTTTCTAGATCTTTCTACATTTATCAAAGTTCCTAGAGTTTCCAGAGGCATGCTGTTTAGGAAGTGGATGCCACTCCTGCTTCCAATTATTACTTGTTGGAAAATGGCTAATGATGACAGAAGAAGAATCGATGGCTTTGAGTAGAGACGTTCAAAAGAGTATGGAGTAGCCTATGAACTGCCAAAACAGCAAACAAGTATGTCTTGGAGAAAGTGTGGGCAGAGTGCTCCTTGGAAGCAAGAATGGGGAAGTTTTGTACCATATGCTCTGGGCAGTCCTTGGAGAAGAGCATCCATCATACTTGGAAAGGTGGAGAGTCAATGTTGAGAGGAAGAACCTCAACATGATGAATTGACACAGTGACAGTAACTTTAGACTCAAGCACATCGGAGGTGGTGAGGACGGTACAAAATAGCACCAAGTTCAGATCTGTTGTTTACAGGGTCCCTGTGAGTCGCAGTCAACTCTAGGGGACATAACAATAGACTGCAAATAGTTAGGTCTTTTTTTCAAATCTAATCTGACAATCTTTGTCTTTTAATTGGAATGTTTAGTCCATTAACATTTAATGTAATTATTTATATGGTTAAATTTCGTTTACTTTTGTCCCCTCTGTTTTTCATTTCTCTGTTCCTATTTCCCAGCCCTCTTTAGGATATTTGAGTATTTCTCAGAATTCCACTCAAATGTATCTATCGGAATTTTAGTTCTACCTCTTTGCATTAATTTTTCTAATGGCTGCTCTAGGGATTGTAATATGCATCCTTAACGTTCCACAGTCCACTTAGAGTTACTATTGTACCACTTCAAGTAAAATCTTAGAGAGGCTTTGCAACCACAGAGGTTTAATACCCCCTGCCCCCATCTTTTATGTTATAATTATCATATGTATTACATCTACATACATTACAAAACCCACAAGACAACATTATAATTTTTGCTTTAAACAGTTACACGTGAATTTTAAAGAAATTAAGAAGGCTTGTTGCCAAAGGGAACCTCAAAATTAGGAGAGGCCTTTCGTAGGAAGCTGATTCAGCTCGTTGTTAAATACAAAAGAGGGCCCGGATCTTTCAGAATTCCGTCCCTCCCTTCTAACTAAAGGTGAGTTCTGGGTCCACAGGATGGAACCACAGCTGATTCATTCTTTATCTCACCTTTGTTTGTTTTGTCTGAGTCTTCCACCTCCTCCTGGGACCTGATCATTTGTTCTAAAGTTCGCTTCATGGGATGGTTGGCATTTAGACTTTTTAACCCAGAATTTCGACAGTGACCATGCAGGTTATATCTCATCAGCATCCTGCTTCCCTCTGCCTCTTTCTTATGGCACTTTCTCTCTCACATTATTAGTCAACTCACTTCTGTCAAGTCAGAATCAATTTATAACTGACACTCTGGCTCATTCTCTGAGGCTGTAAGTTGCACAGGAGGAGAATGCCCATCTTTCTGTCAAGTGGATTCAAACTGCCAGAGAGGCTCTCACCTTTGGGTTAGCCGTACAACTCCCTCCAGACTAGCCCACCAGAGCTCCCCACATTATTACTCCTGTGTGTGTTTATCTCCCCTCCCCGCCTATGTCATAAATCCTGCAGGTAAATACTGTGGTTCCAGCAGGTACTCAGACAACTTTGCCAAAGGAAAAAATGAACCTGAAATCATTCCTGACCCCTCTGAAGACACTCAGGCCCTGGAAGGAAGAGTTTTGTTGGGAAGAGGAAGAAGCGCACACGTGTCCATCTCAGGAGTGGTGGGGAATCATTTCCAGGGACAGGAGGTGTAGCCAAAAACATCACAGTTGATTGATGGAGGATTGCAGTGAGCCTGGGGTTGCCTCTGATGAAATGTCAGTGTGGGAGTTGAGACTGTGAAGGCTGCAAAGTGGAACAGGGGGGAGGCTCCCTGGCCAGGATGTGTGGGTGGGACCAAGATTGTTAGCACACTCACGTGTACCTGGAGGAAGTGTGTGCTGGGCCACCCAGAGCTGCTGACACTGCAGCCTGGAGGGCTGGAGCTCTGTGGAGAAACCATTAGTCTAGCGACAGGGAGAAGAAGGGGAAAGCCACCTGGTAAGCATGGGACTGGTGCCCACTGTGAGGGAGGCAGGTGGAGTTCACCCACATGAGTCCACGTAGGAGACACTGGGGTGTCAGAGTCCAGGTGGCTGGGACTGGCCAGACAAGGCTCTTAGAAAATGGCTTAACCTGAGCCTAAAGAGGAAGAAGGGTATCCTAGCAAGACTTAGTCTCCCGGGGGTGAGCATGAAGGAGGAGATCATGACTGAAAGGAGGTGAAACTGGGAGTGCCTCTGAGTCATGCCCTCAGCCTGTGCCAAGCTAATTGAATAACATGAGACCTGCAATACCTAATTTCACATGAAATGTGATAATCGAGTAATGGGGCAGATTTTTGCACGTGGCTTGTCAAAAAGCCGAGCAGAAGCAGCGAGGGAGTGGGAGCAAGCCGCAGCACATTTCAGCTAAGAGCCGGTTAGCCAGGCCACTGGGTGCCAGCAGCAGCGGGGAATGAAGTGCCTGTTGTTTCAAGGCAAGGGGGGTGGAGGCGAGATAAAATGAGTGACCGTTATTTAGAGCAAGGAATTTATATCCAACATGGTGTGAGGTTAAACAAATCTGTGAGTGAGACTTGACCTGTTATAATAACCCTAAGAGGTTTTGGCTCACACCCAGAGGGGTTGAGGAGCACCACCTCACAGGAGAGAGAACCTACTGTGTGCACGCCCTCAGGGCCAGCTGGAGGAGGGGGTACAGACGTGGGGGGTGTTAGCTCTCGTTGAGCAGTGCAAGATTTTTAGCTGGCTGGAAAATCCCATTTTACAGCACGAAACTGTTGGCTCTTAAAGGTCTTCCTGACACAATGTGGTCAGTATGATTGCATGATTGCAGAAAGACAGCACTAGGTTTTGCCATTGGGTTCTGGGGGGAGCCAAACCAGGAAAAGTGTGAACCCCACCCCCAGAGGAAATGTCTGAGTATTTGAAAATGCACTTTCACTTCCAACCCAGCATCGCTAGCTGCAGCGTTCCTTGCTCACATCCAAGATAATTGTCGTTTCTGGTGGATAAAGGGCCTGGACTAACCAAGTGGATCTTGGCAGAATCCGAAGCAGATCCAAACAGTTCCTGAAGGCTAGCCTTCTTCTAGAAACCTTCTCCAGTGGAGGCGTGTGGAGGCCACTGCCCAGCACCTTCCTCTCCCATGATGATCTTATGGCTCCCCAGCAACAGTGCTGAGCTGGGCTTGGCTGGAGAAGCCTATTCCATCTGCAGGGTGACCCTGCTTCTCTGCCCAGTACAGGAGACCACAGGGCTATTTCTAAGTCTGAACAGAGCCAAGTCCCTGTTCTGGGTTAGGTGGACACGATGCCCTTTTCTACACTCTACAAAGTGAGCAGTTCCTGGACACTGGACATTTTCCAGATCTGTTCTAGTCTTAAGTTCTTCAGTGGACCCTTGAGAACAAAAGGATTCCTAAATGACTGGCCAACCGCTGAATCACAGAAGGAAACAGTGATGACTTTATCAAACAACTCAAGTAAGCATTTTGCCTAATCACACGTGTGCAGCCCAGCTGCCCGTTCCCGCTCCTCCAGACCAGGTTAGGTAAGCCCATGGGCTGCCCTTGACCCCATCTGTCTCTCCTTGTTTTTACCTTCTCCACCTGCGTGTGTTCCTGGAGACCAGGAGCCCCACTTCTTGTTCCCTAGGATCTGTTTGATCCTTCTGGCCTGCTTGGCTGGCCAGACACACTCAGGACAGCTTTCCTGTCACCACGCCCGACTCTCATCACATCACCTTCTGCTGGCTGGTCCTCATGGTCTCCACAGTCAACATGTTGGCCTAATACCCCCGAGCGGCTGTGTCCAGCATCCCTTCTCAGGACTCGGCCCTGATTCTAACACTTGATCGTGGAGGCTGGAGGCCTGGGCATTGCTGCACAGTGTCTTGGTGACAGGCCTTTTAGGCCAGCTTCACTGTCAAGGATGACAGCAGGCATTTTTTTCACCTGCAAAGCTGTTTGGACACATGCGCATACATGTAATTTTGTTTTCCATTACACTTCAACCCTGTAGTCCTCATTATTTCCCTCACTTTATCTTTATTGCACTACTCTGGTAGCCTAGTGGCAAGAAGTTGCTCTGCAATCCCAAAGGCATGCAGTTCAAGTCCACCAGCTGCTCTGTGGAAGAAGGGTGGGCAATCTCCTCCCGTGCAATTAACTGTCTCTGACCCCAGAGGGTCAGCTGTGGGTCAGTTCTGACTCGATGGTACACCACAGTAACAACTGACCCAAAACTCCCCAAATCTGTAGAATAGCATTATTGTACTAACCATAACAATCATCTCAAATCATAATTCTTAAATACCATCACTTGTAGCTGAAAATCCATACCTGTTACTGGCCTAGTAGTAAGAAACTGCACTGCAATCTAAAGGGACGCAGTTCCAATCCATCAGCTGCTCTGAGGGAGCAGGATGGGCTATCTTCTCCTATGTGGTTAATTTAATTACCTCTGAAAACCTGCTGGAGGGTCAGCTATAAGTTAGTTCTGACTTGATGGTACCCAACTGCTCCCTGGGAGCTATGGTGGCTTAGTGGTAAGGGGTTGCACTCGCAACTCAAAGGCATACAGTTTGAACACACAGGTAAGTCCGTGGGAGAAAGATGAGCCATCCTCCCACACGATTTACTGCCTCTGAAAACTCTCACTCGCAGGTCAGCCACGGGTCAGTTCCGTTAGTAGGAACAATTCTAAGGCACATGTGTTTAGTAAGTGTGGAGGTGGGTCACCTGCGTGGTCTCACACGTTAGCAAACCCAGGTCTCAGGGTGAGGAGAAAGGGCTGGGAGTGGAGAGGCACAGGAACACATGCCTTTAGACAGTACAGACCATGTCCTCCTGGTGACACACTGGCAGAGGTATTGTTCCCCATTTTAGAGATGAGAAAACTGAGGCCTAGAGAGATTATGTAACTTGTCCGCAGTCACACTGATGATGAAACCAGGAGGAAATACCTAGTCTTCTATCTCTCCGACCAGGGACGGGTTTTCTGTCTTTAAAAAAAAACCCTCTAAATTCATTGCTATTCGGGTATCTAAGGATGTAAATCATGCACCCTTGAAGCCACTGGTAGATTTGAACTTCTAAAAGGGCTGCCCGTTGGACAGCACAGCTCCCTAAAGGTGGTCTGTTGTTTTGTGCTGTCCAGTCAGACTGCCTCCTAACTGCTGACCTGACCCTCTGGTGGGTTTTCAATCGCTGGGGAGGAGATTGCCCATCTTTCTCTCATGAAGCAGCTGGCAGATTCAAACCACTTGCCTTTGGGCTGGCAGAGCAGCTCTTTACCTCTAGGCCACTAGAGCTCCCTTTCAGATGGCTTGGTTTTCTGAAAGGGAGAGCTTTGTGGCTTCTGTCCCTGCCCCCTCCCCTCCTCACCTTCCCTCATCCTTCCCTTCCAGGTTTCTGCAGGGATGCGTATTTATACTGTTTGCAGTTGAGTTAATTCTCAGTCATGGCAGCTCCCTGTGCACAGAGTAAAACTGCTCCGTGGGCTGTAAAGGCTGTGACCCTTCAGAAGCAGAAGCACAGATCAGGCCTTTTCCTCCAAGGAGCTCCTGGATATGTTTGAATGAATCACCAACCTTTCAACTAGTAGTAAAGTGCTTAACCTTTTACACCACCCAAGGGACAGGCCACATCAAGAGAGATGAATTAAAGACTGAAGTTGCCAAGGATTTCCTTTTATTTAGAACCATAATCAACACCCGTGATAGCAGCAGTCAAAAAAAAAAGGGTGCTGATTGGGTCAATCTACTGTCAATCTCTTTAAAGGGTTAAAGAGTAAGGGTGTCAGTTTAAAGAATAAGATGTGTCAGATCAAGCCATGGTATTTTCAATTGTTCCTTATGTATCTGAAAGTTGGACAATGACTAAAGAAGACTGAGGAAGAATCAATACCTTTGAATTGTAGTGTTGCAAAGAGTATTGAATATACCATGTTATTGTTGTTGTTGTTATGGACCATCAAGTCAAAATCGACCCATAGCTGACCCTTCAGGAGGTTTTTAGAGATAGTAAATCACACTGGAGGAGTTTGTTCACTTTTCTCCTACGGAACAGCTGGTAGATTCGAACCATGTGCCTTCAGGTAGGCAGCCCAGTTTCTTAAGACTAGGTCACCAGAGCTCCCTTTTTGGTAGTTCTTTTGGACTGCCAAATAAACAAGCAAATCCGTCTCGGAAGAAATGCAACCAGGGAGATCCTTAGAGGTGACTGAGAGCAAGTTGTCAGGAGGCCCCAGTTCTTGGAGAAAGCTATCATTCTGGTAAAGGTAGAGAGAGGGTCAGAGAAAGAGAGGAAGACCCTCAATGAGACTGATTGACAGGGTGATGCGGTGATGGCTTTGAGCATGGCAGATGGTGATGACGTGCAGGACAGGGCAGTATGGCTCTGTTGTTGCTCATAGGGTCAGTAGGATGATATTGGACTAGACAGCGCCTAACAAGGGGCAGGGAGTCTGGGTTCCAGCTGCTGTGTGAGAGCAGGACTGTGAGAAATCACTGACAAAGGAACCCGCTTTACTTCCCAGAGGCTACTAACGGGCGCATGCAGCCCGTAGCTGGTGACTGCGAGACCATGGAATCGCTTGCAAAACCCTAATAAATCTGCAGGCCCAGCTGTTCCTCATCTGATGATCCTTAAGGGAAAGTGTGAAATAGTAGAGATGCTGATGGGCCTGGGGGGGCCCCTTCAAAGGCAACCCAGTTTTCCCAAGGACCCTGGAGCGGGGGTGGGGTGTGTCAGGAAACGTCTGAAGGGTGTTTGTTAAGAGTTGGGAGGCCGAAGCCCCCCAGAGGCCACATGCACGCACACATGGAGTGTGCCTGAGAACGCCTGACTGTGCCGGGAAGGGTGGGCAAGCCCGCAGCTGGGAGCTGGACTGACTGCGTTTGAATCCCAGCCCCACCGTTCACTAGCTGTGTGGGCCTGGGTGAGATATTTACCCTCTCGGAACTTCATTCTTTCTCATTTGTAAAAAGAAGGTAGTAAGTAATCTCCCCTCCAGGTTTGTGTGGATTAAATGTGCTAATGTATGTAAAGCACTTAGCTGGTGATAGGCTCTCAATCAGTATTCTTCCCCATTACGCCCCCTGCCTCCAGGGACCAGGAAAGGGTGCACTCCTCACCCAGAGGCCAGCAGACAAAGGTGCAGCTGGGCAGCTGGGTGTGGCTGGGGTGGGGTCTGGCAGAGCACTACTCCCACTTCCTTGTTTCTGGAGGGGACAGGGCTCTCAAGAGTGGGGCCAAAAGAGCCGCTTTCTGTTACCTTGGCCCCTCTGAGGAGGCCTGTGAAGCTGGATGCCCAATCCATTTGGGATTAGAGATTTCCAGAGACTGGGCCAGGCTCTCCAAGGCCTAGGGTACCCTCTCTGGGGAGGAGGACTCTGGCCAGAATTGAAAAGCCTTTAATTGGGTTTCAACTTCTTGATTTCCTGAGAGCAGAGTTGTCAATCCGCCCAGCAGACAGGCCAGCCGCGAGCCCAGCCTTGGAGAGCAGACCCAGGCTGGCCCGGGCTCAGGAGCCTCCAGGAGTCCCAGGGGCCCCACTGCTGTGTCAGAGAGGGACAGCTGGCAGGCCACTGTGACACTCAGGGGCCAGGACATCACCTGCCAGTGTCCTCACCAAGATCAATGTCACCTAGCATGCAACTCACGGTATCATGTCCCTGCCTACGGTCCACCTCCCATACCAGACCATACAGGGTATTTGGTAATGTTTATCAGTTTTAATTGTAGAATTCTACATGATAAATAAATAGAGTTGTAAATTGCTTAAGTGTAATTTCTCACCCCCATTATATGCATGTTAAACAGCAGGTGCTCCTTGGAGGCAAGGATTCTGAGGCTGTGTCTAACACACTACATGCATGTTGCCAAGAGGGACCAGTCCTTGGAGAGGGACATCATGCTTGGAAGAGTGGAGGGACAACACAAAAGAAGAAGACCCCCTAGATAAAATGGATTGACTCAGTGACTGGGGTCGTGGGGGTAGGTGTGTCAGAGAGGAAGAAATTGGCAGAAATTGGCAGAGGAGAGAGCAGGGTTCAGAGCTGTGCCACACAGAGTCGTTATGAGTCACAAGCGACTTGACGGTATGTAACAACAACAACCAACAAAATTGTTTTGTAAAATCTTTCTACATTCAAGTGCATTAATAGTAACTGAGTAAACAGCATTTAAAATGTTTTTTTCTTTTTAATTACTAGAGGTCTTAGTGGCATACTTTCATGTTACCAGCCTGCTCACCAAAAGGCTGGCTGATCAAATCCACCAGCCACTCCAAAGGAGAAAGGTGGCAGCCTCTTCCTGTTAGGATTGGCAGCCTTGGAAACTCAGTGGAGGGCAGATAGGAGTCAGAACAGACTCAAAAGCAGTGGGTTTAGAATTTTTTTCTTTACTTACTACTGCATTCTCAAAAACATTATAGCTATATTACCATGATATCATAGCTAAAACATTAGAAAATCTGACAATCAGGCACTACACAAGCCCTGGCAGCAAAGAAAACAACAGTATATGCTCTATAAGGACAAGCTGGGAAAAACCCACATGAATTCAAAGCATCTTAATTGGGTAATAATGACAGCTCTGACCAAAGAGTCTTTATTGTTGTTAGGCATCTTTGAGGCATTTACGACTCATAGCAACCCTATTCTAACAACAGATTAGAATCTTGTCCTATTCTGCGCCATCATCACAATTTCCATTCTCTCTCCAATTGCTCATAGAGGGTCTTCCTCTCTTTCTGTGATCCTCTACTTTTCCCAGCAGATGTCTTTTTCTAAGGACTGGCTCCCCCTGACAGTTTGCACAGTATACGAGGTGAAGTTTCACCGTCCTTGCCTCTATTTGCACTTCCCCCAAGGTAGACGTGTTTCTTCTTGTGGCCGTTTGTGGTATGGTCAATACTCTTCACCTACATCACAATTTAAAGGCATCAATTCTTTTTTGTTCTTCCTTACTCATTGCCCAACTTTCTGATTCATAGGATGCAACTGAAATGCCATGGTTTGGATCAGGCACATTTTAGTCTTTAAACTGACATCCTAGGTTTTTAGTGCTTTAGAGAGGTCCTTGACAGTGGATTTTCCGTGATACAGTACATCTTTTGATTTGACTGCTGCAACTATGGGTGTTGATTTTGGATCCAAGCAAAATGATATCGTTGACAACTTCAGCCTTCTCTCCACCTGATCTTGCCTATTGGTCCAATGGTGAAGGCACTTGTTTTCTTCCTGTTGAGACATAATCCATATTGAAGGCTGCAGTCTTTGATCTTCTTCAGCAAGAGCTTCAGGTCTTCTCTTGCTATGAGCAAGGTTGTGTCATCATCTGCAAAATAACAATTATTGCTGAATCTTCCTCCAATCCTGATAGTATTATTCTTCTAATTCTGCGTGGTTTAAAATTGGAAGGGTGTGTGTCAGAGTTGTACTCTTTCTCCATACCTATACAACTTCTCGTGTCCTAGTGGGTAGGGAGTTGTATTGCCAAACCAAAGGCAGCCATTCTAATGCACAAGCTCCTCCTCAGGAGAAAGATCTTCTCCAGTGCAATTTACGGCCTCTGAAAAACCTGCTTAAAGGTCAGCTATGTGTTAGTTCTGACTCAACAGCAATAAGGAGATTCAACCTGTACACTGAGCAAATAATCTGAGAGGCTAGACTGAGAGCCTTAGAAGGTTCTAAAAACAAATCAGTATCATTTTAGCCTTATGTTGTAAGTATATTTTGATACAATCAAGCTGGGCTTACAAAACACCCTGTTTTTATCACAACTATCTATAGGATTAGGGAGCTCTGGTGGCTTGAAGGAAAGGAATTGCACTCTCAGCCCGAAGGCGCATAGTTCAAATCCTCCAGCTGTTCCACAGAAGAAAGATGGGCAATCAATTCCCATGAGATTTACTGCCTTGGAAAACTCATTAGAAGGTTAACTATGAGTCAATTCCAACTCAATAGTACACACCAGCAACAGAATTATTTCTATAAAAATAATACATTTCTACTGAAACACTGCATAAAAGCTTTATGTTGTTGTTTGGTGACTTTGAGTTGGAATCAACTCACAGCTGACCCTCCAGTGGGTTTTTCAGAGGTTGTAAATCACACAAGACGAGATTGCTCGCCTTTCTCCCCCAGAGCACTGGTGAATTCAAACCACCTGCCTTTGGGTCAACAGACAACTCCTTACTCACTAGGTCACCAGGCCTTGGTGTCATCCCTTCCAACAGTGTCACCCAGGACTGCCCACTCCTTGTGCCCTCCTGTGATGCCACTGAGCCTGGCTACTTAAGCTCCCACAAACTGAGCCAGGAATCCCTGCCCAGGGCCCAGGGACAACAGCCAAGTGAAAGCCCTGCCTTCATTCCCCAGTGCTAGACAGTGCTGGGCTCCTGCCATCCGCTGCATTCACTAGCTCGTGAGCCAAGGCAACCGCATTAGTCCCACTGAGCTGAGGTTCCCCCCTCTGTAAAATGATCACACCTCCTGAGGGTATGAGGGTCCCAGAGACAAGCCTGGCCTAAGGCTCATACATGTTCATTCATTCTTCTCATTACTTCTTATCTCTGTAGTTTTTTCTTTCCTTCTCCCTTTGACTGGCTCCAGCTATCAGTCTCTTCAGTTCCTCAAGCTGATCACTTTTGTTCTACTCAAACAAGGAACTGGCGGCCTAGTGGATTAAGGATTTGTCCTGCCAGCCCAAAGCCTTGGCAACTCAAATCCACCCACTGCTCTGAGGGAGAAAGATGAGCAATCTCCTCCCGCGCCAATTTGCAGCCTCTGAAAACTCACTGGAGGATCAGTTATGAGTTGTTTCTGACTCAACAGCATCTAACAAGTCAAACTGCAATGGCAGGAGGTCTTAGGCCACAGGTTCCGTCCTCAGAGGCCTGGCTCTCAGTCCCTGACCTCAGCATCTTCATCTCTTTCTTTTCCTTCTGGAGGTTTCTGTCTGGCCCAGAAAAGGGAGCAGTTAGGGGAGAGCAGGGTGAGCTGGAAGGAGCAGAGAGGGGACCCCTCCTAGAGCAAGTATCTGTGGAAGCTGCACTGAGTCCTTTTAATGAAGAGAACACCCTTAGGCTGCAGAATAATAAGAAAAAAGCCAGACAATCTGTCCCACTCCTCACATCACTCCCTGCCTCACCCTAGAAGGAAGTCCTTCTTCTTACCTAACTCCTGTCCTTCCTGCTTCATGTCTTGCCTACATTTTAGTCCACACAGACGATGCCGTCCTCACCATCCCTCCTCCGCTGGCCCCTCCTCAGTAGGCCTGCTCATCAATTCTGCTCAGCCCAGAGGCCAGAGGGAGAAAAAGGGAACTTTAAGAGGATGTTTAAAGTTTGGCTTCTCATCACCACATCTCAGCTGAGTCCATAAAATCGCCTTATAAAGCCCACTGGCCGGCCAGCTGCCCTCAGCCTCTGGGGCCCGCCTGTTTTATGATCAGCTCCAATTCAGGCACCAGCTGGATAGAGGAAATTGCTGGCTTTTATGAAGAGATGTTAACAAGAGGCATCACTTCCCTTCTGTCTTGTTCCCAGAGTTTCCACTCCTTCCCTGTTTCTTGTGTTTCTTGGGTCAGGAAACATTGATGAAGCCTCCTGCAGCTGGTTGGTCAGGCACCCCTGGAGTGGAGTGGTCATAGCTGAGAAGCAGGAGCTTCTGCCTGAGAGCAGCCGCCCTGCAGGAGCCAACACCTTTGCTGCACTTTTGCAGTAGCTGCAGCAACTGGGTCACACAGCACTGTCAGTGTTTGTAAACTGGCATGGTAATTGTGAAACAGTGTTGGGGAAACAAGCAATTACCAAGCAGCCTGATAAAAAGCTGCCTCCAGAGGAGTGCTCTGGGAGGGTAGGGAGCTTGGGTAGACCTGGAGGACTCCCCAGAGGAGGTGCTCTTGAGGTGCTGCTCTAAAGATGCTTAAAAGTGTTCTAAGCAGACATGGGCCAAGGGAGCTAGAATCCTGACATAAAGTTCCAAGAGCAACGCAGACAGGGCCAAGAGTCTCCACAGGGTTCACTCTTTCAGTCTGTAAAATGGTTAGGGTTAGGGTTAGGGTGAGGGTGAGGGTTAGGGTTAGGGTTAGGGTTCCAGTGTGCCTTTGACCATTAAGACTCATCGTAACCCTCCAGTGGGCTTCTGAGACCAGTAATCTTAATAAGAGGAGATGGTCCAACTTTCTCCCTGGTGAACTGGATGGAACATTGGTCGATTTGAAAAAATGAGATCTCTAGGTGATACAAATGGTTAATGTGCCTGACCTTTAATAAGACAGTTGGAAACTCAAGTCCACTCACTGGTGCCTTGGAAGTAAAGCCTGATAATCTATTTCTGAGGAGTCAATCCCAGCCATCAATACATGGCACAGTTCTACACACACACACACACACACACACACACCAGAGGCACCTTCAGTTGGTAATAATAATAACTGGTGTACATATGTAATCTTTCATCATTTCCACCAATTTTCATGTACGCTAACTCCCTGATGCTTGAGACAGGTGAGGTGACTATTTGCACTCCTATTATACAGAGGAAAAACCGAGTCTCAGTGGAATAAACTTGTAGCAGAAGATACATCCAGATAGGAAGTGGCAAATAGGGAGCGCTCACTCTGGAGCCAGTGTTGGAAGGGACAGCTCAGTGCTTTGTGGGGAAGTACTTGAGAGAGGGAGGGGAACATTGGGAAGGAGGTGGGTAAAACCTAAACAGCCACTCGCCACCCTATATGGACAGGATAGAAATGCCCCACTACCTTCCCAAGCAAACTCTGGTGGCACAGTAGGTAACTCTGGTGCCAAGTGGAGGGTCAGCAGTTCAAAACCAACAGCTCCATGAAAGAGAGATAAAATCTCCTTCCATAAAGATTACAGTCCTGGAAGCCTATGAAGGGAGCTCTGGTGGCCTAGTGACAAGAAGCTGTGCTGCAATCCTGAAGGCACATTGTTTGAGGCTACCAATTGTGCCATGGAAGAGTGATGGGCAATCCCCTCCCATACGATTAACTGACTTGGAAAACCCGCTGGAGGGCCAGCTATGGGTCGGTTCTTACTGTACGGTACACAACAACAGCCAGCCCCTGGAAGGTTAGCTATGAATCGGTTCAGACTGGACTGGATGGTACATAACAATGGCAGTAACAAGCCCTAGCCAGCAGCTCTACCTTGGCTTTATAGGCTATTCTACTCTGTCTACTAGGAGTCAGAACTGATTAGACAGCAACCAGTTTGGATCTTGGGATTTATCTTTATGGAAATGGCCACATCTTCCTACTGTGGCAGTGGGTTAAAACAACTAAACTGCTTTAACCACTGTGCCACCAGGACACCTGGTGGTGGCATGAGTAACATAAATCCGTCTGCTATCAGAAAGGTTGGCAGTTCAAATCCACCTGTGGCTCCTTGGGAGACAGATGAGCACGTTGTCCTCCTGTCTCGATTTACAGCCTCAGCCCCTGCTGGAGAGTCATGGAGAGACAGACCCATGTCAGTGGCAGCGGATTGCATTGGGTTTGACCTCAGCATCTGTTATGGTGTCTGGACCTCACTTCCCTCGGTGTGTGTCTGTGCATTACGTGCGGTTGAGGCAGAACTAACTCAGAGCTGACTCCCCAGCAGGTTTTCAGAGCCCGTTAAACACACAGGAGGAGATTGCCCATCATTCTCCCGTCAAGCAGCTGGTAGTGTGAACTGCCAGCCTTTGGAATGGCAGCACAACTCCCTAATCACTAGGCTACCGAGCTCTCAGATGAAGGGTAGAGGCAGGGTAACCTGAGATCAGGGAAGGGAAGGAAGAGGACTCCCTGCATGGCAGACTCCCCAGTCAAGGAGAGCCTGGGCCCACAGAACTCTTAGGGATTTGCAGACTTGGTGGGAGAGGAACTCAGGAGCCCTGGGCAGCCACCGTCCCTAGATGATGAATGCTCCTTTCCCAGTGCCCAGGTAGGGGGTACCCGTGCTCCTTCCACTCCCCATGCCTCACAGCCAGCTGCAATGGACCAGTCTAAGCCTCAGGTTTGTAAATGAGACTCAGAGATTAGGGAGAAAGCTCCTCTCACTCCCACACCTCCATAGCCAGGTGCCCAGAATGGTGGGGGGTGAAGGGAACGGAGACCACACACGTATATACTCAGCCGCGCAGTGTCACACTGTCGCCTGCATAACCCACAGACCCACACAGAGACACATCCCACACCTGCTCAGCTAGGCTCTGACTCCTGTACACACAGCCTACTTCCTTCGCCCTAACACACGTACACACCCTCCCAAAGACCACCCCTGCTCACACATGAACTGTTCATACTAAGACTTGAATACTAACCCTGCTTATAGGGGCTTTAGAGTTTACAATATTTTTATACATGTGCAATAAGCACAGCCACTTCCTCTGATCCACACAAAATGCAAATTCAAGTCTGTAGTATGTATTGAAATAAAGTCCACACACATGGTCAAGCTAGCCCAAGATAAGGGTTTAGGAGAGTTCTAGAGGTGATGAGCTGAGGTGCCCAGCAAGAGTCCCCCAACCAGCCACTCCGCCGTCTCTCAGCACCAATAGATAAAAGTTGACCAGGGCTGGAGGCTGGCACCTCAGGGCAGACAAGGAAGCACATCTCTAGCACATTCCTGCCTCCAACCTTCTCCTTTTCCATCCCCTCATAGACCCAGGTGTCTGGGACACAGTAAAGGTTCCATTCATGTCACCTCCCAGCACCATACGGAGAACTGGGGCCAGTAAGTGTGGTATTAAGAATTACTATCTTTCTGTCATTTTATGACAACAATCTGAAACAAGAGGTGTGCATTTCAGGGAAGGCCAGGAGAGGAGGTTGGGGAGCAGGCAAGAAAATGTGCAACAGTGGAAAATAAAAGAAGACCACCTGTGGGGGCAGAAAGCCTCTTGTCTTGTCCTCCGTCCTCAAAAGAGGTATCCGACCTGATGAGGAGAAAGTGATGTCTCCTGGACTGACCCCACTTGTCCTCACACACAGTCTGCAAACACACACACACACGCTTGCTTATGCTCACCTCCCCCACTGTCATTAGAATGGTCGCTTCAGCATCAAGGGAGCGGCGGGCTGTGATTTATGAATGGGAGTTGGTGTAGAGAGATTCCAACACCATCTGCTTGGGAGCAAACAGGAAGAGTCTCAATGTGCTCCAGACCTTGGCGAGGGAGCCCGTTGGTGTAACGGGCTCATAAAAGCCATTCTTAATGGCGACGAATGCTCACACACACACACACACACACACACACACACACACACGTGTACTCCACCCCCCAAACCTGGGGGAGAGCCACGTCCTCAGACACGGGGTTACGACCTCTGCCAGCAGCCACATGTCCACAGTCCACTGGCTGGGGCTGGCTGCCTGGAGGAGGGGTGGCAGAAAGGTCAGCCTCAGTCTGACTGGTCTTCGCTTCATCTGCGTATAAAATGTGGGAGAGAACTAAAAGCCACGCGCCTGGCACAGTAAACAGGTTAGCTCCATTTTGCAAATAGGGACATCGAAGTTGTGGACATTACTGATTGATTGTCTCATGTTCATGAGCTGCAGGACGAGGACTGGAATCTGGGGCTGTGGAGTCTGTTGTTGTTGTTGTTGTTATGTACCATTGAGTCCAAACCGACCCATAACTGACCCTCCAGAGGGTTTTCTTTCAGAGACAGTTAATTGCAAGGAGGAGATTGCCCGTTTCTCTTCCGCAGAGTAGCTGGTGGCCTCGACCCTTGTGGCTTTGGGATTGCAGCACAGCTTCTTGCCACTAGACCACCAGAGCTCCCTTCTGTGTCATCCACTGCTCTGAATTAATTATTTTTCACACTGTTTCCTGTCATAGGAAGTTGGACAGGTGAGAGAAAAGTTGGGGTGCCTGGCATGTGATGGGTGCTCAGCGTGTGCTAGTTTCCTTCCTTCTGAGTGCTGCAAAAGGCTAACAGCCCCAAGACTGGATGTTCACGTCTACCCAAAGGTTTCCTGGAACAAAGCCCTGGTGTCAACTTCTGGGAGAAAATCAGCAACTAAAAACTCAGTGGAGTTAATGTCATAAAACAAAATAAATGGTTGAATGGAAAACCGATTTGCTTTGTGAATTTTTACTCAAATCACAATAAAAAAGAAAAAAAACCAATGATGACAAAATCACATATATTTTTTTTTTTAATTTCTTTAAAAAGAGAAAGAAAACTACATGGAGGTCACTATGAGTTAAAACTGGCTTTATGGCAACTGGTAGCAGAAGCCCCAGAAGCCAGAAGACACAGAGACAGAAAGAGGTGTGTGAACACACCCCAAGGTCCTGTTACACTGTGACTGGTGTCCCAACATTTGGAACAGCCCAGCCTGGCCAGGCCTGAGAGGAGGTGATGTTACAAGCTGATGTAACCTGTTGTTGTTGTTGTTATGTGCCATCGAGTCACTTGCGACTCATAGCAACCCTATGAACAACAGCCCTAAACTCTGCTCTGTCCTGTGCCAAATGCACTATCTCTGAAACTCCCATCCCGATTACCCCAGTCAGGAAAAAATCATTCTCACACCTAGGAACCACATGCCCTGTTGTTATTGTCATTGCTATGGGCCTCCAAGTCAGAATTAACTCATAGTTGACCCTCCAGTAGGTTTTCAAAGACTGCAAATCACATGGGATGAGACTGCCCATCTTTCTCACTGGGAGAAACTAATGGATTTGAACTGCCTGCTTTTGGACTCACAACCCAGTTCCTTACCTACTGTGCCACCAAAGCTACCTAATTGTTAATGTACATCACAGTAATTATCTATGAGTCATAAACAGGGCTTACAAGTAACAGTTATGCATATATAACATTACAGGCACCCCTCGTTTTATTATGCTTTGTTTTATCACATTCCCAAATATTGCATTTCTTACAAACTGGAGGTCTGAGGCAACCCCAAATTGAGCAAGTGTATCAACACCATTTTCCCAACTCAGCCCTCCATATATTGTAGTAAGAGGAGATTGCCTAGCCTTCTGCACAGCAGCTGTTGGATTTGAACCTGTGCCTGTGGGGACAGCAACCTTTTCGTTAGCAGCATGCCACATCACGGGTTACCTCACCTGTGCCCCTGGCCCACTGCTCAGCATTCACTACATCCACAGTACACGGGGACCGTGGTCCTCACATGAGTCAGGCCCTGCCTTCTGACCACAGGGGAGGAGGCCAGCAAACGCCTGTGCCACATTTTGGTAATTCTTCCAATAGTTCAAACTTTTTCATAATTCTACAGCACACTTGATAGACTACAGTATGGTATAAACATAACTTTTATATGCACTGGGAAACCAAAAAAATGCATGTGACTCATTTTAATGCGATATTCATTTTACTGCTGTGGTCTGGAATCAAACCTTGGGAGTCTCCGAGGTACGCCAGCATACGGCCAATTAGGCCGAGTGTCTCCTGTAACTTTGTCCCAGCATGCACTTCACCATTTTCCCTCTGAATGTTACCCTCAGCTGGAAGACGCAGAGTCACGTGAGGTTTCTAAAAATTCTAGAGGTCCTGGCCCCTTGTATCCCGTCGACCAGGGCTGTCAGAACCCCTGAATGTTCATCTGGCCTCTGTAACCCTGAAACTCCAACAGCTTTCAGACACCCTTGCTGCTCTCCCAGCCCCGGAGGCTCTGAATTAAATCAGGATTCACTGACACGACGACCAGACCATGAATTGCTTGCCACGGGGACCGTGTCTTATTTGTCCCTCACAGTCCCCACAGAGGCCGTGCCTTTGAGAACAAAGTCCTGTACAAAATACAAACCCTCAGCAACCAAGCTCAAGGACGGCAGACACAGCACAAACGGAGGAACTAGGAATCTTGTTACAGAAGTCAGTGATACGGAGAAGGAGCGATCGAAAAGGAGGTGACACCTGGCAAGCTTGAAAGCCCAAGCAAGGGGTCTATAGGAGGTGATGAAGAGTAAGGTGCTTCAGGCAGAATGACTGTCATGGTATTGGATATCAACTCACCAGCTCTTGTCTAACACTCAGCGTCACTTTGTTTTTACGCGCTGACAAGTCAGAATCAACTCACAGCTGACCTTACCGTGGGTTTTCAGAGGCAGCAGATTGCTTGGGAGGAGATTGCACATCTCTCTTCCACAGAGCAGCAGGGGAATTTGAACTGCCTGCTTGGCAGCACGCCTCTTTACCACTTGGCCACCAGCACTCCTATCATTTTTTATTGGCTTAATTTTCCATGTCAGCCTTGAAAAGTAGAGTTCTTCAGAACCAGGGAGATGGGGAAGGGACAGAAGGGACCAGTCTGTGGATGTGCCTGATCCAGAATGACCTTGCTCTTTGGCCCCCGCCCGGCCTCTGTGTCATGGCCTGCTTCTCAGAGTGCACTGTGTCCACAACACAGAGAACCACATGACGTCAATCCCTGCTCTATTACCACGAGGGAAGGGAAGGAAATGTCCCCGAACTGTGACTGCTCAACAGTTACGTGACTCAGAGAACAACGGTGACCGGTGATCAGGTGAGCCTGAAGGAGGTGGCACGTGACCATGCTGAGGACAGAATCCGTGTTCTCCCACCTTCCTCTCTCACCTTCATCCACTACACACTCCAGGTTCCCACCATCTACCCATAGCACCTTTTGCCCAGACCTGATTGATGTCACTTATCAACCTGTCATTCAACATCTTTTGGGGACTTGTACATCTGGTCCATGATCTTCTGTATCCCGACACCTGCTATCATTGTTGGTAACTTAAAGGTCCACATGGACACCCCAACAGCTTCCTGTCTTGGCTCTTCAACCTCCATCTCCAAGTGATCTGGAGAAAGGGTGGTAAAGAGGCAGGTGACCATTCAGCCATGTAGCCTCATCCAGGGTGGCCCTGCACTCCTCCTCAACCACCCATGTTTTTTACTGTTATTATTTGAATGAAAGTTTACAAGAAAATTGGGTTTTCTTTCTCTCTTTTACACAGGTTTATCCTCCTTCCCCTCTACTTTCACTCGATGGTACTTGTCCTGTTCTGGATTGTTAATTGCATCACACATAACGTTGATCATCAATTCTTTTCAGATTGGCCCTCCTTTCACCTATTCCAATGCAATCTTCAGTGTCTATACACTCTTTTCCTGGTCTCATCCCCCCTCCCCTCGCCACCTCCACCGTAGTGCTCCTCATATTCTCATATTTGTGTGTGTGTGGTGGGGTTTTTTTATGATTTACTTTTTTTCATTAACTTTAATGAACGTTTATAGAGACTTTGGATTTCCATTCATTCATTGGTACACTTTTCTCCCTGACCAACCTTTGCTACTGCAGTTCTCTCTTCTCTTTGAAAACTAAAAGAAAAATTCTTTCATTGTTATAAAATCCCTCCCGCCAAGTCCATCACATTGTGCAGCCTTCATTCTGGACTCCTGTCATGACAATAATACTTAATCATGTATCCCTTTTAAACAGTTCTCTCCCTCGTCTGTTTCAGTGCAATATACATAATTTATCCCATCTTTCTCAGTATCCCCTTAACCCCAATATCAGTCCTGTTCTACAACAGTGGCACCATGCAGTATTTGTCCTTTTGTGACTGAGATATTTCACTCAGCATAATGTTCTTCAGAGTCATCCATTTTACCTAATATTTCATGAGTTTCTTATTTTTGAATGCAGTATAGTATTCAATTGTGTGAATATACCACAGCTTCTCTATCCATTTGTTGATTGGTGGGCACTTGAGTTGTTTCCAACTCTTTGTTATTGCAAACAAAGCAGCAATAACTATGGATGTGCATATATTTGCGTGGTGGTTTTGGTTTCTTTAGTGTACATTCCCAGTAGTGGAATTGCTGGTTCAAATAGTATTACTATTTGCAACTTTTTGAGAAAGCTCCATACTGCCTTCCGTAGAGGTTGCACCATTTTACACTCCCACCAACAGTGAGTAAGGGTTCCAGTTTCTCCACAACCTCGCCAGCATTTGTTGTCTGCTGTTCTATTAAATTTTGCTATTCTTACTGGGGTGAGATGATATCTCATAGTTGTTTTGATTTGCATCTTTCATAGAGCTAGGGATTTTGAATATTTCTTCATGTGTTTATTCTCAATCTGAATGTCTTCTTTGGTGAAGTGTGTTCATATCCTGTGCCATTTTTCAATTTGGTTATTTACCTTTGTCTTATTGTGGTGCTTGAGTATTTTATAAATTTTATAAATCCCTTATCTGACATGTCATTACAAAATATTTTTTTCCCAGTCTGTGGCTTCCCTTTTTAACCTGTTGGAGAAGTTTTTGGATGTGCATAGGGATTTGATTCTTAGACGGTCCCATTCATCTATTTTATCCTCTCCTGGTTTTAATTTTTCAGGATGCTTGGAAGACTGTTTATGTTGTGGGTTAGGACTTCTGGAGTTCAGTATTTGTCCCTTTGTGATTGAATCATTTCACTCAGTATAATGTCTCCTAGACTCACCCATGTTGTGTGGTTTTTCATGAGTTCTTCATTGTTTCAATGCTGAGTAATACTCCACCGTGTGAATGTACCACAGTTTCTCTATCCATGCTTTGCTTATTGATAGGTGTTTGGGCTGATTCCATCTCTTTGCTATTGTGAATAATTCAGTTCTCTTTTCTTTGATGTGTAATCCTTGTAGACCCACATCTTTTTTTAATCACTTAAAACATGAAACCTTAAAGGTCAGTGTCCCCTTCCAGAACCACACTGCTTTCCCTTCCTCCCATAATCCCTGGCTGCCATCCTCAAAGAGTTCTCCAACTCCTTGGCATCTCCCAAATCTCCCATTCTGCCTCTTTTATTCAAAGTGCCTGCCTGGGATGGGGCGCCCTGCCAGCCTGTCGGCTCCCCCCTGGCTCAGCTTCTTCCCTGGTTGCCCCTGGCCCGTGAATGGTCCTATCACTCATTCTCCCCAGAGCCCTTGATTCCCACACCCCCTGGCTCTGCCTCTCCCAGCCCCAGAGGATTCTGGTCATCTGCTTTCTCCATCAGGATTCTCGGGCTACTGGAAGGCGTAGGAAAATCACCCAACCGTGTAAACTGGTGCCACTCTAGATTTATGGAGCCTGACTTCAGTCCTGCCCGCCAGGCTGCGGGCCCCTGGTCAGCTCCTGTTCCAAGCCTTTACCACCCTTGCAGGCTTCCGGTCTGCCCCCTCCCTTGTGTGTAACTGACAGAGAAAATAGAGATCCTCAGGCCAATACTCCCTCAACCTCCCTGTGCTCCTCCTCCGTGGTCATCACAGATTCAACCTCAGTTATTTCTTAAACCTGTTTCACTGCACAAGCCCACCCATTCACTCACTGCTGTCAGTTGGAACTGACTCATAGCAGACCCCCACACAGGTTTTTTGAGGCTGTAAATGGCTTGGAAGGAGTGTCCATCTTTCTCCCAAGGAGCTGCTATGGATTTGAACCAGCAGAGAGGCCTCACCTTTGGGTTTGCAGCACAAGTCCCTATAGACTATGCCAACAGACTGTCCAGCCCTTGTAGAACTTGCCCTCACGTCACTGTATGGCACCACCACTCTTCCACATCTCCTCTTTTTGACCTGTCTTCTCCATCTCCTTCCTGCATCTCCCTCTCAGCCATCTGCCCCAGTGTGTAGCTCCCTCAGCTAACATTGGTGACCTCTTCCTGTTTTGCTTTCACTCTGCCCCTCAAATGTTCTCATAGAAGCCCATGACTTCCATTGCTCCAGTAACTCTGTAATCTTCATTTCCATCTCTGAGCCCTAGGTCCCGGCTTCCTAGATGGTTCTTTGTCTGCTCACTGTTGTTGTTGTTAGGTGTTGTCAAGTCAAGTAGACTCACAGTGACCCTATCAACAGCAGATCTGAACCTGGTCCTATCCTGTTCCGTCCTCACTATCTCTGACACATTTGAGCCATTGCTGCATCGTCACGTCAGTCCATCTCCTTAGGCATCCTCCTCTCTTTTGCTGACCCTCTGCCTTTCCAAGCATGTTTCTTTGCAAGGAGTAGCCTCTCCTAGCAACATGTCCAAAGTTCAAGAGAGGAAGCTTTGTCATCCTTGCCTCCAGGGAGCACTCTGGCTGCACCTTTCCTAAGACATACCTGTTTGTTCTTTTGGCCGTCCATGGCATATTCAGTACTCTTCTCCAACACAACAGCATTAATTCTTCTTCTGTCCTCCTAATTCACTGTTCAGCTCTCGGCTGTAGAGTAAGTGACTGAAAAGACCGTGGCCTGAAAAAGTCGCACCTTAGTCTTCAGACTGACACCATTGCTCTTCAGTTTTTTGAAGTAGCACCTTTGCCTAAAACAATACATCTTTTTGTCTCCTGACTGCTGGTACCAAAGGCATTGGTTGTAAACCAAGTGAGATGAAATCATTGCCAGTTTCAATCCTTTCTCCATTTATCATGATGTTGCCTTTTGGCCCACCAGTAAGGGATTGCATTTTCTTGATCATGAGATGTAATCTATACTGATGGCTGTAGTCTTTCATCTCCTGCAGCAAAGCTGCAGGTTCTCCTCACTTTGAGTAAGTAAGTTTGTGTCATCTGCATAACACAGGTTGTTGGTGTTCTATAGACACTGCCAAAATAGCATGTTCCCAACTAGGTCTCTTAGCTCCTTCCTCAGGCCTCTTCCTCCCTCAGTCTCTCGTTTTAGCAACACCATTCACCAGCTCTCCAAACTCCTCAGCTCCTTCCCATCCCTCACTCCCCACCCAGTCACCACATCCAATCTATACTGTCCCTGAGACACCTTCTGTCATCATGCTACTCCTCTTTGTCATCCTTTGTCATCTTTGGGGAGGCTCAGCTAAGAAGTAAAATGTCAAAGGATTGTGTCCACCCAGAGGTGCCTCAGAAGGAAGGCCTGGTGGTCTGTGTCCCAAGACATTAGACATTGAAACCCTGATGAGTACAGCACTCCTTTGGTGCACACGCATCCACATGATGGTTTGGCCTGGGGTCATCTTTCACAATAGGCTCGAATGAGATACTTCTGTCTACCTGCTCCTTACTCCCACCTTCCAGAGAAGATCCCATCTTTGTATTCACACCAAATTTCCTACAATGGCCCACAGAGACCTTCACAGCCTACATCCAATATCTTTGATTCCTCTCCCCTCTCTCCCTGCAACTCCACCTCCATTGATTCCCAGACAAGCAAGTAACTCTAGCCTATGCATTTTTCTGTCCAAATTCCCCATGCCCATCCTAATTTTTCCCTAAATGGCAAGGTGACAGGTGACATCAATTCTTTGATACCTTGGTTCCTTAAGCAGAATTCATTGGACCTTCTCTTAGTTCTTCTGTCCTCAGTTCCCCAGTCTCAGTTGTTGGACACCCATTGGTTCTGGTTTGGCACTGCCATGAATATTCTCCTACACAGACTCATCTCTGTTGCTGTCAGGTGACATCAAGTCAACTCTAACTCATGCTAATCCTACATCCAAGGATGAAACACTGCCCTATCCTGCACCATCCTCACAAGCTCTGTTGTGCGGAAGCTTCGGGGTTGGAGCTCTTTGAAGGTTTCCTCTTTTCCATTGATCTTAAACTTGCCCAGGTATGACATTTTCTCCTAGCAGCTGATCTCTTCCAAAAGCACACTCACAATATGTGGGGTGAATTCTCACCATCCTTGCTTCTAAGGATCATTCTGTCGGCACTTCCTTCATGATAGATTTGTTTGGTTTTCTTACCAGTTCACAGCATTGTTGTTGCTATGTGCCGTCGAGTCATTTGCGACTCATAGCGACCCTATGTACAACAGCCCTAAACCCTGCTCTGTCCTGTGCCAATCACATTGCCTCTGACACACCCATCCCGATTACCCCAGTCACTGAATCAATCCACCTCATAGAGGGTCTTCCCCTCCTGCGCTGTCCCTCTACCCTACCAAGCATGATGTCCCTACATAGTCCATATTCTTCATCAACACCACAATTCAAAGACAACCATTCTATTGGTGCTCCTCATTCATTGTCCAACTTTCACACAT
The DNA here is from genome assembly GCF_000299155.1 of Elephantulus edwardii. Taxonomy (NCBI): domain Eukaryota; kingdom Metazoa; phylum Chordata; class Mammalia; order Macroscelidea; family Macroscelididae; genus Elephantulus; species Elephantulus edwardii. The sequence goes on along the minus strand of NW_006399781.1, from coordinate 8,819,827 downwards.
CTATGAGGCAATGGAAAGTAATACAGCTCGGATCAGGTACACCTTAGTTCTCAAAGTGTTGTCCTTATTCCTTAGCATTTTAAAGAGGGCTTTTCAGCTGAAGACTTTGCCCAATGCAATACTAAGTTGTCTGCTTCCATGGATATTGATAGTAGGTCAAAATAAAATGAAATACTTGATAGCTTCAATCTTATCTCCATTTGTCACGCTGTTGTTTATTGGTCTACTTGTGAGAGTTTTATTTTCTTCTTAACACCAGTGCAATATTTATACCTTTGACTCCTTATTTTGGAAAGCTGCTTCTAAAGAATAGTCATTGAGAATGCTTGTTGTTCCATATATTTTCTTCTTTTTTTACTAGTTTTTTTTTCTTTTTTGGCACAAGAGGAGATTGTCTTTCCAGTGGATTCAAACCTCCACATCTTCTTTTTATCACTCTACAACAGTCTACATTTTTCCTAATCTAGTGAGTGTGGTTCAGACAGTTAAATATTAGACTATTAACCAACATTAGACTACTAACTGAATAGCTCAGACAGTTATATATGAGGTTACTAACCAAAAGTTGTTGATTCAAAACCACCCAGAGTTGAGAGAAAGCCTTGTCAATCTGCTTTTAAAAAGTTATAGACCTAAGATGTAACTGTTGTTCTTTCCTTGTCCAGAGGAAAAAAAATTGAAAAAAATAAGATTATTTATCCAAAGGTTTACTGGACCACAGGAGCTTTAACCTCCATGACCTTGAGATCAGAAAAACTAGATGGTGCCCAGCTGTCCTCACTGACTGCTCTGAAAGGAGTCAGACTGGAAGGTCCCGGATAGAGGAGGAGGAATTGTGGAACAAACTCAAAATCACAAAGACAAAGTTTACTTATCTGATAAAGACTGATGGAACCCCAAAACTGTGACCCTTAGTCATCCCTTAAACCTTCAATTAAAATCACTCTCATGACTAAACATCAAGCCAAACAATAGGCAGGCTTACAAGTTGATCAGCAATGCTATGGAGGAATTCACTCCTTAAAATAAACAATCACACAAGATCAAAAGGGCAGTGTTAGCCCAGGGATAAAGCAGAGCCAGGATGGGATAGGAAAGAAGAAGTCATGGAAACAGGAAACAGAGAGGAAGTGGAAAGAATGCTGTTACAATGTGGGGATTGTGATCCCTGTCACAAAACTGAATATATCTTATGCACACACATGTTCATTGTTGCATTATTTACAATGGTAAAGAGATGAAAGCTATTGTTCATTAATGATAAATGGAGAAACTATGATACATTCACACAATGGAGTACTATGTAACACTAAAAAAATAATAAATCATGAAACACTGTGTACCATGGATACATCTAGAGGGCATTCTGCTAAGTGAAATAAATCAGTCTCAAAAATATAGTATAAAATCACTTTTAAAGCCAAGTCCATGGGCAGTTGCACAGTTAATCCAAAGGCTATATTTCTCTGGTGGTTCAAATCTACAAGCCTCTCCAAGGAAGAAATATGGTGGGGTCTGGTGAGATTCACAGCTTCAGAAACCCAATGGAGGGTCAGCTATGACTCCACATTTTCACTTTTTTAAAATAGAAAGTTAGGGAAAGTTTACACACAGCTAGAAAGGAAGGAGATGGGAGTGAAAATTAGTAAATAGATCATAGACAATATGAAGATATGTGAAGGGAAAGGCACTATATTCATAAAGACCTTTGAGTTGTTGTGCTGGAGAAGAGCATTGAATAGACCATGAACTGCTAGAAGAACAAACAAGTCTGTGCTGAAGAAGATGAAACCAGGATGCTCCTTGGAAGCAAGGATTTTGACGTTTTATTGGGCATATTTGAGCATGTTGCCAGGAGGGACCAGTCCTTGGAGAGGGACATCATGCTCGGAAAGGTGGAGGGACAGTGCGGAAGAGGAACACCCTGGATGAGATGAATTGACTCAGTGGGTAATGGGGGTAGGCGTGTCAGAGATGATGAAATTGGCTTAAGATAGAGCGAGGCTGAGTTGTACTTAGGGTCACTATGAGTCGCAGGTGACTAGATGACACATAACAACAATGGCACATCACAACAACAACAACAACAACATTTCATAGTGTAAGTTTTTAAAATTGTGATTTGAGTAAAGGTTTATATAGCAAACACATTTATCATTCAATTACTCAGACATATTTTGATCAGTAACATTGATCTCAGTACTCACTGTGTATTGTAATTGCACTTTCCCTACTTCCCTGTAAATCTGATTTCCATTAATCCTAATATACCTTCTGCCTTCCTTTTCTCTTTAGTGATATTATGCTGTTGTGTCATTGTTGTTATGTGTCATCTAGTCACCTGCGACTCATAGTGACCCTATGCACAACAGCCCTAAACTCTGCTCCGTCCTGTGCCAATAGCACTGTCTCTGACACTCCCATCCCGATTACCTCAGTCACTGAATCAATCCACCTCATAGAGGGCCTTCCCCTCCTGCGCTGTCCCTCCACCTTACAAAGCATGATGTCCTTCTCCAAGGACTGGTCTCTCCTTACCACATGTCCAAAGTATGCCAGACAGAGCCTCAGAATCTGATTTGAAACAAAGTTGCTCTGAAAACTTGCACTGAAATAATAAAGACAAGTTAAAACAAAAAGTCACAGACAATGGACACCCAACGGAGCCCAGTTACGCTCTGACACGCGTGGAGTTGCTATGGGTCAGCATGGACCCTGCAGCACGGCTTCAGTATTGTGCACTTAGTGTGTGTTAAAACCTCACTGAGGTTTTAATTCGCCTTCCTCCGATTACTAGGAAAGTCGCACACCTTTCCATGCATTTGTCCATCACTTGGAAATTTGCATGTTTAATTAGCTGGTCCATTTTTCTGTAGAATTGTCCATCTTCTTACTCATTCACTTGCTGCTTTCTGGAGATGAACCTTCGTTGGTGCCAAGTGCTGTGAAATCCATTTGCTCTCTGAAGGAATTGCCTTTTGCATTCCTTGTCTTCTGAAGAACAAAACTTCTTCATTGTAATTTACCCAAACATATCAAGGGTAAAGGTTGGTGTTATTTTTGTGTGTTGTTTAAGAAGTGTTCCCTACCCTGAGGTCCTAGAACTAATTTTTTAGCTTGTCTCACAAAAGCTTTATTGTTTTGATTTTCATGTTTAGGTCCATGCCCCACCTGTAATCCACGGCACTTGGTACTTAATTTCTGTAGCACCACTAACTCCATCTGTTTAAATGTCTGTCTCCCCTAGCTAAATAAAGCCCTTCTTTAGGGCAAGGTACAAATGTAGAGTTTCAACCTTTGTGGTCAGAGGCCCTACACAGCACACAGCACACAGTAGGCCCTTTACAAATACCCTTGAATGTGAATGCTGAATGCAAGTACAGCTGCTTCCAACCACAACGACCTTAGATTTGGAAGGCTCCTGTATTTGCCAACCTTGGCCTTCTATCCACAAACCAAGCACATATTGAGCCCCTACTGTGTGCAGGCACTGGATGGAGAGTTAAGCAAGACAAAGGTCCAACTTCCAAAGAGCTGACTGTCTGGAGCATGGTTCCTGTTTGACACAGACCAGAGGCTAACACACTGATTTAGACAGGCAGAGAGGCCTGGCTTCAAGTCCCAGCTCTGCTTCCTTTCATCCATGTGGTTATGGGCAAGTACTTCAGCATCCCAGATTTCACCTTTCTGTTTTGTTTTTGTTTTTTAAAAAAGAATCATTCATAGCTAATTTACCGAGTTGTTGTGAAGGCCAAATAAAGAAGGAAATAGAAAAATGCCAAGCATGGTGTTAGACTTATGGTTGGTGTCCAAAGATCATTGAATTGTGTAAGTGCTGGAATGAATCAATCAATGAATGGGGAAAGGAACTGGGGAGGTTGGCGGGGTGGGGGGCAGGGAGATAAACGATTGGGAGGGGGCAGCAGGCAGGAGGCAAGGCCTGCTTGTGGGTCTGTTGAGGCCTTCCTTGTTGTCACAGTAACCACTGTCAGCAAATGTCTCCCAGACAGGAGTCCCCTTCAGGGCTCCCTTCCCCAACCCACTGCATTTGTTGACTCAAAACCTCACCACTGCCAATTTAGCCTGCAGTAAGGAAGGGGGGTGAGGAGGGAGAGAGAGGTGTGGGAGGGGGTGGAACGGTACAGAAAGGGGTCTTTGTCTGAACACTGTGTGGCATTACAGAGTTCTGCAGAGTGTTTTTTGTTTTTTAAAAAACCTCTTTAGGAATTGAGTGGGCTGCACTTGCAGTAGGAGGTAATCCAAATTAGACAACAGGAAGGACTTCCAAGGTTTTCTCTCTGTTGGGTGATGAAAACATGGTATGAGTTGCCCAGGCTGGGGTATGATCCCTATGTGGGTCTCAAGGGGCTCAGTGCAGTGGTCCCCAGTAGAACCTCCACCTACACGGGTGAGAGGCTCCATGGTCAAGGAAGACCTCTGTGTCCAGGAGTCACTGGACATCCTACCTCTCAGTTCTGCTTGGGTAGTCCAGCTCCTGTCATTCTCGGGTTCAGATCCTCTCTCTGGGGGCTCCTGATGGGGCAGTCCTGGCTCCTGGGGGTCAAAATTTGACCCAGGTCCTGAAGACCCTTTTGCCCAGTCCCACCCTCCGGTTGCCCTGACAGCCTGTCTACATCCTCACTCTCAGCCAAGCAAGAATCCTGGCTGGCTGGTCCTGGCTGCCTGCCACCCACCCCAGCCCTACCCTGGCCTTTCTTGAACCTTCTCCTCACCTTTACCTTCAGGCAGTTTCTTGGCTACCTCTACACTTACGTGTCTGTTTATGGACCTTCTCCTAGGCTTTCCCATACTTGTCTGTCTGTGTCTGTACTTCTCTCCCTTCCTCTCAGCCTCTTTCTGCCTTTAGTCTGCTTACATTTTCCCCCTTCTTAATGACTTAAAGGGAAACCTCACAAACTTGTGATTTCAGAAAAATATTACAGAGCAAATTGATTTTCCATTCAGCAGTTCAGATATATGATGCTTTGTGACATTGATCACAATCCCCACATGGAACAGCACTCTTTCCACCTCCTCCCTGTATTTCCCATTTCCTCTCAGCCTTCTTTTTTACCTCTTCCTAACTTTTCAGCGTCATCCCAGGCCAAATGCTACCCTTTCGATCTTGCATGATTGGTTATTCTAAGGAGTCCATTCCCATCTTTACTGGTCATCTTACTCTACTGTTTTTGGTCAAGAGCTGAGTCTTGATGATCTTCCTTTTTGACCTGCCCTTTCTTACCTGGGCTAGTTCACCCTACTCCTTAGCTGATGGCCCTCCTACCAGAAAGTCACCAAGTTAATGCTAAACCTAAGTTGAGCTCCTGATCAGCACGTGTACTCCAGCCCCCACTCCTGAACATAAGGAATATCCTGCCTCAGCCTCCCCTAGTAGCTGGGACTGAAGACAGCCATTCCATTGACTATGCCTTCCTCTTGGTTTCTTTTTCTATTTGCTGCTTTCTTTCTTTTCCTGTCTATGTCTCTGTTTTGTGCGTCTCTCAGTCTTTCTCTGAATCTGTTGGTCTCACTTTCATCACACGTGCGCGCGAGTGTGTGTGTGTGTGTTCCTCTCTCCTCTGTATCTCTGTCTCCCACAGGTACATGCACGTCAGTCTCTCTCGTGTATGGCTGTGTGCATGTCCCTCTCTCTGGTGTCTCAGTCTCACTTGCCTTCTCTCTCCATTTCTCAGCCAAGCTACTCCTTGGAGGCAAGGATTCTGGGGCTTCGTCTGACATACTTTGGACATGTTGCCAGGAGGGACGGGTCCTTGGAGAGGGACATCATGCTTGGGAGGGTGGAGGGACGGCGCAGGAGGGGAAGACCCTCTATGAGATGGATTGATTCGGTGACTGGGGTAATCGGGATGGGTGTGTCAGAGGCGGTGCGGTTGGCGCAGGATAGAGCAGGGTTTAGGGCTGTTGTGCATAGGGTCGCTATGAGTCGGAAACGACTCCACGGCACATAACAACAACAACAACAATCTCTGGCTCACTCCTTGTCAGTCTGTCTCCTTATCTCTCTGTCTCCTTATCAAACTTCTCTCCCTCATGGACAATAGCAGACTGAGCACTCATCCACTGCCAGGCCACTTGCCTCCGATGGCCCCACCTCTAGCCTCACCCCGGGTTGGACTTTCCCAGCAGCTGCCAGGCGAGAGCAGACCTGTGTCCTGGGCTGCTCCACACACAGCAGTCTCAGGGGCCTTCTGTCTGTCCTCACTCTGCACCTGCTGAGGCTCCTCTTTCCCTCCCCTCCCCAGTCCAGCCTTACAGTTGGAACCCCCATGGCCCTCTCCAGAGTGCTGTGAGCCCAGAGCTGTCAAGCTCCCCAGGGGCACTCAGTACAAACTTCACCCACCCCTGCCCCTCAGGAGTTCATGAGCCCTCTGGGGTGACACCACCCCTGTGCAGAGAGAGAGTGTGGAAAGCACAGGACCAAGGAAGCCAGGCCCCAGTGTGGGTCACAGACTGGAAACCCCAAAGCAAGAGAGACAGGAGTCAATATTGGAGAAGCTCACTTTGAGCTGGGTGAGGTGATGTCAGATGGAGAAGACCAGAAAGAACTCTCAAAGGAGTGGATCTGACCGGGCGAAGGCACAGTGGTAGGGGTAGTTCATGGACTTGTGGGAGCACTGGATCCTTAGTGCAAGTAATTAACTTGCTCAGCTGCTAATCAAAAGGTTAGGGGTTTGAGTCTATCCTAGGGCTCAGAAGAAAGGCCTGGTGATCTACGGGGGGGGGGGGGGGGGGGGGCCGACCAACAAAACCCCAAACAACCAAAAACAAAAAAACACACACACCAAAAACCTAACCATTGAAAACCCTACGGAGCACCAATGCAGCTCTGACACCCGTGAGTCAGAGTTAATTTGATGGTGAGTGGTTTTGTTTTGTTTTGTTTGTTTTTGAGGGGCAGTGGTTCAAGCACTAGAGCAAAGAGAGGATTAAAAGCTATCCATGTGGTAGCAGGGGAGGTGGACGGTTTCCAGACAGCAGCATCTGAGTTGTATTCGGAATTCACCCAAAGTGAAGAAGAGGGAAAAGGTGTCTTGGGAGGAAAATCCACACGTGCAAAGGCAGAGGGCCTGCTGGCTGCACTCAGGACGGGAGCCAGCTTCCTGGCGCAGAGTCAGATGCGTAAGGGACGAGGGACAGAAGGAAGGTTAGGGGCTTAGACTCTGCTGGCTGCCAAGCAAGGGTTAGGAGCAGGGGAGTGGCACTGTCAGCTCTTATTTCTTTTTGCTTTTTAATAACTCACTGAGAGTTGTTTGGAAGAATGGCCCACAGTAAGGGAGACTGGGGAAAGAACAGTTAAAAGCTGCTGCATCAATCCTGGCAAGGGCTCCTGGGAATGAAAACAAGAGAGCACTCAAGGGGACCTTCTGTGGTAGAAGACTTGAAACCAGCCAGGAAGTGTGAGAAAGGAAGAAGTGTCTAGTTGAGGGAATATTGGAGGAAAAGACATTTAGAGGGAGTAAAAAAAAAACAAACACAAACCCTAACATGTTAGTTTCCAGGTGTGAGATATGGCTCCTTTAAAGTCCCCATCAGCTCTAAAGCTGTAAAGTGAGGTGTAGAGGCTTAGTGAGGCCCTTCGACATAAGGTCACCTGGGAGTTCGGAGGGGGAGCTGAAGCAGAGTTTGGGTTTGAGCTCTTCACGGCCTGTTCTAACTCCAGGACAAGAACCAGTGCTGCTTGCTTTCAAGTTGATGGAATTTGTGGCCCTGTAGACCTGAGCTCCACAGTTTGCAGAAGCTGGTTTTTCAGAACTAAATGGCAAGCTTTCTAGCAAGGTGCTTCTTGGACGAACTCAAAACTCCCAACTTTTCTCTTAGCTCCTGAGAAGTGAGCAAGTGCACCAGCCCTGGACAAAGAAGGCAAGAAACCAAGAGCCCACTGGCATTGGGTTGGTTCCCACTCACAGTGGCTCCCCATCAGGCTTCCGAGGCTGCCGTATCTCAAGCAGAACAACTAGTGGATTCAAACCTCTGACTTTCAGTTTATCTGCATCATAGCCCCAGTGCTCCTTAAGACAAGAAAAAAATGCTTGGGAGGGTGGAGGGCAGGCATAGGAGAGGAAGGCCCTCTAGGAGGAGGATTGATTCAGTGACTGGAGCAATCGGGATGAGTGTGTCGGAAACAATGAGATTGGCACAGGACAAAGCAGGATTTAGGGCTGTTGTACATAGGGTCGCTATGAGTCACAAGCGACTCCATGGCACATAACAACAACAACATATATTGAAACAAACAAACGAGATAAATATTATATTTATGTAATACTTACATAAAACACTTTACATAACTTTATAAAAGGACAAGGAACAATGAATGGATATAAGACCCAAATGTATTAGTGGTGCTAATACAAGAGGGTTGACATGATGATGGTAACAACAGACTCAAATGCATCAGAGACAGTGTAGACGACCAGGTTCAGACCTGTTGTTCATAGTGTTGCTATGAGTCGCAGTCAACTGGACAGCACATAACACCAACAAGAAGGACAAGAGGAAAGGAGGAAAGAGGAATTAATCATGAAACAAAACATAGCGTTAATAAAGGATAGGGTGACTTAGTCAATTGTTATAATTGTTGTCCTTCAATTATACATCTGTAAAAGCCTGAATTGGGAAAAATTATGTGAATTTATAATGACAAAAATAAAGAGCAGCTTCTGAGGTTGCTTATGAAAAATAAAAAGAAAGTGAGTGTAGGAAATAGGTAAGGAAACACACTGCGTGGGGCCTCCTCTCCAGAGCCTGCTTCCTTCCCACTCCAACCCCTCACAGCCCCACAGACTACACACACAGAGGCAGGGAGAGCAAGGGAGCTGTAATGGCACCAAATGCTTCAGGCCAACCAACAAGTATTTTCAAATGCAAATTCCCTCCATCCACCCATTCCTCACACAACTGCTCTGAGCAGCTGGAGGCAGAGTCTGGGGTGGGGGGGCACCAAAAATAAATCCCATTTTCTGCTCCTTTTCAGTGCTGGGCTGCAGTCCCCTACTGCTTCCCTCCCTCCTCACAGATGGGGGATTAAACCGGCCCCAGGTTGAGTTCTGTCTCATGGTGATGGGCAGGGCAGGACTGAGCCAGGGAGGGGGTGGATGTGTGCTGCGACAAGGCTAAGAATAACAGCTTCCATCAGGCCTGACACCCTCTCCCACTTGCCATGGCTCAAGTTGTTCCTTGTGCCTGGAGACAGACAGACAGATACAGGGTGTGTGCGTGGGGCCATTGGTGCTTACGCAGGAGACAAAGACCCAAGCGGGGGGTGGAGTGAGGGAGAGCAGACTGGCAAACGTGGATGTGACTAGGAAGGACCGGAGCAAAGCAGCCTGAGACAGAAAGACACACAAGAAGGGGGAGTGAGGAAGAGAGAGAGAGACAGTGGAGTGTGTGTGTGTGTGTGTGTGTGTGTGTGTGTGTGTGTGTGTGTGAGAGAGATGCTGTTGTCAGAGGCTACTGATAGGTGAGAGAGACACCAGACAGACAGGTCTGGGTTCAGAGCATGAGGTCATCCGGTGGCCGAAGAGGGGGCAGCGAGGGTAGGCGTAGCTGGACTCACTCTGCCTGGAGCCAGAGGCTCAGGCAAAAAGGCAGCAAGTGAGGACCTGCCCTACTCGTGTGTGTGTGTGTGTGTGTGTGTGTGTGTGTGAGAGAGAGAGAGAGAGAGAGAGAGAGAGAGAGAGACCGTGTCTGTATGTTGTGTAGTTTGCATCCCATATGAGTGTCTGTGTTGTGTTGGTGTCAGTGCGTGTCAGTGTTTGAGAACCTATGTGTGCATATATCTATGTTTGAGTGCATATGTGAGTGTACACATGTTTGTAAGTATTCGGGTCTGTTTATGAGTATTTGTGAATGAAAGTGTGTGTGTGTGTGTGTGTGTGTGTGTGTGTGTGTGTGTGTGTGTGAAGGCACTGGATACTACATACAAATGTATGTGTGTGTGTGAGAGAGAGAAAATGAATGAATGTGTGCATCTAGATGTGACATGTATCTGTGTACATGAATGTGCACATCCGTGTGAGCGTATGGGGGTCTGTGTGTATATGGATGTTCCTCTGAGTGTCTATGAATGAGTGTGCGCCTCTATGCGTGGTGGTGGGGGGTGTGAGTGTGTTTGGGAGTGTGGATCGAGCATGTCTGGCTCCTGCTCTGTTCACTTGCTCACTTGCCCCCGCTCCCAGCAGATGGTGAGAAGACTGTGTGGGCTGGTCTTTAAAGCAGTTCAGGCATTTCCAGGGTAGAGCGAGCTAAGCTGGGGCAGAGCGAGAGGCTGCTGCCCTGGTCCTTTCCAGGGCGGAGCAGGAAGGACAAGATCAGCATGTGCCTGATCAGCCCTCTGGCATGCGGCAATGCCTCGGTTTATTGAATTTTGCACACGGTGGTGGTGGTAGGGTGGGTATGCTACTTGAATATATGCACATTGAGTCAGAAATGCCATGCTAGGTCCTTAAAACAGACAGAGGATGAAGTCTTTGCTTGAGACAGCTATTCTCCCTCTAGCCCACAGCCTGTGGCCCTGTTGGAGCAGCTGTCAGAGGAAGACATCACCCCAGGTTGGCCCAGTGTGGACCCTGTAGCTTGATGTCAACAACCCATGGGGGCCCGCCTAGCCCAGGCCTCTGTCAAACTATAACATCACCTCGAGGGCTTCTTTAATTCAGGAGTAGATGCAGCCAGTGAAATGGTTCATTGGGAATGACTAAACTCAACCTTGGAAAGAAAATCATAAACATTTTACTACCCAGCTAAGCCAAGCATGATTACATGTGGAAAGTATGGACACTGCTCAGTGGGATTTTGATATTAATTTCCAATTTCCTCTTCAAGGAGGAACTGATGAAAGCCCAGCCTCTGTTGCGATCCAGTCTGGAATGAGAATCTTCGTGGCTGCCCATCCATCCTCTCCTGCTTCCCACCTGTGGGTCTCCCCACTCCCGTCCCTGCTGGCTGCTCTGGGGACCCAGCGCTCAGGCACAAACTGTCCGTGGTGGGAGCTGCCTGGGGCATTCCCTCTATAAATGCCAGTCACCAGTGTCAGGGAGTGCTGGTGGCTTAGTGATGAAGAGTTATGCTGCTAAACTGAAGGCACACAGTTCACATCCATCAGCTGCTTTGTGGGAGGAAGAGGAGCAATTCTTCTGTGTGATTTACTGCCTCTGAAGACCTGCTGGAGGGTCAGTTATGGGTTGGTCCTGGCCTGAAGGTACTTAACCATACTTAACCACAATGACACTAGGGAGTGAGTACCTCTCTCTGCAGCTCTGTGCTGACCCTCTACCTCCTATCCCAAGACTCTGCCCACTTCCGGATTTTCCTTTCTACTCTACACAGAAGCCACATCCACTCCAGTGGAATAAAGGGGAGAGGTGGCGCCAGGAACAGGAGAGCTGATTCCTACTCCTGGTGACATGTGTGTGTCATAGTATAACTGTATTCTATCCATAGGGGTGAGAACAGATGGTTTTCTGGAGTATATGGCCAAGCCTTTCTCAGAAGGCACTTATGGGTGGATTGGAACTTCCAACCTTTTAATTAGCCACAGAGTTCATTAACCATCCAGGGGCTCCTGGAATAAGGGGAAGTGTGTGCTATCCCCTGTGTGAGCAGGAAGCTGAGAACGTTACCCGCTGTGGGCAGGATAAGACATCTCTGGACCTTCCACATTTCACCCTTGGCCCTTCCCCTCTGGCAGAGGGAGCTGTCAATACACATGCAAAGTGGGTGAGACCCACTTAACCCCAGTGGGAGGTGGCTCTGAGAGACAGCCAAAAACAAGCTTTGGAGACTGCCAGAAGCTCAGTCTGTCTCATAGGCCTGCCACTGTGTCACGATGCTCCCTTGAGAAGTCCAAGCTTGAGTTTCCTCATCTGTGAAAAAGCATAGGACAGGACATTTTAAGGGCAGTGAAACCATCCTGTATGATACTGTGATGGTGGATACACGGCCTTAAGTATTTGTGAAACCCCACAGAATGTGAACTACATGAACTAATACCATATCACCGTCGGGTCATTAACAGCAACAAATGAACCATATTAACAACAACAAAACCCCTGCCTTTGAGTGGATTCTGATTTATGGCAGCCCCATATATTAGCAAAGTATTATAATGAAAATGTGCCAAGAGCTGTGGATAGAAAATAGGAAAGGAAGAACACACTCAGCATTTCTCAAGCTGAAAGAACAGAAAAGCAAATTCAAATCTTGAGTTGTAATGCTGAAAGAGCCTGTGGGCAAACTTGAATGATTCAGGAAGCATCAATAGAAGATAAAGGGGATATACAGAGGCACTGTATGAAATAGTGGTCCACCCTGAAAAGTGTCTGGAAGTAGCAGGTGATCAAGAACTAATACTAATTCAGGAAGAAGGTCAAGTTACAGTGGAGGGGATTGACAAAGAAGAAAGGGGGGGGGAATGTCCCAGGAATTAATGGAATACCAATTGACTTGTTTTAACAAACATGTTCACTTGTCTATGCCAAGAAATTTGGAAACTTTCTGGCCAACACACTGGAAAAAGATCCATATTTGTTTCCATTCCCAAAAAAGGTGATTTAACACAATGTGGAAATTACCAAACATATCATTACTATCACAAGCAAGCAAAAGCTTGAGGAAGATTATTTTTAAATGGTGGAACATCAACAGGAAGTTAATTACCAGAAATTCAAGCTGGATTCAGGAGAGGCCATGGCAAGAAGGATATCATTGCTGATATCAGATGGATATTTGCTGAAAACAGAGAATACCAGAAAGATGTTTACTTGACTATGCAAAGATATTTGACTGTGTGGATCCTAACAAATTATAGATAACATTAAGAAGGAGAATTCAGAACACTTCATTGTACTGATGAGAAACCTACACTTAGATCAGGAAGCTCTTGACCAAACAGAACAAGGGAATCCCACGTGGTTTAAAATCAGAAAAGGCATGAATCAGGGTTGTATCCTTTTCCTATATCTATTTAATATGCATGCTAAGCAAATAATTTGAGGAGCTTTACTATATGAAGAAGAAAGTGGCATCAAGATTTGGATGCTAACAGTCTTTTTTTCTAGATGCCAGCAATCTTGATGCCACATTCTTCTACACCATCTACATTATGCAGGTGACACAATCTTGCTTTCAGAAAGTGAGGAAGACTTGAAGCATTTGCTGCAGAAGGTCAAAGACTACAGTCTTCAATATGAATCACATCTTTAATATTAAGAAAACAAAAATCTTCACCATGGGACTAATAGTGAATATTATGATAGTTGGAAAAAAGACAGAAATTGTCAATGATTTGTCAATGATTTCATTTTACTTGGATCCAGGGGAAGAGCAGTTAAGAAATTAAGACCCTAAAGAAACCAGAACTGGGCGAGCCCTGGTGGCCTAGTGGCAAGAAGCTGCACTGCAATGTCAGAGGTGTGCAGTTCGAATTCACCAGATGCTCTGCTGGAGATGGAGGGACAATCTCCTCCTGTACCAGTCAGATCTGATTTGATGGTACACACACAAGCCAAAAAAAATTAATAATAATAAAATAACTTTTAAAAAAAGAAACCAGAACTGCCATGCAAACAGATATATGTACACCCATATTTATTGTTGCATTATTCATAATAGTAAAGAGATGGAAGCAACCAAAGCGCCCATCAACAGACAAATGGATAGAAAACCCATGGTATATTCATACAATGGAATACTATGCAGCACTGAAAAACAATGAGCACGTAAAATGTTATGCAACATGGAGGACATCATGCTGAGTGAAATATCTCAGTCACAAAAGGACAAATACTGCATAACACCACTGTTATAAAGCAAGTTGGGAGGAGAATAGAATAATAGTGGATAGATAATGACCTTTGCATTGGAATTGATAAAGGAAAGAACTGTTTAAAAGGAATATATAATTAGGCATTATACATACGACAATAGTTCAGGGTAGGAGGTACATGCACAGAGGACTGGGGGGAGGGAGAATGTAGATAACTGCAATAATGAATGATTTTTTTAAAGTGAACTGAGTAGGGGAAAGGGAGAAAGGGGTTAAAATGTGCAACAGTGAAAGAATGAAAATCTAACTTCTCGATAAACTATTGTAAAAGTCACAGTTAAAAGAATTTAAAAAAAAAAAAGAAGAAGAAGAAACCGAAAGACATGTTGTATTGTGAAAAATCTGATGTCCAGGACCTCTCCTAAATGCTAAGGAGCAAGAATATCAATTTAAAGGCATCACTTCTTCAGTCTTCCTATTTCATTATCCAACTCTCAGATACATAAGAAGCAATAGACAATATCATGACTCAGCTCAGGCACACCTTAGTCTCTAAACTGGCATCCTTGCTGTTTCACTCATTCACTCACTCATTTGCCATCCCGTAAGAACCGACTCGCAGCTGAGCCTCCATTGGCTTTCTGAGGCTGTGAATTGCAGGGCGAGATTACCCCATCTTTCTCCTGTGGAGATGCTGGTCCATTCCAGCTGCCAGAGGCGTGGCCTTTGGGTGGGCAGCACAATTGCCTAGGGACTAGGCCACCAGAGCTCCCTTCTTTGCTCTTTTAAATGTGCCCGTTGTTGTTTACCTTCAGAACTGACCCATAACTGACCCTCCAGCGGGTTTTCACATGGGACCGTTCTTCTCCTGTGGAGCAGCTAGTGGATTCGAACCTCGTACCTTTGGAATTGCAACGCAGCTTCTTACCACTAGACCCTCAGAGCTCCGTAGACACTAATGTTGATTTCTATTAATACACACTGACTTACGTGATCTTAGAGATCGCCAGTGTTTCCTAAACTTGGGTTGGCACCAGAGAACCCCTGGAGGGCTGGCTGAAAAGCAGATTCCCAGGCCCAGGGCTTGGGCAGCAGTGGGTGAGGCCTCAAGCCTTCAGCTGGGGTTCTGTAAACTTGGAAGCGGTTTGTACAGCCCCACGCGGACCCTTCGTCTTGCATTTCAGCGCTCAGGATTCAGGGAAGCCGTCCCAGGTGAGGGAGCGATTAAGTTTGACATGTCTTCGCCCAAGAGCACCCTGGCGGCCGCTTTGGTTTTGATTACAGGCGGCCTGGCACCGGGTAGCCTGGCCTGTTCACCTGAACAGCCAGCGCGAGGCACAGATGCTAATTACACGGGTAAGTACTTGCAGATTTCCCAGGAACAACAAAGATAATTTGTTTGCTCCATGGCTTGTTAGGAGGGAAGCTGGGCTCTGGTGACTGGGTGGCTTGTTAGATTAGGCCTGTGGCCTTTCACCTCCTGCTGCCCTCGCCTGCTGGTTCTCCCAGCTGTGCTGATTAAAAGCGGGAGAAATTAGGACCTCCCTCCCATCCTCGTCCTCGTCCTCCCCGATCCGCTGGAGGAGGTGGGCTGGGGGGGGGGGGGCGGTGAGAGGCCGGGCCACAGGCCAGGCACCTCCAGCAGGTCCCGCCTCCGCGCGCGCGTCTGGGGCTCTGGAGGCTGAGCCGCAGGGAACAGAAGCCCGGCCTTGTTCTGGGTCTCCATCAACGTGCAGAGCGCTTCCTCCCTTGCTGAGGTGCAGGACCCTGAACATCTTTGTTAGGGTCACAGCAGCTCAGCCGCCCTTAGGCTGATCAGTGCGGATAACCAGAAGGGGATCCCACAAACGGGTGCTTGTAACACTAAGACGTGAGAGACTATGTCTCCCCACAGTGAACAGTGGCCACTGTGAGGGATACTCTTATGCCTGGTCTCTAACTGGTGAGAGTGGTACCTTACTCACCTGCAACTCAAGATTGTGCCATCTCCCTGCGTCTGAACAGCCTTGTGCAAGAGAAAAGTCACAGTGGAAATTAGTCCGCGGCCATGAGCCTGACTGCCGTGCGAGGCTCCGTTAGAGGTCGGGCATCAGGCTGCAAGGACTTAATGGCCCTCACTCCTTCCTTCCTTCTGCCTGGGGGGAATGAGAAAACGAGGTAATTACTCCAATTATTATTAATCTTATTACCCCGTACACTTTAATGTGTCTTAATGATCTTTATATACCAATACAGTAGTCACCATTTATCAATGGCCTACTATGTGCCAGGCTGTGAGATAGCTGTTCTGCATATATGATTAGCCTATAAAGCAGATGTTATTTGATCATTCCAGTTACAGATGAGGAAAAGAATGGGATAAAGCACCTTGGCTGAGGTCACATAGTAAGTAAACCACAAAGATTTGTACCCAGGACTCTGTCTTCTCTTGGCCTTTGGTGACCTGCTGTCCCCTGATGGCCTGCTCATTGAGAGGGAACAGAGGCCAAGTGAGAACTTGAAGCCAGGTTTGTCCATCCCAGCGCACAGCTTTTTTCAGTAAGGTTGTGTGGGGAAACCTAGGAAGCAGTAAGTTGTGCATTATTATGCATTCCCCAAGGCGGATGTGATGATATATAAACATTTTTTTAAGTGTGCTTTTTTAAAAAAAAAAAATATAAACTTGTAGGAGAGTTCAGTCTTACTTTTGAGTCTCTGGGTAGTGGTGATGGTTGTTGTTAAGTCAACTCCAACTCGTAGCAACAAGTTCAGATCTCACAGTGGATCAGAAACTTGCTCCATCTAGTGCCATCATCCTCAACATCGCTGATACATTCCAGCTTACTGTGTGTGGTAGGCATCATTGCTGATGTCAGATGGATCCTGGATGAAAGGAAAGAATACCAGAAGAAGGTTTATTTGTGTTTTATTGACTTGCAAGGCATTTGACTATGGATCATAACAAATTATTGCTAACACAGAGAAGAATAGGAATCTTGAAAAATTTAATTGTGTTCATGCAAAACTTATACCTAGGCTAAGAAGCTGTTGTGTGAACAGAGCAAGAGAGTACTGCTATTGTTGTTAGGTGCCATCGAGTTGCCTGCGACTCATAGTGACCCTATGTACAACAGCACTGAAGCCTGCCATGTCCTGAGCCAGTCTCTCTTATTCCAACACACCTATCCCCATTGCCCTAGTCACTGTATCAATCCATCTCATCCAGGGTCTTCTACTGCACTGTCCATCCACCATTTTGAGCATGATGTCCTTATCCAAGGATCGGTCTCTCCTGGCCACATGCCCAAAGTATGTAGGATGGAGCTTCAAAATCCTAGCCTCAAAGGAGAAACTTGATTTCACTTTCTCTAAGACAGACTTAATTTGTTTTCTTGCCAATCCATGGTATGTTCAAGACTCTTCTCCAGCACCACAATTCAAAGGCATCAATTCTTTTTCTATTATCCTTACTCATTATACTGCTCTCTGATACATAGCAAGTAATTGTGAAGACTATAGATAGACTGGATCAGGTACACTTTAGTCTCTAGACTTACATCATTGTTTCTCAGTAGGTCCCTGACAGCAGATTTACCTAATGCAATTCATCTTTTGATTTCCTGACTGCTGATGCCAAGAGTATTGATTGTGGAGCCAAGCAAGCTGTAACTGTTAACAACCTCAATCTCTTCTCCATCCATCATGGTGCTGCCAGTTGGCCCAGTGGTGAGAATCTATGTCTTCTTGATGCTGGACTTCAATCCATATTGAAGACCACAGTTCCTGACCTTCCACAGCAAATGTTTCAGGTCTGCCTCAGTTTCAGCAAGCAAGGTTGTATCATCTGCATAATGTAGGTTGTTGATGAGTCTTCCTCCAATCCTGATGCCACATTCCTCTTCATAAAGCCCAGCCTCCTGAATTATCTACACATAGATTGAAAAGTTTTGGAGACAAGATGCATCCCTGATGCACTCCCTTCCTGATTTTGAACCATTCACCGTTTCCCTGCTCTGTTCTGAGGACTGCATCCTGGTGCAGTTATAGGTTTCTCATAAGCATAATCAAGTGTTCTGGGATTCCCATCTTGCCAGGGTTAACCACAATTTGTTATAATCCACAAGTGAAATACCTTTGGATAGTCAGTGAAACATAGGTAGATATCCCTCTGGTACTCTTTGCTTTCTGACAAGATCCATCTGATGTTGGTAATAATGTCCCTAGTGCCACGGCCTCTTCTAAACCAAGCTTATATTTCTGGTAGTTCTCTATCAATGTACTGTTCAAGTAGTTTCTGGATAATCTTCAGTTCGATTCTGCTAATATGTGATATGAGTGATATTGTACGATAATTTCCACACTGTCAGATCACTTTTTTTTTTAAATTAAAATAAATATGGATCTCTTCCAGTCAGTTGACCAAGTAGTTGTCCTCCAGATTTCATGGCACAACCTGGTGAGTATACCCAGGACAGCATCTGTTTGTTGAAATATGTCAGTTAGTATTCCGTCAATTCTTGGGGCTTTATTTTTTGCCAAGTTCTTCAGAGCAGCCTGCACTTCATCATCATTGCCTCTTGATCATACGTTGTTTCTTGAAATTCTTCTGTGTCAGCTAATTCTTTTTGGTACAGTGACTCTGTATACTCCTTCCATCTTCTTTTAATACTTCCTGAATCATTCAATATCCCACCCATAACATCCTTAAGTATTACAACTCAAGGCTTGATTTGTACTTTAGTTCCTTCAACTTAAGAAATGGCAAGTGAGTATGGCTCTTTTGATTTTCTGACTCCAGTTCTTTGCACATTTCATTATAATACTTTTTTTGTCTTCCAGAGCTGCCCTTTGAAATCTATTCTGCTCCTTAACTTCTTGATTTCTTCCCTTTGCTTCAGCTTCTTGGCACTCTAATGCAATGTTCGGAGTCTCTTCTGACATTCATTTTGGTCTTTTCTTCTTCCTCTGTCTTTGTAATGACGTTTTGCATTCTTCGTGAATGAAACTCTTTATATCCTCTTACAGCTCATCTGGTCTTCATTTATTAGTGTTCAGGGCCTCAGTTTAAAAAGATGTGAATCAGGGTTGTATCCTCTCTCCATACCTATTTAATCTATATGGTGAGCAAATTATTCAAGAAACTGGACACTGTGAAGAAGAATGTGGCATCAGGATCGGAGAAAGACGCATCAGTAACCTGTGATACACAGATGATACAAATGAGGAGGACTTGAAGCACTTACTGCAGAAGAGCAAATACAGCCTTTGAAAGCAAAAATTCTCACCACTGGATTAAGAGACAATATCATGATAGAAGCTGCCAATTAATTCATCTTACTCGGATCCACAATTAATGCACTTGGTACCAGCAGTCAGGAGATCAGGAAATGTATTAGGGAAAGTCTGAAGTCAGGGACTTCTCCAAATTACAGAGGAGCAATGATGTTAGTTTGAGGATAAAGGTGTGCCTCATTCAGGCCATGATCTTTTCAATCACTTGCTGTGCTGCTGAGAGCTGGACAATGAGTAAGGATGACAGAAGAATTGATGCCTTTGAGCTGTTGTGTTGAAGAAGAGTACTGAATAATATCCCATGGACTGCCAAAAGAACGAATAGATACATCCTGGAGAAGGTACTGTCCTGGAGATATGTCCTAGAGAAGTGTGTTCTTTGGAGGCAAAGATGATAAAACTACTCACATACTTTGAGCATGTTGCTAGGAGAGGTTATCGCTTGGTCATCAGCTTGGAAAGGTGGAGGAATGGCAAAGGAGAAGACGTTCAACCAGGTAGATCGAAAGAGTGACTGCAGCAATGGCTTCAAGTGTGTCAGAGAGTGGGAGGATGGCACAAGATAGGACAGGATTCAGATCTGTTGTTCATAAGGTTGCTAGAAGTCATACTCGACACCAGCCAACAGCAGCAACAATATTACAATTGTCACTGTGTCAGTCCATCTTGTTGGGAGTCTTCTTCTCTTTCATTGACCCTCTATCTCAGCATGATGTTTTTTTCAGAGGTCTGGCCCCTCCTGACAGCATGTTCAAAGTACTTGAGATAAAGTTTCACTGTCCTTGCCTCTGAGGAGCACCCTGATTGCACTGCCTTCCAGGCAGACTTATTTGTGCAAACGCACTCGGTTGCTAAGTTAGGAGTTTCCAGGCTGCTCAGGGGCCCTCAGAAGAAATGCTAGTGGAGGGCCACATGCGGTTGGTTTAGTCCTCAGCAAGCACTAGAGAAGTAGCATAAAGCACTCAAATAACGTCTGAACTTGGGTGAGGATGCAAAATAGAGTTAGGGCCCCCATTGTAGATTGCAATTTGAAGCTTTAATACCTTATTCTGAGGTGGTGGAAACTCCTTTAGGGGACCCTTGCTATTCTTCAGTGAGAAAAGCCTCCATCCTGGTCTTGCCACCTCTCTCTCCCTCCCCTCTATTATCTTTTCCTTTCTTAGGCCCCCAGTAACCACCGAAGATCAATGGTCACTGTCTAGGAATCTGGGAACTTGAGCTCCCTACCTCTCTATTCCAGCAGAGGCCCATGTGGGTGCTGGGGGTTCACAGCTGGCAAACTGTGGGGGGGGGTTGGTTAGTGAATAATAAAAATGCCCCCTTTGATGGTCTGCTCCCTATGGCTTTAGATTTGTTTTCCCACACGCCCGTTTGCATCTTTTCATTCTGGTTTCATAATTAACGTGCCTTTATGCTCCCTTTAAAAATTCTTTAAAAGTTGCTAGTTTTGAAGAAAGTATTCAAGGCAAGTAACCTCAGTCTACAGCCTCTGCACTTCTGTTCTTGGACCAATGACTTTGAATTCCTCTGCTCCCCACTGTTGAGTCCTGGCGTCAGCCTGTCCCCAGGATGATGCTGGCTGTACGTATTTGTGTTCCTTCCAATTAAGGTGAGCCATTAAATCTCTAGTGGACTTCACTTTTATTCTTGGATAAGAACTTTCAAATAAGTACACTCAGCCATGGAAAGAATCTTTTGACAGAGCACACATCCTAATTTTGGCTCAGAGAATGTGTTCCTCAAGTTGTCAGCTGGGAATGTGCTCAAGAGACCTGGGGCGTGTTCCCCTCCTACATGGAGCACGGAGGGAGAAGAGCAAGCTGACCTTGTCTCTGGCCTTGGGGACAGACAGCCCCGCTGACTCCGGAGGTTTTAGTCCTGCAGGTCTGTGGTGGCCAGAGTCTTCTCTGCCCTGGGAGCCTGTTGTGGTCAGAACCAGCCTGGGTGCATACCATGTCACCCACCCAGGGACAGGCCTTGGGGGCAATTTCCATTCTGGGTGACCGGAGAAGAGCCTGGGACACTCACGGCACTGGCACACACCTCAGTGGAGACCTGGCATACTAGGGGCTGTCCCCAGTTCTGCTGTGTGACAATGATTTTGGAGCTTCTGCTCCGCCTCTAAGAACCTCAGTTTTCTTCCAATGCAAAAGATCAATGGGTGTCTACCATCTTACCTAATTTGCAGATCTAAGTCCTGCTCTTTCTCACTCGTTCTCATTGCTGGCCAGTTGGAACCCATTCACTGCACACCCTCCATTGAGTCTGGAGATTGGTATTGCGTGGGTGGAGATAGTCCATCTTTCTCCTGTAGATTTTAAGCCACTAGAATGGGGCAGCCTTTGACTTGTTGGTAAAATCCCCCACGGACTACAGCACCAGAATTCCCTAAATCCTGCCGTTGTTGGTAGACGGCGTGGAGCTGACTCATAGCGACACTGTGAACAACAGATCTGAACCTTGCCCCATCCTGCACCATCCTCAACATCTCTGATGTTTTACAGTCACTGTGTCAGTCCATCTTGTTGAGAGTCTTCCTCTCTTTCTCTAAATTCTACTAGCAACCCTATTTACCTCTGTTTTAGCAATTAGGTCATGGCGCTCAGAGAGGTTACCTGACTTGACCATCATCATACAAAAATAAGGAGGGATAGTAACAACAACAACAATTCATTGCTGTTGAGCTGGAATTAACTCAAAGCTTACCCTCCAGTGAGTTTTCAGAAGCTAAAAATTGCGCGTGAGGAGATTGTCCATCTTTCTCCCATGGTACAGCTGGTGGATTCGAATCTAGTGTCTTTGGGTTGACAATGCAACTCCTTATCCACTAGGCCACCAGAGGGAAAGAGCTAGAAATTATTCCAAGATGCAGATCAGAGTCTGCTGAGACATCACTGGAAGTCAGAGGTCGTTATACAGGGAATATGTCCTGATCTGGGAGCTGCTTCTGACTGTAGGAGAAGGTCTCAGATGCTCAGGATTGTGTTGTGTCCCCCAGAAATATGTATTGTAAATCCTGACCTTAAAGCCTGTGGTTATAATCCCATTTGGGAATGGGTTGTCTTTGTTATGTTAACGTAGCTGGATTAGTGGAGGGTGTATTTTGAGTCAATCTCTTTTGAGATTTAAAAGAGATTAGGCAAGTAAGCTAAAAAGCAGAGACGAGGAAAAAGAGATGCCAAAGCCACAAGGAATTCTCCAAGGAACCAGAAAACAGAAGCTGAAAAGACAAGGAGCAAAAGCTTTCTCCTAGAACCTGCACCTGGAATACGAACTTCAGGCCTCCTGAATTGTGACAAAATGAATGTATTTGCTCAAGCCACCCACTTTTGTTAGATGCGTTGTAACGGCACTAATAACTAAGACAGGCCCCTTGCAAGCGTCCGGAGCAGGAAGAAGATACAGGGGAGCCTGTGGGTGGGCGGGCAGGAAACGTCCTGGACTGCAGCAATCAAGCTCCATGGACAGAATTAGACTCTAGTGTAACAGGTCTGGAATCTGAGTCCCAGGTGCCGTCTGAAGGAGACTGGACATAGGGGAGTTCTGTATCAGTTAGGAAGCAATTGACTGCAAGTAACAGAAAAGATTTAACCAACTACTGTGTGTTCCCTTCCACCTCAAAAGAAGTTAGGGGGAGCTGGTTGATGGTGTTGATTCAGCTGCTGAAACAGCACTACCAAGGGCCCTGGCTCTTCTGTCCCTCTCACTGCCTTGGCTTTGTGTCCATTCCCTTGTCGCCTCATGGACTGAATGTGGCTTCTGCAGTGCCAGGCATTACAGCTGCGTTCAGGGCAGTAAGGGGAGAGAGAAGATAGCACCAATGACATCTTTTCCTTTCATCGTGAAATCAAAAGGCTTCAACCTCCCAGTTGAAAGATGTAATCAACTGGTTGAAAGTGTGAAAGGAAGCAAGCTGTCCTGTGAGAACTCTGGGAGGATTTTCCGTACATATTTTCAGCTGGAGTTGAGTCACATGCTCTTTTTTAGCTGGAAAAGAGATTATCTGACTTTTACCTTGGATGGTTGGAGGATAACAATGACTATGAAATTTGAGTTTGCCAACCAACATCATCAGCCCTGTGGAATTCCAGGGCTGGGGCATGCTATGGCACCTGAGGACTGATTCACCAAAGTCGGCCCTGGTCTGTGCATCTTTGCACATCCTGCTTTCTAGAATCAGGACCCCATCCCATTCCCATACCTCCCATATTTGCCTAACAAAGCCTTCAGTGTACTCTGGAACTATACTTTTAGCAGCAATTTGGCAACATGTTTCAAGGGTCATAAAAGCGTTCATAAATTTTGACCCAGTATTTCCACTTCTGAGAATTTACTTGTTCCAAGGAAATAACTCAAAAGGGGGGGGAACCCAGCCCTAAACCCCAACCTACATACTGCATATTTCAACTTTAGACTAAGAAACTAAGGAACATCCAGACAATAGGGGGAGTGGGGAATGAAGTCATGTGCTTTCGCTGGGTGGCGCACTGCACAGTCATTAAAAAGGATCATTTTTTTTTCAAAAAGTGATCATTATAAATATGGCTTAGTAACACAGAAAAGGGATTGTGATGTTATTTTTTTAAAAAACCCACAAAATCAAATATATTGTTTAAGTTGCACACCTACATTTATGCATGTTTTATAGGCAAAGACTTAAGAGAATTCATAAAAGCTGTTGAATTCCAATGATAAGCTTGCGGGTGATAGGTTTTCCCCTATGTTATTAAAAGTTTCTGTGATAATGTCAAATTGCCTTTGACATAATGGGGCAGAGAATAGAAAGAATACCAGTTTTCAAACTCCACTTCAGATGCTACCTCCTCCAGGAAGCCTTCCTAGGTTTCTCCAACCACCTTTTTTCTGATGTTCTCTGAGTGCTCTTATTTTACAGGATCCATGTGCTCTTGGGCATTAGGACCATTCCCAATTACCCCTATAGGCACCAGGATTTGAGGCTAAGTGGCATGGAAGTTGAGAACCCAAAGCAAGATGGGGAAGGTGGTGAGGGGGTTGTAGGGGTAGGTACAATTGTAGTTCCCAGGTGTGAGATCTACACAGCAGGTTCAGGGCATCAGCCATGAGCAAGGCTGCAAAGTGAGGGGCATAAACTACTAGCTAAAGCTGGTTTCTCTGGTTACCTTGTTATTATTTACATTAATACATGTATAGGGAGCTCTGGTGGTCTAGTGGCAAGAAGCTACACTGCAGTCCCAAAGGCACAAAGTTTGAGGCCACCAGCTGCTCTGTGGGTGAAGGATAGGCAATCTTTTCCTATGCAATTAATTAACTACCTCTGAAAACCTGCCAGAGAGTCAGCTATGGGTCAATTCTGAGTCTACAGAACACAACAAAACCGTACATGTATATAGTTTTTATATGCCATTAAGTTGGACCATTATAGCTGACCCACTAGCAGCTTTTCAGAGGCTGTAAATTGCACAAGAGGAGATGTCCGTCTATTCCCCTCAGAGCAACTGATAGATTCAAACCATATTTGAGTTGACAGCACTACTCCTTGCAAGTAGGCCACCACAGCTCCCTAATACATACATACTTATTTTTTAAAAAGTAAAAGGATTAGAGAAAGCCCCCCCTCCCTCCGTTCACACAAAAGGAATCTTGGTAGTAACACAGTGCTTATGCACTTGCAAACCAACCAAAAGATTGGAGATTTGAATCCATCAGCCATTCCTGAGGTAAAAGATGTGTTATTCATCTTCTGTAAAGATTTATGGCCTTAGAAACCCAGTTCTGCTGTGCCCTTAGGGTCATTATGAACCTGAATCAGCTGGACAGCAGTAGGTTCAGTTTAGTTTGGCTCCCACACAATCCCACTTCCCTCCCCAGAGATTGTCAGTTTATTATGGATCCTTCCAGAATATTTTCTCTCGTGCACATAATTTTGAAGTGTGCACATGTATTTATATAAGTAGAGCCATGTTGGTTTTATTTTTTTTAACATTTTATTGTACTTCCAGTGAATGTTTACAGAGCAAATTAGGTTTCCATTTAACAATTTCTACGCAAATTGTTGAGTCTCTTAATTATATTGTGCTGCTATAATACAGATACAAAAAAAAAATCATGCTAGGAAAAGGGAACGGTTAGAGAGAGAAAGGAAAACCCTCAACAAGCTGGATTGACATAGTGACTGTGACAATATGCTTGAGCATATCAGAGATGAAGAGGTTGGTTCCAGACAGGGCAAGGTTCAGATCTGTTATTCATGGGGTCACTGTGAATTTTAGTTGAGTCCATGGCATCTCACAACAACAAACCATAGAGTTAGGGGACTCTAGTGTCTTAGCCTATAGAGAGTTGCATTGCAAACCCAAAGATGGTTCCAGTCTGGCAGTTCAAGTCCTCCAGCTCCTGGAAGGAAAAAGATAGATGATCCCCTACTGTGCGGTTTACAGTCATTGGAAGGTCAGCTATGAGTGAATTCTGACTCAGTAGAATTGAGTTGAGTTACTGAGTAATAACAGAGCCACTCAAGTAAATTACTTTAACAAACAGTTTATTCTCTCACAGTTTAGGAGGTTGGAGTCTTAATTTGAGACTCCAGCTCTAGGGAAGACTCTGTTACCTCACAATTAAAAAAAAAATCTTTGTCTCCTTTTAACATCTGTGACCCAACATTGCTTGGAGATCTTCATGAGTCTTGGCATCAATATTCCCCTGGGTGTGGGGTTTGCTTGGTTCAGGGACCCTAGCACTTGGCTACTAGATCTTCAAGACTGATTCATGGAACAATCTTATCCTCTGTATTATGTCTTGTCTCATTAATATAACTGCTTCTAGTCCTAGCTCATTAACTTCAAGACTGATTCAGAACACATAGCATAATGACATCAGTTCACAAAATGGAAACTAATTAATTAATACTGAGAATTACGGCCTAGCAAAGTTGACACATACTTTAGGGAGACACAAATCAGTGCTTGATATTTGGTAACATTGATTTCTTTTTTTTTTAACAATGTGTCAATATTCTCATTATTTCTATTCTGTTTGTTTTCTTTTCAATAATTCCATTTCCCTGCCCACTCTTTACCTTCTCAATTTGCTGTAGAGTAATATTTGGCAATTTGGTCTCATATCGATGAATTTTTCAAAGGAGTTCATTACTCACAGGTGATCATCTTTATTCTGTGAGCCAATTTCTTATTTAGGAAGGTCTGGTAGCCTAGTGGATAAGGAGTTGCTCTGCCAACCAAACACAGACAGTTCAAATTCACCTCAGAGAGAAAAATACGGTCCCATGAGATCTACAACGTCTGAAAACCTACTGGAGGGTCAGCTATGAGTCACTTCTGACTCACTGCGTATAACAGCAAACAACAATCTATTATTTGGCTAAAAGGTGTTCTTGGGGGGTGGTTTTGGCTCCAAGAAAATTGAAAGACTATCTCAGGGTGATTGTCTCAAGTAGTTATTTCTCAATTGGTCTACAAATGTGGACTTTTAAGGCATTTGAGTTCTAGTCCACATTCTATGAGGATTCATCCCCTCGATCAGAATGGTCAGTGGTGGTAGCTGGGTACCATCAAGCTCTTTCGGTCCCAAGGTAGATGAGGCCATAATTTGTGTAGCCTCTTTGTTCTGTAGACTAGTTATTGTTTGAGTCTTTCATTTCCTTTGCTCTATTTTTTTTTATCCACACAAGTAGAGAATAGTAGTTATATCTTAGATATTTGCAAACTTTTAAGACTCCAGACACTATTTATCAAACTGTTGTTGTTAAGTCAACTTTGAATCAACTATTACTCACAATGACTCTATGAACAATAGATCTGAACCTTGCCCTCTCGGGTGCTATCCTCATCATCTCTGACATCCTTGAGCTCATTGATATAGTCACTGTGCCAATCCATTTCATTGAAGGTCTTCCTCTCATTCACTTTTCAAGCATGATATCCTTTGCCAAAAGCCAACCCCTCCTAACAACATGTTCAAAATCGGTAAGACAAAGCTTCACCATTCTTGCCTCTAAAAAGAACCCTGGATGCACTTCCTCCAAGACTTATTTGTCCTTTTGGCAGTCCATGGGACACTCTCATACCACAGATCAAAGATACTGATTCTTCTGTCAGCCTTAGTCATTGTGCAACTTGCAGATGCATAACAAGTAATTGAAAAAACAATGGCTTGAAACAGGCACCGCTTAATCTTTAAACTGGCACCATTGTTCCTGTAACCCCTTAGAGAGGTCCCTGATAGATTTACCCAATGCGATACGTTTTTTGATTTCTTGACTGATCATGTCAAGGATGTTGATTGTGAATCCAACCAAGATGAAATCATTGACAACTTCAGTCTTTTCTCCATCTATTGTGATGTTGCCTATTGACCCAGCTGTGAAGATTTTTGTCTTCTTGATGTTGAAATGTAAACCATATTGAAAACTGTAATCTTTGAATTTCTCCAGCAAGTGTTTCAAATCCTCTTTCCTTTCAGCAATCAAGGTCATGTCATTTACATAACACAGGTTGTTCATGAGTATTCCTCCAATCCTCAGGCCTATTCTTCTTCATAAAGTCCAGCCTCTCAAATAATTTGCTCAGCAAACAGACTAAATAGGTATAAAGGATACAGCCCTGCCACACACTTTTCTTGATTTTAAACCATGCAGTTTTCCTTTCCTCTGTTCAGACAACAGTTTGCTGGTCTAAGTATAGGTTTTGCATGAGCATAATTAAGTGTTCAGGAATTCCCATTCTTGTCAACTAGGATATAGGATTTATCTTTTTGAACCAAGTTGTCCCGTGGTTTTACAGCCTTAAACCTTCAAGCCAATCCTACAGAAGCTAATCCTACAAACATAATATTTTCATTTCAGGATTCTGTCTTCTTTTGTTGCTGGGGGCCAATGTCTTGGAGAAAGTACAGCCAGAGTGCTCCTTGGAGGGAAGCTTTGTCTCACATACTTTGGGCATGTTGCTAGGAGAGGCCTTTCCTTGGAGGGAAACATCATGCTTGGAAAGGAGGGGAGACAGTGAAGGAGAGGAAGACCCTCAATCAGGTGGACTGAACTCTCAATCACTGATGGCAGCGATGGGCGTAAGTGTGTCAGAGAGTGTGAGGACGGCACAGGACAGGATTCAGATCTGTTGTTCATAAGGTCACTATGAGTCATACTCGACTCAACAACATCAGAATGACATACTGCCTAATCCTTTGCCATCTCACAATCTCTGCTGTGTTTAAGTCTATGCTAGGTACTGTGTCAATCCATAGTCTCATTGAGGGGCTTTCTCTTTTTTTCTGGCCCTTCTTTTCCCCAGCATGATGTTTTTCTACAAAGACTGGATCCTCCTCACAATATGCCTAAAAATATGTGAGATCAATTTTTACTGTCCTTGTCTCTAAGGAGCAACATGGCTGCACATTTTCTAAAACAGATCTGTTTGTTCTTCTTGGCACTCCATGGTGTAGATTCAATATTCTTCAACAACACCACAGATGAAAGTCATCAATTCTTCAGTCTTCTTTATTCGTTACCCTACTTTTACATACACAGGAAACAGTTGACTATCCCATGGCTGTAATCAGGAGCATCTTAGTCCGTACCCTGACATCCTTGCTCGTTAGCTCTAATGAGGTCCTTGGCAGCTGAGTTGCCCAGGACAAGATTTTTTTTTTTTACTGTTGCTTCCATTGGGGTTGATTGTGGATCCAACCAGAATAAAGTCATAGACAACCTCAGCATTGGCTCCATTTATCATATTATTTACTGGTTTAGTGGTGAGGAATTTTGTTTTCTTGATATTGAGGTGTTTCCATAGTGAAGTCTATAGTCTTTGACCTTCATCAGTAAGTGCTTCAAGTCTTCATTTTTTGAAAGCAAGCTTGTGCCGTCTACATGACATAGGTAGTTGGTGAATCCTCCTCCAATCTTAATGAGACATTCTTCTCTGTCTTGTCTGTCTTCACAGATTATTTGCTCAGTATATAGATTGAATAAGTATGGGGAAAGAATACAACCCTGACACATAAATTTCCTGATCTTAAATCACGCAATATCTCCTTATTCTGTTCAAACAATTACTGCTCAGTACAGGTTCCACATGAGCACAAATAAATGTTCTGGAATTCACATTCTTCTCAATGTTACCCATAATTTATTATGGTCCACACAGTCCAGTGCCTTTGCATAGTCAATAAAACACAGGCAAACATTTTTTCTGGTATCCTCTGCTTTCAGCCAAGATTCCTCTAACTTCAGTAATGCTATCCCTCATTCCCCAACCCTGTAGTTTCCTGTGTGCTGCTCTAGCTGAAATACCACAAGTGGGTAGCTTTAATGGACAGATAATTCTTTTCTCACAGTTTAGGAAGCATGAAGCCTGAATTTAGGGCACTGAATCTAAGAGAAGGCTTTGTTTCTTTTTGTCTCAATTTCTGTAACCGTGGTGTTCTGCCATTCCTTGGCCTTCTCTACAAGACTACCTATCCCCCTTTGTGCTTGCTTCCTTGTACCTATTCTGTTTTTATCTCAAAATTGCCTAGGTTAGTGTAGAGTAGGACAAGGTTCCGATTTGTTGTTCATAGAGTCACTGAGAGTCTTAATCAACTCAGACACCTAATAATGAAAAGAAGACATAATATAAATAAAAACAAAGAAAGACACATAATATAGCCTCATTAACATAACAAAGAAAGCCTTACTCCCAGATGGCATTGCAAACACAGGGTATAGGGAGTCAAACACATGTTTAGTGAAGACACAATTTAATCCATAACAAGGATGTAGAGAACATAGAGATCGGCCTTGGGTTTTTTAGACCTCAGTCTAGTGGGGACATTCAGAAATCTAGCCCTTTCTCTATCAGTGGATAGCTAGTTTCACCATGGAGTTCTGGTGATGTAGCTGGAATTCACCAGTGGCTCCAGGGGAGAAGGCTGGGTAGGCTCCTCCCTGTGGGATTTACAGCCTGGGCAGTCAGATAAACAGTTGCTATGAGTTGGAACTGATGATGGCAATGGATATAAGATTGAGTCTTTGATAAAGTTTGAATTTCAATCTTTGGAAAAAAGACATCATGCAGGGAAAAGTGGAGGGTGGTCAAAAGTAGAGAGGAAGACCCTCCAAAAGAGGGCCTGCAACAGTGGGCCTGGATGGCACAGGCTACGGCAGAGCTCTGCTCTGTTCTTTCTAGGGCTGTAGTGAATCATAATTTACTCAATGGCTCCAACCAACAGCAACAACAACACTGAAATTAAGGTTCTTCAACCAAATGTTTGGTTGTTTTGGTTTTTTTTATCAGCCACCAAGGTGTTTTGGAGCAGACTGGGATGGGGAAGAGAGTATGTGTCTAGAAGAAGGTGTCAGGCCACTTGATGGTGAACCAGGACTTGAGCTGGTGACACAGGACCCAGTGGGGTACTGGAAACTTGAACTTGGAGTCATGGAACTGATTGACTGTGGGCCAGTGGCACTTGCTGGCTGCGATCGCCTCCACCTTCATGATCTGGACTGATTGGATCCAGGCATGGTGCCGAGCACCCATGTCCCGGTGGCTCTGCGTGACGGTGCCTATGGGGGTGAGGTCCCTGTCCTCCAGGTCCAAGTTATATGTCCTACCGCACAGCCAGATGCCAACATTCTTCACACGCCGGGGGCACTTCTGGAACACCTGCCACAGGACACAATCTCCCCAGAAGACTTCTTCATTTCTGCAGCTGTGACACAAAGTACTAGAAGCAGGACTTGGTGACAACATGGTTGGGGGCAAAGATGTGCTTGCGGTAAAGTGGTGGAGTCCGACCTTTGGGAGTAGGCAGGCAGCACCCCACCACCTTGTACTCATCAAGTGTCCTTGCAAGGCCTTCATGGAGATCTTTTGGCATTCACTGCAACCCTCAAAAGGACTTGAACCAAATGTTTATTCCTCATATTTCAGCTGCCATTACAATGACTCCCGGTGAGCAAGGAAGGGCCTGTGCCCTTGTGAGCATTTATCCAGATGTGGAGACACGCTACTATAGGGTCTGAGCATTTTACATGTGAATAGCTACTGCGAGATCACCCTCTAAAAACACGAAGGTCAGGCTCACCAACATGAAGAAGGTGTTTAAGCCCTCTGTCACTGAATGCGTTCTGACTCTTAGCAACCCTGTAGATCAGAGTAGTGGTGTGTGTGGGTTTTCCAAGGCTGTAGTTGGAATAAGGATGACAGAAGAAGAATCAACTTTGAGCTGTGGTGTTGGAGAAGAGTACTGAATGTCCCATCGACTGCCAGAAGAACAGTCTTGGAGAAAGTGCAACCAGCGTGCGCCTTAGAGACAAGGATGATGAAATGTCATCTCACACACTTTGGACGTGTTGCTAGAAGGGGCTAGTCCTTGACAAAAAGACATCACACTGGAAAGATAGAGGGTCGGTGAAAGAAAAGAAGACTCTCAACAAGATGGACTGACACAGTGACAATAATAATGGTCTTGAGTGGATCAGAGTTGGTGAGGTCAGGGAAGAAGAGGCAAGGTTCATATCTGCTGTTCATAGTAGGATTGCTGTGAGTTGAAGCCAGTTTGCTGGCACCTAACAGCAAAAAGAACTTTTCTTCTTGGGAAAGGAAATCATACTTGGAAAGGTGAAGGGTCGGTGAAAGAGAAGTTGACTCCCATGGAAATGGATACTCCAACAATGAGTGCAAGTGTATCAGAGGTGGTGAGGATGGCACAGGACAAGGTGAGATTCACATCTGTTGTTCATAGGGTTGTTATGAGTCAGGGCCAACTCAACAGCACCTATCGACAACCACAAGCTTTGCTCGGGGAGCTCTGGTGGTATAGTTGGAATACATCTGCTGCTCCTCTGAGTAAAGATGGGCCATCTCCTCCCATGAAGATTTATAGCCTCAGAAACCAGATATAGGAGCATTCTGGCTGCACCCTTTTTTCAAGACATTTCTGTTCATTCTTTTGTGGGGTGTTGTTTGTTTATTTATTTGTTTGTTTTTGGTGAGAAAAATTTCTATTTAGAATTAGCCAGCTGGACTTAGTTTAGATGATCCCAATTTTGTTGGCAACATCCAATGTATCATAGTCAGGAGCAAGTCAAACATAGGCCTTCTTCTCTCCATCAGACCTAATCAAGGTGTTGACCTTGGCCACATCAATGTCATAGAGCTTTTTTACAGCTTGTTTAATTTGGTGCTTGTTGGCCTTGACATCCACAGTGAACACAAGTGCGTTGTTATCTTCTATCTTCTTCATAGCTGACTCAGTGGTCAGGGGAAATTTGATGATGGCATAGTGGTCAAACTTGTTTCCCCTGGGGGCGCTCTTCCAGGGGTATTTGGGGGCGCTCAGAGTCTCAGCGTCTTAGCCAGAAGGTGAGTGACGTGTGAATCTTCATTTTTTTTTCGGCTGTGGACGCCCTTCAGGACTGCTTTCTTGGCCTTTAATGCCTTTGCTTTGGCTTCAGTTTTGGGAAGGGCAGGGGCTTCCTTCTTCACTTTTAATGTCATGTTCATTCTTCTGGTAGTTCATGGACTATTCAGTGCTCCTTGGGGGCAAGGATGGAGAAGCGTCATCTCTCATAGCTTGGACATGTTGCTAGGTGAGGCTACTTCTTGAAAGTGACATCATGTTTGGAAAGGTGGAGGATCAATGAAGGAGAGGAAGACCCTCAAAGAGATGAATTGATACAATGACCGTAACAATGGGCTCAAGTGTATCAGAGATGATGAGGCTGGCACAGGCTAGGACAGGATTCAGATCTGATGTTCACAGGATCGCTATGAGTCATGCTTGACTCCAGGGCACCTAACAACAGCAGCAATGAGTCAGAACTTGACTTGATGGCAGTGAGTTTGAGTCTGAATCTTTACTAACTCAAACTGCCTCATATTCCCTTAAGGAATGACTGGTACGTTCAAACCAAATGCCTTGAAAGAAGGTACTTGAACTGCCCTTGAATTCTTGCTAACATTTGCTGTTAGGAATCTTTTAAAATTTTTTACTAATCTGATGAGTTAAAAAAAAAAAAACCAACACAAACTGTTAACTGGACGTTTTCAAACATATATTAACCATCTGCACTTGCCCGGAGGTGGACTGTCTGTTCCCAGCATGCCCTGCTCTCCTTTTGGGTGGTTTGCCTTTTATTGTTATTATTTGTGAGGGTTGATTCTATCTTGTGACTGTGACTCCTTTTCCAGTCTATACGTTGCACATACATCTTTCTTACAGTCTGTCCCTTGTCCCTTAACAGTATCTGTGGTCTTTTGTCATACAGCAGTTTTAAATTTGAATGTAATCAAATTTAGCAATCTTTTCTTTTATGGTTTCGGTGTTTTATGTCTTGCAAAAGAAAGCCTTTCCTACCCTAAGGTTATAAGCAAATTCTCCTATATTTTCTTTTAATAGTTTTATAGATTTGGGCTTTTTATTTTTTCACATTTATCTCTCTAATCCATCTGGAATTTATTTTCATGAATGGTGAGAAACAGGAATCTAACTTTTTTTTTTCCACCAGGACTGCCAATTGTCTCTATAATATTTGTTGAAGAGTCTGTCTTTTCAAAATCTGCACTGATTTCAAATGCTGTTCTATACAAGAACCCATTTAAAACTCAGTTCTGTGACTGACTTTTTTTCTTCCTGGGGCAGCACAAGACCATTTTCATTGGTTTTAATTGGTTGTGTTTTGATATCTGGTAGGACACATTATCTCACTGTACTTCTGTCTCAGTTATTCTTTGGCTGTGCTGACACAAGAAAACAAAAATCCTTACCACTGGACCAATAGGCAACAGCATGAGGGATGGAGAAAGGATTAAAGCTGTCAAAGAGTTCCTTTCTCTTGGATTCACAACAGCACCCCTGGTTGCAGCCGTCAAGAAATCAAAAGATTTTTGCATTAGAAAATTCTGAGGTCCAGGACCTCTCCAAAGCTCTAAAGGAAAAGGGTGTCAGTTTAAAGACTAAGGTGTTGTCGATTCATGCCATGATCATTTCAGTTGCTTCCTAGTCCTCTGAAAGTTGGACAATGAATAAGGGCCACAGAGAAGAATCAATGCCTTTGAATTGTGGTGTTGGAGAAAAGTACTGAATTGACAAAGAACAAATAGGTGTGTCTTGCAGGAAGTGTAAGCAAGGTGTTTTTTAGAGGCAAGGATGCAGAAACATCATCTCATGTACTTTGGGCATGTTGTTAAGAGGGAATAGCCCTTGGAGAAAAAATGCCATCATATTGGAAAGGATGGGGGATCAAAGAAAGAGAGGAAATCTTCAATAAGATGGATTGGCACAGTGAGTCTAACAATGTCCTGCAGCATGTCAGAGATCGGGAAGAGGGTGTGCAAGTAGGCAAGCTTCAGTCAGATCTGTTGTTCATAGAGTCACTGAAACTTATAGTCAGCTCAGTAACACCTATGTATCAACAACTTCCTGACAGTTAATCTCCCAGATGAGTTTTAGGATTGACTTGTTAAATTTCATACACACATAAAATTATATTGCAATTTTGATTGCCATTGCATTGACAATTTTGACTGGATTTCTAAATTGTTTTGGCAGAAATGAAGGTCTCTTAGGTGGTGTAACCGATTTGCACTGGACTAAAAGGCTAAACTACGCTTGAAGCATTTGCTGCCTAAAGTCAGGGGTTATAGCCTTCAACATAGATTGCATTCCAACATTGTTGTTGTTGTTGTT
>NW_006399781.1:8763136-8781189 GCF_000299155.1 Elephantulus edwardii | reverse complement strand
TGATTCTGAAATTCAGGTGGGATGAAATCAAAGTCATATTTTGGCTCCTGTGGATTTGGTTTAATTTTCCTCAGCTTCAGCTTGAACTTGCATATCTCAACATAAAGAAAACAATTTCCTCACCACTGGACCAATAGGCAGTATTATGATAAATGAGAAGAGATTGAAATTGTCAATGACTTACTCTTGTTCGTATCCACAACCAGCATCCTTGGCACCAACAGTCAGGAAATCAAAAGGCAAGTTGCCTTAGGTGCATCTGCTGTCAAGGACCTCTCGAGAGTGCTAAAGAGCAATGATGTCAGTTTAAAGACTAGGGTGCCCCGATCCAGATGATCGTCTTCTCATTTGCTTGCTATGCATCTGAAAGCTGGGCAGTGAGAGTAAGGATAACAGAAGAATCAATGCCTTTGAGTTGTGGTGCTGGAGAAGAGTATTAAATATACCATCCACCAAGAGAACAAATGGGTCTGTCCTGGAGAAGGTGAAACCAGGTTGCTCCATGGAGGCAAGGATTCTGAAGCTTTGTCTCACATAGGTTGGGCATGTTTCCAGGAGGGACAAGTCCTTGGAGAAAGACATCATGCTTGGAAGGGTAAAGCGTCAGTGCAGGAGAGGAAGACCCTGAATGGGATGGATTGACTCAGTGACTGTGGCCATGAGGTCACATGTATCAGAGACAGTGCAGATGGCTTAAGACAGAACAAAGTTCAGAATCACTCTTCATAAGGTTCATGAGTTGTAGTTGACTTGATAGCACATAACAACAGCAAACTAAAATATGAGCTCTGGCAGCCTAATCTTGATGGGAATCACACTACCAACCCAAAAGCTGAGGCTCCCTAGTGGTTCAAATCCACCAGCAGCTCTGTGGGAGGAAGGTGAGCAGTCTCCTCTGTTTATCATTCGCCGCCTGGAAAACCAGCTAGAGGCTCAGCTGTCAGTAGGTTCCTACTCAACTGTGATAAGTAAGTTAAAGCTGGTGGTCCTCTGCCCAGCTGTACCACAGAAGACAGTTTGGTGATGAGCTCCTCCTAAGATTCAAGCAAAAACACTCATAGGGTCAAGTCAGACCATCTCATAGCTGATCCTCCGACAGATTTCCAGAAGCCATACGTCACACAGGAAGAGATTGCCCATGTTACTTCCTTGGAGCAGTTGGTGGCTTTGAACCACATGCATTTAGGGTTGACAGTACAACTCCGTACCCCACCAGGCCACCAGAACTGGCTTCTCAAGATTACAGCCAAGAAAATCCTATACAGCAGTTCTGCTGGGGTCACCAGGGGCCAGAATCATCTCGATGGCCATGTGGTTGGCTTTTTTCTGGGGTGGGCAGAACTGGCATCTCAGTAACAAGTGTTTTCCCAAGTGAGGCCCAACAGGGGTTTCTCTGAGGTCTCGGGGCTGATGCAGGCCCCAGTGGCCCTGCTTTGTGATCTCTCACTTCTCTAAACCCTGGTTTGGTCATTTTGGGGGGCAGTGAAAGCGTGAGAGCACTGGGGATGTGCTCCAGGATGAGGGGCCTCTGCCTCTTTTCGCGCTACCACCTAGGGTCATGACTGCCTGAGCTGCCCTGGGGAGCGTGCTGGTGGGGGTTGGCTCAATTATAAGGTAGATTCAGGGAGTGGAGATTGGGAGTTGGCACAGAGAAAAGAGACAGAGAACGAACATGTTGATCGCTATGTTAAGTATTGTATTAGTTTACTAGGGATGTTGTAACAAAATACCACAAACTGGGTGGCTTATAAAAACAACATTATTGTCTCGCCATTCTGGGGGCCAAAAGTCCAATTTCAGGGCATAGGCAGGGTTAGGTTCTGTCTGCTGGTCTCTTCCAGCTTCTGGTTGCCCCAAGCAGTTCTTTGGCTTATAAGTGCATCCATATCCTGGAGTTCTTTTTCTGTCTCTTTTCCTCTTTTGCAAATGTGACTTTCAAGAAGAATTAGGACACTCCCTACTTTGGTGTGACTTTTGTGTTATCTTAACTGGTAGCACCATTTAACTGACTTTTGTGTTATCTTAACTGGTAGCACCATTTAACTGATAAGACCCCATTTCCCAACAAGGGTTAAACATCATCACACCTTTTGGTGCCAGAATGCAATTTGATGTATAATAGGGTCTTCACCTATCTTATCTCATCATCTAATTTGGGAGGGAGATACCACCATCTTCATTTTATAGCTGAGAAAGATGAGACTCAGAGGGTGACCCAGCCAAACCTCTGCCACCCACCCCCTCAGACTCACTCTTCCCACTCACTGGTCCCCAGCCTCTCTCTGAAGTCCCAAGATACCCTTGAACAAGCACTTGGCATTTAGCACCTTCGCTGGTACATGTTACAAGTTTATCAGAGTCAAGCACATAATTAAGTCAGATTGGGACAAAGTCTCAGTGTCCTAAGAGGAAGGTCAGAGGCTACAAGATAATTTCAGGGGAAAACCACTGTGGACTAGAGAAATCAGGAAGGCTTCCAGGAGGAGGTGGGACTGGAACTCACCCTGATCACCTAGGTAATGATTATCATGTGCCATAAAGTTGATTCTAACTCTTGGCAATCCTAAAGGAGAGAGTAGAACTGCCCCATGAGCTTTCCCAAACTTGTAACCTCTACAGAAGCAGATTGGCAGGCCTGCCTTCTGTGGAACCACTGGTGGCTTTGAACTGCTAACCTTATGGTTACTTAGGGGCCAAGTACTTAATCATCACTCCACTAAGGCTCAGGCAAAGACAGAGAACAGATCATTCCAGAGTTGGTATGTCCAAGCAGGAGGGCCAGCTGGCTGGATAGATGGTGAGAGTGGTATTTCCTGATGACAGAGGCCTTGGCTGGCTGGCTACTTCTCCAGGTCTG
Source organism: Elephantulus edwardii (assembly GCF_000299155.1). Taxonomy (NCBI): domain Eukaryota; kingdom Metazoa; phylum Chordata; class Mammalia; order Macroscelidea; family Macroscelididae; genus Elephantulus; species Elephantulus edwardii. Next base: position 8,778,332 of record NW_006399781.1, on the reverse strand, counting down.
AACAGAGGCTGGGAGGACGGAAGGTCAGCGATTTGATATCTTCAAGCCCATCTACCACCCCACAGTGTGCTAAGGTTAAGCTTCATTTTCTGCTTGCTGCCCTCCTCACTGGTTGCCAAGGTGTCAAAACACACACAGACCAGCCGTGGGAAGTCACTGGGAGGGGCAGGAAGAGGCTGCTTTCCTCGTGCCCTCAGCCTGCTCCACGCCGCATCCTGACCCCAGGTCTCTCCACTCTGACCTGGTCTCCCCATTTCACTCATCAGTGCGTGTGTATGTGAGGGCAGCTGACCATGAGCTGCATGCCCTCAGGTGAGCCCCCTAGTCTCTCTGAGCATCAGGATATGAGTTTCCAGTGCATACTCTGGTCACAGTGACAATCTGCTTGTCTCCAACTGGAAACCAGGAAGAGACTCTTAGCATGGCCACTGTTAACACCATGTTCTGATAGTAAGCGAGAGTACAAACCCACTAGGTGCTAGAGAGATAAGTTGCTAAATGGGTTTGGCAAATATGAACCAATGCAGCAAACAAACACTGGCTAACTATTTACTCAAATGAGCTGAAAGCCTATTATTTTACACAAAAATAAAATGTTTATAAAATCTGTATTCATAGATGCCAAGAAAAGTGAATTTTCATCATGCTAACCAAGATGGTCCTCACTAAGTGGATGGATAAACTGTGGCGCATACTCGACAATGTCATTACAATCCAGCGATAGAAAGAAAGGAGCTGTTGAATTCTTTAAAAACATGGGGAAACCGTAAACGCATGTTGATAAGTGAAAGAAGCCAATTTGAAAAGGCTACGTACGAAATGATTCTACCTATATGACATTCAAGGGAGCTCTGGAGGCATAGTGTGGAGGGGGTCGTGCTGCTAACCCAAAGGCCGTGTCTAACTGGTGATGCAAAGCCATCTGCAGCTCTTTGAGAGAAAGATAGGCAATCTCCTCCTGTGTAATTTGCAGCCTCAGAAATCCAAAAGAAAGGTGGTCTGCGATGAGCTGGTTCTGAGTCAACGGCAATGAGATGAATAACATTCAGGACACAGCAAAACTGTAAGACAAAAGTGCCCTGCCATCCAGTTGGTCTGACTCATGACAGTCCTCCATCAGTTTTCTGAGGCTAGACAGCCTCACAGGGTGAGACTGCTTCCTCTTTCTCCTGCAAAATAACTTCTGGGTTAAAACTGCTAGCCTCCCAGTTCGCAATCCTGTATTACCAGGGCTCTTGGAAAAGCTATGGAGATAGGTTTGTTTACTTTCTCAGTAATGACAAGGTGCTGGATCATTGAATGCTTCTCTCACAGTATACCTCATTGTCACAAAATGGCTGCCACAGCTCTAAATATCAAACCCTCACACAGTTGAGTTCCAAACAAGAGGAGAGGAGAAGGCATAAAAGGGGGTGCTTTCTTATTAGGGAGAAAAAGGCTTTCCGAGAGGTCTCTTGCATGTGTTTCCCTTATGGCTCATTGGCCAGAACGAGATCGTCCCGTAAGCAATCACTGGCAAAGACATCTCTGGACACATGGCTGCTTAAACAAGATAAAAAACTTCTTAACAGAACACACTTGCAATGAATGGTTCTTGGGTAGGCAACAAAAATGCTTCTACAAGGAAATTTCTGAAAACAGACTGTATCTTCCTATCATTCTATGCATAGCTAAGGGGTTACATAAGTACAGAAACACAACAGTGCAGTGTGAACATTAATAAATGATGTGCACAGGGTCATACCAAGGAAGGAATCCATGAATCCACTCGTTTAATCAATGAGGAGTTGGGGCCCAGGGGTGACTAGAATGGTGGACACATTTTATTATGGTGAATCTGACAGACTCTTTGTCCTGGGAGTGGGAACAGCTCGGAGAAAGCCTGACAGAATGTGTCTGAGCTGCCAGGTGTGTAGGAGTTCACCAGGCAGGCTGAGCTGGGGATAGAGGCATTCCAGCCGCAGGACGCAGCACATGAAAAGCTCTGCTTGTGAAGGTGAATAAATGGATCACTATTCCCAGGGGATAGAGGGTGGACGGTGTGGGAGATGAGGTCAGATCTTGCAGAGGCCCGGACTTTACATAATGAGCCACTGAAAAGTTTTAGGCAAGAGACTGACATCTGATTATGATGAGAATATGAAAAAATCTCAAAGGCATTTGACTGGGTCAAAAGAATACAACCTATATGATTCCATTTATGTGAGGTCTTCAAGAGTAGGAAAGACTAATCTATAGTTGAAGAAATCATAGAAACGACTGCCTCTGGAGAGAAAATTGACCAAAATGAGGAAATGTAAGGGATGATGGACATATTCTATCTATTCCCCAGAATGTTTAAACTCAAAACTCAAACTTATTGCTGTCAACTTGGAACTAACTCTTAGTTGATGCTCCGGAGGATTTTCATAGGGTATTAATTGCATGCTAAGAGATTGCTTATCTCCTTCAAGAGCAGCTGAAGGTTTCAAATTAGCCACCTTTGCATTGGCAACACAACTCTCTACTCAGCAAACCACCTTAGCTCCTCAGAATAATGTTTACAGGGATGTAATTAATTTGTTAAAATTCATCTTAAAATATAATTGTGCACTTAAAATAAACATAGTCATCAGATGTAAATGGTACTTCAATTTTTAAAACAATATTAAGAAAGTATCCTGATGAGTGGAGTAGAGTAGAATCTGGAAGTGGGAAAGCCGGGAGGAGGTTGTATGGTTTCTTTAGTTTGCTAGTGCTGTTGTAACAGGAATACCATAAGAGGATGGTTTTCAAGAAAAGATCCTTCTTTTCTCACAGTTAAGGACATCAGGCCTCTGACTGACTCCAAGTGAAGGCTCTCTCTGTGGCCCTGAAAATCCAAGGACTTTATTGCAGTTTCTGTCTCCCAGCTTCCTTGGTGATTCCCAGTCTGTGTCTATCTTCCCTCATCTGTGGTTATTTGGGCCTAATCTCCTTTTTTTATATCTCAAAGGTGATTAAGCAATAACTGTCATAAAACAATGTATGAATGGCTGACTGGAAAACCTATTTGCTCTGCAAACTTCCACTCAAGCAATATTTTTTTTTAAGTGGTTAAGCTTAAGACACATCCTTCACCAATATGACCTTATTAACACAAGGGGTGGGGGGGAAGAACCTTTTTCCCAAATGAGATGTAGACACACTTCAATGCAGGTGACCTGCACTGAGGCAGGTGGTGGCAATAAAGAATGGACTGGGCTGGAGGAAATGAACTGGTACATTTAGAAACATGGCTGCTTGGATTTGGAGAGAAGAGGTGCATTCTGGGAGGAAGAAGCAGAGCGCTCAGATGTGGGCAAGCTGAGTCTGCGATGGAGAAGTGCTTTGAGTAGTTGGTATGTGGAGCTAGGCTTCAGGAAAAAGAGACAGACCCAGGAGAATCTAGTCTTCAAACAAATATAGCTAGAGAGATCCAAGGGAGCAAGCTGAGTGGGAAGAGGTGGGAACGAGCAGGAAGGCAAGGGAGCCAAGGACAGAGCCCTGGGGAGCAGCACCATCTAAGTGTCGGCCAGAAGAAAGCCGTCCAGTTCAGGAAACTGACCAGAAAAGGTAAAATGAAGGAGGAATGCTGGTGATGAAGGGTATCCACAGGGGCCAGAGGAAGGAAGGAAGGGGAAAGTGGCCAGTCGTCCTGAATATTTCAAAATGTCACATGGGATGGAGCTCAGAGAGATGTGTGGACAGAGCCAACACACACACAGGTGGATGCGCAGGCTACATCCAAGCCACAGGTGCTGACGAGACCACAGCCCTTTCCCCAGTTCAAAACTCTGGGCCCCAAAGGAGCATGGAAAATGCAGAAAGGGAATCTATAACGGCCCTTCTTTCTTTTTCCTTGCAGTCAGTCGGCACCATTCATCAAGCTTCCAAGTTTAAGTAAATTATGGTTCAACTGATCAGTGGAGTTCCATGTAGTTGTTTAAAATAATGGGGCAAGCTGTGTGTGCTTTGAAAGATGCTCATGTGGCCAACCACATGTTTTGTTAAATTATGCATCTGGAAGGATACATCAAAATGTCAACCAGGTTCACTCTGCATGGTGGGATTTTGCAGGCTTTTTAAAATGGTTTCTAACTTTTTGCTAATCTGTATTTTCTCATTTTCTACATACAAAGAACTTAATCTAGACTATAGAAGATGTTTCATTTGTGTTGGATCGTGGGAGAAAAAACAAAGAACAGCTTAACTGTTAAGATTGAACTGTGTCCCTCTTCCCCTAAATATGTGTTGTAAATCCTACCCCTATAACAATGGTAATAATCCCATTTGGGGATGGATTTTCCTTACTAAATTAATGAAATGGAATTCAGGTAGGGTGTGTTTTTATTGGTCTCTTTTTAAGATAAATGACCACAGACAGGGCTGGATACATTGATCCAGCATCCTGGGATTATGTGCTGTTGTTATTATTATTATTATTACATGTTGGAACCGACCCATAGCTGACCCGCCAGCAGATTTTCAGGGACAGTAACTCACTCAGGAGGAGATTGCCCAACTGTGAAGCAGCTGTTGGATTTGAACCATGTGCCTGGAGGTTGGCACTGTAGCTCCTTCCACTAGGCCACCAGTGTTCACAGTGGAAAAGACCTTGATGAAGTCATCCTCACTCGTTCACCCAAACCAGTGGAAAAAGGAGAAGACCAAGGGAGTTCATAAAGTAAAGAGGTCAGCGGGATCCCCGTGTCCAATTCCAGGCATCCTGCCCACATCCTATTCCCTGGACCTAGGACACCTTCTATTATTGTTAGTTGCCTGTGAACCAGTCCTGACTCATAATGACCCCACGTATGTTAGATCCAAACACTGTCTGGTCCTGCATCTTCCTCACAATCAGGGCTGGCTCTGTGCTCATTGTTGCAGCCAGTGCGTCAATCCATCCCATTGAGGGTGTTCTTCCTTTTTTTTTTGGCTGACTCTCTATTTTTCCAAGCATGATGTCCTTCTCCAGAGATGGGTCTCTCAAGATAACCCATCCAGAATATGTGAGACAAAGTCTCCCCATCTTTGCTTCCAAGTATTTCTGTACTTCTTCCAAAACTGATTTGCTCATTCTTCTGGCAATCTGTTCAACGCTGATGACCATCAGTAATGCAACCCACAGATGGAGCCGTTCTCTGGAGCTCTTTAAGAGTTCTAAAGGTTCTCTTGCTACAGACAATACTGACAATCATCAGAAATGATATTTCCACGTTTATTCTTTTCTGTTTCTTTCTGTCTCTGCTGTTTTTATGAACTGTCAAGTCAGAGGGCTGACTCTGAACCACATGCCATTGGGTTGGCAGTGCAACTTCTTACCACTAAGCCACCAGCAATTCCTTAAAGGCTTTGATGATCAGAGCCCAGGCAGACAGCTCCACTCCAATCTGGGGCCTGTCTTTTCTGAATGAGTAATTTCAAGGTAATCCTTGGTTCCTTCCAGTCACCAGTGGTGACCTTGGCAATGTCATTACCAATGTTTTTTGGAGACAGATCCAAGGGGACTTATCTTGGAGGCCAGAGTAGCTTGTGGCACTAGCTTCCCCAGCGAACCTCAGGTTCACTACTCTGATCTCCTTGGGGTTGAACTTGGGTGAGATGGTAGAAATGGATGGTGTGAGATGAACCCAGATGCATGTATGCACGTTGACTGAAAAAAGTTGCACCTAGGCCTTCTCTAAGCTCATTTGATTTCTAGATTGTTACTTCTACATGTTCATTGTTCTTCTACATCCCAAAGGTAAATACCTTCCTAGCTTTAAAGACTGCTCAAACAAGATAAAGAGAAGAAAGAGTACATTGCTCAGATACCATTGTCTTCATATCTTGAGCTGGTCACTGGCCCTGGCACAAGCCTGATTTCAGGGCTCCAGACCTTATTACCAGCTGATGTCCTTCTCCTGGCAGTGATCGGCCTCACTGTCAGGAAGGCTCATCTGAGGTGCTAAGACCTTAGATAAGAATTGTTCCTGAGAGGAATGAGGAAGTCAGAGAATGAAAAAAGAGAGACTAGTGTTCCTCATGGTAACCAAGCACACTGATAGTATCCCGTCCACACCATGGGTACCAGGGCCCAGATCCAGATCCAGACACCTCCCAAGTGTGACTATCCCAAGCTCAGCATGAGAGGAATGACCCTCATGGGGGCTGGTTTACACAATGAAGGCTCTGGAGAGTTGAAGTGAGAGCACAGTGAGAGAGGAGCAGCTGAAGCTTCTTAGGTACAAGCACCTCATGGGATTCGGTCCTTTGGAGTTTTAAGGTCATAGTTTCATAGGACATCCCAATTAACCAACCTAGTAATGTGTTTAATGCTTCTATTTTACCTCTTAGTTACTTTCATAGTGCCTGGGATGGTAAAAACTTGTGAGTGCCCATTGAAGGTACAAAAACTGGCCTCGTTTTTTATCTGGAGCAACAGAGGAAAAAAGGAGAAAGAAAGAGAATGTCTAACTGCCTCTTTTACCAAGAGACCAGAAGAACTGAATGGTGCCCAGCTACCATTACAGAACATATTGATCAAAGCTTCTGCAGCAGAATCTCGATCAAAAGAAGGAAAGTGTAGAACAAAATTTATTTTTTTTTTCTGTAGCATACCTTTTCAACCTGTATGCAGAGCAGATTATCCGAGAGGCTGGGCTCTATGAGGAGAAGTGGTGGCGTCAGGGTTGGTGGAAGGTCTATTAACAATCTGCGTTATGCAGATGACACAACCTTGCTTGCTGAAACTGAGGAGGACCTCATGTACTTGTTGCAGAGGGTCAAAGACTGCAGCCTTCAGTATGGACGGAGGCTCAATGTCAAGAAGGCAAAGATTCTCACCACTGGACCAATTGGCAGCATCAGGATGGATGGCGAAGAGATTGAGATTGTTCACAGCTTCAGTTTGCTCGGCTCTACTGGCAACACTCTTGGCACCAGCAGCCAGGAAATAAATAAACGTATTGCGATGGGAAAGTCTGCTGTTAGGGACCTCTCTAAAGTACTCAAGAGCAACGGTGTCTCTCTGGAGACTAAGGTGCACCTGATACAGGCCATGGTCTTTGCAATCACTTGTTATGCATCAGAGAGTTGGACAATGACTAGGGGGGATAGAAGGAAATTGATGCCTTTGAGCTGTGGTGCTGGAGAAGAGTATTGAATGTACCATGGACTGCCAAGAAAACAAACAGATTCATCCTGGAGAGGATTAAACCAAGCTATTCCTTGGAGGCAAGGATTCTGGGGCTTCGTCTGATATACTTTGGACATGTTGTAAGGAGAGACCGGTCCTTGGAGAGGGACATCATGCTTGGTAGGGTGGAGGGACAGCGCGAGAGGGGAAGACCCTCTATGAGGTGGATTGATTCAGTGACTGGAGCAATCGGGATGGGTGTGTTGGAGGCAGTGCGATTGACACAGGACAGAGCAGAGTTTAGGGCTGCTGTACATAGGGTTGCTATGAGTCGCAAACGACTCAACGGCACATAACAACAACAACAACAGCCATAAGATCAGATGAGTCTTTTGATATTATTGCCCTGAGACTATCTTTAAGCCTTAAACCAAAGTTATCCCCTGAAATAACTTTAAAACCAAATAATAGTTTAGCTTAACTAAAAAAAAAAAGTGTGCCTTGGGAATTGTGCTTTTTTTATGATCTAGCACTATAGGATCTAATTGACATCAGCAACTTGAAAGATTGGATAGGGACCATAGGGGGCAGTGAGCTTATGTTAATGGAGGCGCAATAACTCGGAAAAGGAGGGTGAGAACAGTTGCACAACTCAAAAAATATGATCCTTGTCAGTGGGTTGTTTATGTAGAAACCTTTGAATGTTTTGCTGCGTGTGTTTTCAGTGATGACAACAAAACAAATAAAAGTGACTATCACCTAACAGAAAGGAAGAAACGCAGAAACGCAAGCAAGAGTCAGAACTGGCACTGTCTAAAAGCTTTCTGGCCCGGCTTTGGGGACCCAAGATGAAAAAGCACAAATAGTGAGGTGAAGAACCAAAGAAATTCTCTAAGGGGAGCTCGCCATTTCCACATCAGGCAGCAAACTGAGGAGCAAGAGAATGAAAAGATCCTGAAACACAAAAAAACCACTAAAAAGGGACCTAGAGACTCCTCGTTAGTTATGCACAAAGCTTCCTGAAGAACCAAAATGATAAAGGGTGCCGGAGAAAGGGGGAAATCAGGCCAGGTTGTGAAGGAGGGGCCCACACAAAGAAATCACAAAAGGCTGCGGAGATAAAATCAGAAAAGTCCTTCAGAAACAGAAGTGAGATAGAACTTGCACCAGGACTCAAAAGAATGAGAAAAACATTTTCTGATTCTAACAGGCCAGAGATGAGGGGTAAGAAGGTTGTTGGCTCACATTTTCTATGGAAAGAGAAAGTCCCTAAGCAGTGACACTAAAAAAGTAGAGGCTTTTCATTTTTTCTTCGCTTAAAAAGGTCATCTGTGATCCGAAAGCTGAAAGAGGCACCACATGGAATCATGAGAGGGCAGGACGCCAGGGGGGAATAAGGAAAGAACTTGTGTATTCACATCTACAGGCCCTGATGACTTACATGCTTAGGTACTTAAGGAATTGGCCCAAGTTGGAGGCAAATCACTAGCTCTCACTCTGGAGGGATTTATGGAGAACTGGTGAGAGGCCTGGAGACAAGAGCAAGACCCAGGCAGCCCAACCCTGCGTCTCTTTAAACCTGGGGGAAAACAGACGCCGCTGAAAGTGCTGGGCCCATCAGCTGAGCTGCTATAATAGAAAACTACTGGGACACGTCGTCAAAAAATCAATCTGCAAGCACACTAGGTCATAAGGAATTAGGTAATAGCCAGCACTGCTTTCCAAAGAACACATTCTGTCAGAGTAATCCAATTTCCTTCTAGGCCAGAATGATGGGCCTGGTAAATCAGGACCGGCAAGAGACACATCATCTTCCTTAACAATAAAAAGCAAGGCATTTAATTTCATCTTCCAGGAGAAGTCCGGAGGAGCTGGGGCGATGGCGTCTAAAGTTGGATGTTCTGGGGCTGGGCAAATGAAGAGGTTGAAGGATTAATTCAAATAGCAGTTCTTTATGTCCTAGTAACCTCATAGCCTCAATGGATGACAATGGGCGGGGGGGGGGGGGGGAACGGTGGTGGTGGTAACTATTCTGTAGCAGAGGGCACAAGGGTTCAGAGAGGCAAAAGGGGTCACGTTATTTTTTTGTATCATCAAGTCAGAAGAGACCTGTAGCTGGCCCTCCAGCAGGTTTCCAGAAGTAGTAAGTCACACAAGAGGAGATTGCCTGAACCATGCGCCTTCAGGTTGGCAGGACAGCTCCTTAACACGAGGCCACCAGGGCTCCCTGAAGGATCATAGGAATGGAGAAGGAGGTGGTGACAGTGGTGGAGGTGGGGGACTGATGTGGAGGAGGCAGCCATGCTTAGGGTGGAGCTGGAGAAAGAAGTTGATAGGTGGAGGTGATGCGAATCATGGTGGCAGAGAGGGATTGAACACAGGCCTTGCTGGTGGTGAAATCAGAGACTGTGACAATGGTACAGAGGGAGGCAGCAGATGTGGTGGTCAAGGGGGCAGCACACAAACCTAGAGGAGGCATGAGAAATCTGGGTTTCTCACTTATATCTTTGCTGAGGGAAGAGGACATAAGGCTGGCCCCAGCCTCATTCTGACAGGCCTCGCTATTCTCCATTTAGACCTGGGTGGATAGATCGCTCCTTTCCCTAATAGGGAGGTGCCTGTGGGCTCCAAAAGGTCTGAGTGAGGGGAAGATTTCATTCAAATTCAGAAGGGTGGGCATAGACTACAAGCTTCCCAAAGCCAAAAGGAAAAGAGACTCCAAGGGCTGAGTCCAGGCAAGATTGTGTGGACTCAAGACAAGAACCTGAGAAAGATCCGGGGGACCTGAAAAGACAGGGTAATGATGGGCATGTCCAATGGTGATTAATTTTATGAAGCATAGTGCATGGGATGATGACTAGGAGTGATAGAAAGAGCATTGATGTCTTTGAGCTGTGGTGCTGGAGAAGAGTATTGAATATACCCTGAACTTCCAGGAGAATAAACAAGTTCGTCCTAGAGAAGGAAAAACCAGGCTGCTCCTTGCAGTCAAGGATTCTGAAGCTTTGTCTGACATACTTTGGACTTGTTACAGAGAGGGACCAGTCCTTGGAAAGGAATGTCATGCTTGGGCAGGTGGAGGGACAGCGTAGGAGAGGAAGATACTCGATGAGATGGATTGATTCAGTGACTGAGGTAATGCGAGTGGCTGTGTCAGAGAAAATAAGGTTGGCACAGGACAGAGCAGGGTTCAGGGCTGTTGTACAGGGTCGCTATAAGTAGCAAGTGACTCAACGGCACATAAGAATGTGAGAATGAGTGTATGAAACAGTATATGAATGAAGAATAGTGTAAAACACAACATATATGAACTTTGTGAGCAAACAAATAAAAGATAAAATTTTTTTACCAAAAAAAAAAAGCTGGGACCCACAGCCCCATTAGCTGAAGGCTGTTGGAGGCCTCCTGCCCCGTTGTTGGTAGGGTGCATGTATGGTGGGTTTGGGTGGGCCTTTTACAGGTTCTGCCTTTCACTCTTCTTTCCAGCCTGAGTTCTTTTGCTGTAGCCCAAGGATCAGGGACCCAGAAGGGTGGACTAAAGACCCTCCACCCAGTTTCTTTTCTTCTTCCCAGAAACAGGATGTGGTTATTTTCTTAAGTGGAAATAAAATTCAAACCCCCTCTAGATCCCAGGCTTGTGTGCTCAAGAGCCCTGCAGGCTGAAGAGGTGGGTTGCTGGAGCCAGTGGTGGGCTTCCTAGGGTGTGTGGTGAAGGAAGGGGTGGCCAAGAGGGCTGGACAACTTGAAAACATTCTTGAGGTCAAGAACTGCATTCTGGATTTGGAAACATTCTAGCTCACCTCCACTAGCTCTCTGGGACCTCGCAACATAGTGAAGGGACGTGTAAGTCATCCCGTGAATTAGTTTGTTGGCTGTCATTGTTCATTTTCAGCTGGGTGAACTGAACGGCCTCAACTGATCTTGAGAAAGTCCTTGGGCTCAATATGTCCCATTGCACCCTGGAGCAGGACAGCATGGCTGAGGTCCTTTGGCTATAGAGCCAAAGCCTCTGGTTCTCCTCTCAAGCCCACCCTTACACAGCTGGTTTTGTTCCTCCCCTTTGCCCACAATGCCTCACTCTCTGTGACATTGGCTTAAGGCCCTGCCTAAAGTCAAACACACCACAAAGTCCACTTGGGCCTAGCAGACAGAAGCAGCCCTCCTACTTTGAACTATCACAGAGGAAAGTATCAAGCTCTTGTTAAGTAAGTCCTCACGGGCTGCATTTGAACTTCATAGGCCCCTTGGCAACAGGCCTGGGAAAGAAAATGCTGTGAAGGTGGTGAAGAGCGAGTGGATGCTGTAACTGAAGAAACTGAGGCCTACAGTGGTGACGGGCCCAAGACAAGAGCCTGCAACTCTGGGCTGCTAGGGCTGGGAAAGCCCATTGTGACTGAACTCATGTCTGTCCTTGCTTATGTTAAACTTGTGTAATGTACGAATTGTTTTCAACCCACCATCAAGCTTCCAAGGCTGTGAATCTAGACAGAAGCAAACTGCCTTGTCGTTCTCTGGTGCAACGGCTGCTGGATTTGAACCACCACTCTTTCGGTTAGCAGCCCAGCATGGAGTGCAATGGACTCACCTCTAAAAATAAAGGGTGAATTATCACAGATCCTGTCAGTGAGTCCCTAGGGGTGTGCAGGTCAATGTTTGATCAACATAAATGTAAGGAATTGAAGGCTTAGTTTACAAAAATGTTTGACTGCAAGAGGTCAGTCTTTGAAATATAAATCATAAGTATTAAAATACTCAGAATTTAGAGACGTTGGGAATAGATACCTTAATTTGAGAAATTCCATTCTAGCTCACAATGGAACCCTAGAATACAGGTTCAGCTGCTAACCTTAGCCAAGTGGCTGGAGGTTCAAGTCCACCAGAGACATCATGGAAGAAGGATCTGGAAATCTACTTCTTAAAAATGAATCACTGGTTGAATGGAAATCCAAAGTCTCTGCAACCTTTCATTAAAATTAGTAATAAAAAAAAGTAAAGAAAAAAAAATCAGTCATTGGGGGGGAAAATCAGTTATTGAAAACTCTCTGGAGCACAGTCCATATTTGATACATGTGGGGTTACCATGGGTCAGAATTGACTTGATTGACAGACACAGAGAGCCCACAAACTAATTCACACGAATAAGTGGGGACTGACATATGATTCACTTGTGTGCTAGGACCTAGGGCAATTTGCAGATTACATATACCTTTGGAAAGACAGTGTTTAACTTACTGGGTGGCCCTATAAAATGAAATGATCATCCTTGCATCACCCCAAGTGGAGGGGTGTTCCCGTTGCTTCAGAAGGTCTATCCAGGACACACCAGCTCATGCTGACATGTGTGTAGGGGTGCGGAGTGTGGAGATGTCCCAAGTTCCAATTCCAGGAAAGGGATGCCTTCTTTGAGTCCCTTGCCCCCTCAAATAAATCTTCACTCTGCTTCCAGTCAGCCTGCTGATCTGGGAAGGCTGTTCTCACAGAGACGAACCAAAGCATTCAACCCTCGTAGAAGGCCTTGTTCTGAAACTTTGCAGACTTGGACAAGATCCTCCCTGTACTTCCTTCTCTCCATCTGTAAGGAAAGATACACTTTAGGTGGTTTCAGAGGTCCCTTCCTGTTCAGACCAGTGAAGCAAGCTACTAGCTGAAACGTTCGAATCCACCAGCTGCTCTGCTGGAGAGACAGGCATTCTCTTCTCCTTAAGATCCACAGCTTTAGGAGCTGGATGGTGGGTCATTAAGGGTGGAAAGTGATATAATTGAAGTGAGTTTAGTTTGTAAAAGACACAGTGGTGATGTAAAAGGGCAAAGGGCTTCTGACTGACAGAGATCTGGGTGCAAATTCTGCCTCAACCTCTTTTTAGCTGAGTGACATTAACCAAGATGTTCAGCCTCTCTGAACCTCACTTTTCTTATCTGTAAATCGAAGGTAATACCTTCTTTTTCACAGTCTTTATTTGACAAAGGGAGCTCTGGGGGTACAGTCCTTAGGGGTGCACTGCTAGCTGAAAGGCCATGACTCTCTAAGGGTTCAAGTTCGCCAGGGGTCCCATGTGAGAGAGACTAGCAATCTCTTTTTTGTGACATTTATAGGCTCAGAAACCCAAGGAAGGATCAGATATGAGTCAGTCTCAATATGACAGTAATGAGTTGGTTTATTATTACATAGGTGTTTACAAACAAGATGCTAATGTATGTAGTGTGTTGTTGTTGTTGTGTACCGTAGAGTCAGAACAGACCCATAGCTGACTTTCCAGCAGGTTTTCACAGGAGGAGACTGCCCATCCTTCTCCCGTGGAGCAGCTGGTGGCCTTGAACCACCTGCCTTCACAATTGCAATGCAGCTTCTTGCCACTAGGCCATCAGAGCTCCCTTATATAGTGTATATAAATTCTCAATTAATTATACTCACAACCATCAGTGATGCACTACTTGTCTGTCAGTTTCCTTTACTATGGTGGTTTCCTCTTGCTGTGATGCTGGGTGATATGCCACTGGCAATTCAAACACCAGCCAGGTCACTCGTGGTGGACAGGTTTCAGCGGAGCTTCCAAATGAAGACAAAGCTGGCCATCCACTTCTGAAATAACAGGCCCCTAAACCCTACAAGCAGGATAAGGATGGGCAATCTCCTCGCTTGCGATTAACTGCCTCTGAAAACCCACTGGAGGGTCAGCTATGGGTTGGTTCTAACTCGAAGGTACACAACAACAACAAAATCCTATAAATAGGACTGACTTCTGTTACTTGCTGCTGAGGCTGTGGGCCTCCAGGATGGCTGAAGTATCTCAAGATGGCTGGGCAAAAACTTATTCAGAATGCCATTGGCTGGATAGTTTTTGGGGAGATCATAACCTGAAACCAGAAGGCTGTTGCTAACTCCCTGAACTCCTGGAATAAAGCTCTCCCTTTAAGGTTAGTAGTTCTACCAGAGGCACTGCCAGCTATTGGCTGGGCTTCCTACAAGGTAGGGTGGCCAAGGATGGCTTAGTGGACGACTTTGAGAAGAAGTTTAATGCCCTGACAGTTCCCGTAGCAGAGGATAAGGATGTTGCCCTGGTAGATGCTGAAGAAAAAGATGTTGCACTGAGTTTTCATCTCTCTCAAAGACGAGGCTTGAGGAAGCAGAGGAACAGCTGGAGAAGATGAGGAACATTATTCTATTTGGGCAGAGGACCACTGAGGACTTGAATGAAGCCCTCCCAGAAAACAAATTAGACACGACCTAGTGTCCCTGCTGGCCTCACCAGCCGATTGAAAATTTATAAAACAGTCTGAGATGGCACTCTGGCCCTGCTATGGCAAACACAGAACATTAGAAATAAGAGTAATTGGGGTGGGGGGACCTATAAATAGATCTGACAGTCCGCTTTCTAGAGGATGGAAATGTGAGCCCCTGAACTTCGAAGGCACTTGGAATGAGACTCAGGAAGAACTGCCTCCTCACAGTCTTACTGCGTTAGTGGCCCAGATGCAGGAAAGCTTTCACCCAGTGAAGGACCATTTACCGAGGTGACAAGATTGAAATTGGAAAGAAACAGTTACAAACATCCACTAAAAATTGAAAGGTGGTATGTATGAAATATAACTCCAAGAAAGCTGAAAGTTAGAAAACATGAAATAGGGGAAACACATAAATATCTACATTAATATCAGGCATTAATGAACTAGAATGGATGATGATGGCTATTTTGAATCAGAAAATCATCTGAATCTACTATGCTGGATATGACAAAATGAAGAGGAATGATGTTGCGTTCATTATCAAAAAGAAATTTTAAAAAAAGAACATTACAAGAGCCATCCTGATGTACAATGCTGTCAGTAATGTGATAATATCCATATGTAACAAGGAAGACCTGCTAATCCAACTATAATACAAATACAAGCACCAACCACTAAAGATAAATATAAAGAAATTAAGGAATTCTACTACTTTTTGCTGTGAAAACTAGGCCAGGAGCTGATTGTGGAACAGACCATCAACTACTCATATGCAAATTCAAGCTAAAGCTGAGGAAAATTAAACCAAATCCGAGGCAACCAAAATATGACCTTGAGTCTATCCCACCTGAATTT
>NW_006399781.1:8756084-8761266 GCF_000299155.1 Elephantulus edwardii | reverse complement strand
TATGAGGTGGATTGATTCAGTGACTGGGATAATTGGGATGGGAGTGTCAGAGACAGTGCGATTGGCACAGGACAGAGCGGAGTTTAGGGCTGTTGTACGTAGGGTCGCTATGAGTCGCAGGCGACTCGACGGCACATAACAACAACAACAAACAACTACTTTTTGCAGTCTGAAAATTGATTAAATAAAATACACTCATGATAATTGATAACAGAAAAGAGTTGTAAACCAAGAAGGACTGTTGTTGTTACATACAATCGAGTCACTTGTGACTCATAGTGACCCTATGTACAATACCGCTAAACCTTGCTCCATCCTGAGCCAAACTTATAGTCTCTGACACATCCACCCCCATTACCCCAGTCACAGAGTCAATCCATCCCATCGAGAGTCTTCCTCTCTTGTGCTGTCCCTCCATCCTCCCAAGCATGACATCCCTCTCCAAGGACTGGTCCCTCCTTGCGACATGGCCAAAGTATGTCAGACAAAGCTTCAGAATCCTTGCCTCCTAGAAGCAGCCTTATTTCACCTTTCCCAGGATTAATCTGTTTGTTTTTCTAGCCATCCGTGGAATATTCAATACTCTTTTCCAGCTCCACAGCTCAAAGGTATCAATTCTCCTTATATCATCTCTAGTCATTGTCCAGTTTTCTGATGAATAGCAAGTAATTTCCAAGACCATGGCCTGGATCAGGCACACGTTAGTCTTCAGATTGGCATTGTTGCTCCTCAGTACTCTGGAGAGGTCCCTGACAGCAGACTTTCCCAATGCAATTCGTCTTTTGATTTCCTGGCTGCTGGTACCAAAAGTGTTGATTATAGAGCGAAGCAAACGGAAGCTGTTAACAATCTCAATCTCTTTACTGTCTACCATGATACCGCCAGTGGACCCAATAGTGAGATCTTTGTTTTCTTGATGCTGTGCTTCAATCTATAGTTCCATAGTTGGAAAATATGGCCTTAGTGACAGAAATGAGGTCAGAATTTCATACAATGAATTATCTATTCATTGCAAACACTACTTTTTAAAGATATAAATGGTGCCTAATCACATGTATTTTGCCTGATGGACAGGAATCAGATTGACTAGAAGAGACTTTGGAGAAGTTCATTATTAATAGTCAAAACCAGGACTGACTGTGGAACTAACCATCAATTACTTGTATGTAAGTTCAAAATGAAGCTGAAGAAAATTAAAACAAGTTCATTAGAGCTAAAATATGAACTTGGGTTGATTCCACCAGAATTTAAAAATCATCTCAAGAATAAATTTGGTGCAATGAACACTAATGACTGAAGATCAAATGAAATGTGGGATGACATCAAGGACATTGCACATGAAGAAAGAAAATGGTTATTAGAAAGAGAAGAAAAGGCAGGGGGAGGGAGGAAATTGTGCATCAATGAAAGAAACTTTGTAAAGAGAAAAGTGAACTGGGGTGGGGGGCTAGGGAGGAAAAGAAAAATGTTAAAAAAACACACACCAAAAAAAAAAGAAGAAAGAAAAGACCAAACTGTTGTCAGAAAAGACTCTGAAACATGCTTTGGAAAGGTAGAGAAACTAAAACGGGGGCAGAGAGAGGGTAGCAGAAATGATGAAATCAGAGAGCCAAGCAGCAGATTTCAAAGGGCAACTGGAGAAGAGAGAACAAAGTATTATAACAAAATGTGCAAAGACCTATGGGTAGAAAACCAAAGTTAAAGAACATGTTCAACATTTTCAAGCTAAAAGAACTGAAGAACAAATACAAGCCTCTAGTTATAATACTGCTAATTCTATGGGCAAAATACTGACTGATTCAGAAAGCATCAAAAGAAGATGGAAGGAATACAGAGTCATTGTCCCAAAAAGAATTGGTTGGTACTGAACCATATCAGGAAGGAGCATATGATCAAGAGCAATAGTTCTGAAAGAAGAGGTCAATGCTACACTGGAGACATTGGCAAAAAGGAAAATAAATAAGGTCCAAGGAATTGATAGAATACCAGTTGAAGTGTTTCAGGAAACAGATTTAAGCCCTGAATGTGATCATTAGTCTATGCCAGGCAATTTGGTCAACTCACTGGAAGTGATCTATATTTGTTGCAATTTAAAAAAAATGATCCAAGATAGAACAGAAATTATAAAATAATATCATTAATATTGTATGTAAGTAAAATCCTGCTAAAATGTATTTTAAAGGGACTGAAACTATACATTGACAAGAATAGGGATGACAGAAGAAGAATTGATGCCTTTGAGTTGTGTTGGAGAAGAATGCTGAATATCCCATAGACTGCCAAAAGAACAAACAATATATGTTGGAATGGGTGCAGCCAGAGTGCTCCTTGAAAGCAAGGATGGCAAAACTTTGTCTCTCTCACTTTGGATATGTTGCTAGGAGATGCTAGTCTTTGGAAAGGGATAATTATACTTGGAAAGGTGGAGGGTCAGTGAAGGAGAGTAGGACCTCAATGAGATGGATTGACATGGTAACTGCAGCAATGGGCTTGAGTGTGTCAGAGATGATGAGGAAGGCTCAGGGTGGGACAGGATTCAGATCTGTTGTTCATAGGATCATGATGAGTTGAAGTTGACTCAATGGAACCTAATAACAACAACCAGAAGTTTAAGCTAGATTCAGAAATGGTCATGACATTAAAGATATCATTAATAGATCTTGGCTGAAAGCAGAGAATAGCAAAAGATGTTTACTTGTGTTTTATTGACTAAGCAAAGGTATTTGCTGTGTGGATGATAAATTATGGATGACACAGAAAAGAATGAGAACTCCAGAACACTTAATGTTACTCCTTCAAAATCTGTACATAGACCAAGCAGCAGCTGTTCTAACAGAATGAAGAGATACTGTGTGGTTTAAAATGAGGAAAGGTGTGCATGAGAGTTGTAGTCTTTATCCATCCCTAGTCAATCTATATGCGGAGCAAATAATTCAAGTAGCTGGACTACATGAAAAAAGAATGAGGCATCAAAATTGGAAGAAGACTCATCAACAACTTGTGTTATACAGATGACACAAACATGCTTGCTTAAAAGGAAGAGGACTTGAAGCACTTATTGAAGAAGATCATTGACTACAGTCTTCATTACATTCGTTATGAGCTGTAGTAGACATCATAGCACCTAACAGTAACTGTCATCAAGTCATTGGCAGAGACTTTCCATTGGGTTGCAGTTCACAACCCAACACATCATGCCCTATGCCACCAGGTATCCTTCCATTAATGATCCCTCTCTCTCATTGCCATTGAGTCAATTCCAACTCATAGCTGACCCTCAATCAGGTTTCCAAGGCTGTAACTCTCATGTAAGGACATTATCTATCTTTTCCCAAGGAGTCAGCGGTGGGTTCAAATTGCTAGAGAAGCATAGCCTTTGGATTAGTTGCCTAACTTTGAGCAGACTATGCCACAAGAGCTCCCTTGATTAATGATGCTATAGTTGTTATGTGCTGTTGAGCCAGTTGCGACTCAAAGTAACCATATGAACAGACGATGTGAACCTTGCCCTGTCCTGTGCCGTCTTTACCATCTCTGACACTCTCAAGCCCACTGTTACAGTCACCATGTCCGTCCATCTTGTGTGGACCTTCCTCTTTTATGCTGAATGTTGTTTTTGTTGTTGTCGTGTGCTGCTGAGTCAGAACCGACCCATATTTGACCCTCCAGCAGGTTTTCAGAGGCAATCTAATCGCACAGGAGGAGATTGCCCATGCTCCTGTGAAACAGATGGACTCGAACCATGTGCCTTTGGGATTGTAGTACAGCTTCTTACCACTAGGCTACCAGACCTCCCTTCTTATGCTGATATTTATTATTAAATTAAAAATAACTTGTGTTCTCTGGTGATGCAGTCTGGAGGGAGTTGAGCTGCTAACATTAAGGTGATGTCAATCTGGCAGTCTGACTCTACCAAGAGCTCCCCTGGAGAAAGATGGGCAAGCCCCTTCCCAAACCAACTGGATGGTCAGCTATGAGTTCACTCCAATTCGATGGCCATGAGGTTTTAGTGAGTAGGCTCATGAATGAAGAAACAGTTGCTGAGACAAAAACAAGAGGATATGCAAGATTTAAGACCAGATTTAAGGTCAGAGTTGTATTCTTTCTGCACATCCATTCAATCTGGATGCTGAGCAAATAATCTCAGAAGCTGAACTCTATGAAGAAGAATGAGGCTTAGGATTGCAGGAAGAGTCCTCAGCAACCTCAACAACAGGCAGATGACACAACCTTGCTTGCAGAAATCAAAGAGGACTTGAAGAGTCTCATAAAAATAGAAGACTATAACCTTCAATATGAAATGCCTCTCAACACCAAGGAAACTAAAAAAAATCCTTGCCACTTGACCATTAGGTAAAATCATAAAATAGAAAACACTGACGTTGTCAATGATTCTGTTTACTTAGATCCACAATCAACATACATGAAAGTAGTGTCAGGAAGTCAAAGACTTATTGCATGGCAAATCTGCCAAGGACCTTTTAAAAATGTTAAAGAGCAAATATATCGGTCTATAAAGACTAAGGTATATCTGACCTAAGTCACGGTATTTTCTGTTTCCTCACAGGCATGCTAAAGTTGGACAATGAATAAGGAAGATTGACAAGTTTGGACAATGAATAAGGAAGATTGACAAAGAATTGGTGGCTTTGAACTGTGGCCAAAGCAAAAACTAATGGCTACCCAACAGAGTGCCAAAAGAATCTGCCTTGAAAGAAGTGAAGCCACACACCCATGTTTATTGCTGCGTTGTTCTCAATAGCAAAGAGATGGAAATAGCCCAAGTGCCCATCAACAAAGGAACGATACAGAAGCTGTGGTATATTCACACAATGGAATACTTTGCAGCACTGAAAAACAACTCATAAAATATTCTAAAAAAGGAATGACCCTGGAGGACATTATGCTGAGTGAAATATCTCAGTCACAAAAGGACAAATACTGCACAAGGTCACTGTTGTAAAATAGGACGGACATAGATATTGGGGGGAAGCTAAGAAAAGAGGTGATAAATAATGCACACTGCATTGAAACATATGAGGGAGAGAACTGTTTAAGAGGAAAGTTTGATTGGGTATTTTTGCATGACAACATTCCAGGATAAGAGCTGCATAGTAAAGTGGAAAGAATTTTTTTTTTTCAAACAGAAAAGTGAACTGGGCCGGGGGTTGGGGGGACAGGG
>NW_006399781.1:8732915-8755984 GCF_000299155.1 Elephantulus edwardii | reverse complement strand
GGGGGGAGGAAAATGTGCAACAATGAATGAATGGAAATCCAAGTTCTCTATAAACTTTCATTAAAATCTCATTTTTAAAAAAATGAACTGAGGGAGAGGGAGTAAAATGTGCAATAATGAATGAATTTTAAAAGTCTAACTTCTCTGAAAATGTTTGTTAAAATCACAATTAACATAAAACATTATTTTAAAAAGAAGTGAAGCCAGTGTGCTCTTTAGAGGTGAGGACAGGGAGGCTTTGTCTCACTTACTGGGGACATGTTGTCAGGAGGTACCAATCTCTACAGGATGACATCATGCTTGGAAAGTAGAAGGTCAATAAAAAAAGAGGAAGACCCTCAATTGAATGAATTGACACAATGACTACAATAATGGGCTTAGGTACAGTAGAGATTGTAAGGATGGCACAGAAAAAAAACAAAGTTTCAAGCTATTGTGCATGGGACTGTTATGAGCTGTATTCCATTTGACAATGCAGAACATTATTGAATTGGCTAAAAAAAGCCCTATAAGTGGTTGACAGCATGAACTCTGAAACCCAATGGCCTGCATTTGAATTCTAGGTAGGGTCACTTTCTAGGGTATAACCTTGATAAACAGCCTACCTCTATGTCTGAGTTGTGGTGTTAGAGAAGAGTATTGAACATATACCATTGACTACTAAGAGAATAAACAGGTCTGTCCTAGAGAGGATGAAACCAAGTACCTCCTTGGAGGCAAGGATTTTGAGGCTCCATCTCACATACTTTGAGCAAGTTGCCAGGAGGGACTAGTTCTTGGAGAAGGACATCATGCTTGGAAGGGTGGAGAGCGCAGGAGAGGAAAACCTGTATGAGATGGATTGACTCGGTGACTGAGGTAATGGGGGTAGGTGGATCAGAGACAGTGAAATTGGCTTAAGATAGAGCAGGGTTCAGAGCTGTTGTATATAGAGTCGCTATGAGTCACAACCAATTCGACAGCATATAACAACAACCTGTTCTCATTTATAAAATGAGTATATTAATTATATCTGTCTTTTGGAATTATAACTAAAATAAAACTCCTTAATAAATGGGAATACTTAGAACAATACTTACATAATAAACATTTAATAAATATGAACCATGTTATTATTCCTAATACAGGGAGGGCTGTGTATGTGGGGGGTGCTGCCTCTATCCACTCTATCCCCCAACCCTAACTTTGCTAAGTCTATAGTCTCAACTTCCTCCCAGCATTTACCTCTTTGGCCTATGAACCTTCCAATATTCTTTTAATGCCTAGGGAAGACTCACCACCTCTCTGAAGGCTGTTATCACCCAGGTTCTTCCAGAAAGCTGAACCTATTCCCATGCCTTCTCTGAATCTTGGCCTCTTCTGTCCAACACAACCTGTTAACTTGTTCCTGCAGCCTCTGCAGAGCCAGCTATCACCCAGGGGGTATGTGGCTGTTGACCAAGAAGACCCTAGGTAGCCAGTTCTCACTCACACAGTGCTCCTTCAGTCATCAGATCTGCCTACAGCATTAATGATGTGCTCAGAGACAGGACTTCTGCTTCTATCATTATATGATATCATTCATCGACAACAGCTTCTTCCTCCAAGCTTCCCTAGATCTCTGCTACTCCCTATTGGGCCTTTGCCTAGTACTGCACAATGCTTTCTTCAGCTGATGGGATTTGGCTGAGCTGTAGAGAAGACTAGAAGAAATACAAATTAGAGCCAAAGTAAAAAACTCCTATTCACTCTCTAGATTGGCAAGTACACGTATGTTGTTAGTTGCCATCAAGTCAGCCCCAACTCATGTGTTTGACTCCATACATGCTGTGATGGGGCCATTGTGAATCCCATGGTCTTCACTGGTTGATTTTCAGTTGATCACCAGGCCTTTTTCCTAATCTTAGTCTTGAAGCTCTGTTCAAATCTGTTTAGCATCATAACAATTTTTAAAAGTCTCCAATGACAGACAAGTGATGGCTGTGCTTGGGGTGTGTTCACCACTGGGAATTGAGCATAGGTCTCCCAGATGGAAGGCGAGAATTCTAATACTGAATGCCAGTGACTGCTCTGGCTCATGTTTGTTCATTCTCTCTCTCTCTCTCTCCCCCCCATCCCTCCCTGATGTATATAATACCAGACGTCTGGTGGTTTAGCCCATAGGAAGTTAGTTGGTCTATAGGAAGCTGCACTACTAGCCCAAAGACAGTGACTCCTGGGGGTTCAAATCCACCAACTCTTCCTCAGGAGAAAGGAGGGCAATATCCTTCCACACAATTTACAGCCTTGGAAACCCACTGGAGGGTCAGCTAGGAGGGGGTTCCGACTCAATGGCAATGAGTGAGTGAATTCTATATTATCTGCAACTCCCAGCAGCAAGAGTATGTGAGGAAGCATGGGCACATGCACACACACACACATAGTTAGACAGAAGGAATAGAAACTATATAGTATCTTCTTAAGGAATATTCAGTACTGTCTAGAAGAATTTAAAATAAGTATATCCTTGATCCATTGTTACTACTTCTAAGACTCTATCCTATATAAATACATTTATCTACACAAAGGTAATCTTACAAGGATGTTCACTGAAGCATGGCTTGTGATTGTAAAACTACAAAGATACAATTAATAAATTGAAATAATTGGAATACTTAGATTAGGGACCACATAAACGTCCAGTGGCAGGGGAATATAAAAATAATACATGGACTATAAAAGGGTGCCACGCAACATAAAACAAATAAATAGACCTGTACATATACGCATAGGGAGCTCTGGTGGCCTAGTGGTAAGAAGCTGTGCTGCAATCCCAAAAACATGGGGTTTGAATCCACCAGCTGCTCCATTGGAGAAGGATGGGCAGTCTCCTATGCAACTAACTGCCTCTGAAAACCTGCTGGAGAGTCAGCTATGCGTCAGTTACAGCTCGATGGTACACAATAACAATAACAATAACAACAACATATATAAGCATGGAAATATTAATAGAAAAACATTCTACATGTTGTAGAACAGACATATTGCATACTCCTGATCCAAACCATAATCTTTTCAATTACTTGCTATGCAGCTGAAAGTTGGACAATGAATAAGAGTGACAGAAGATCTGATGACACCTTTGAGTTGTGGTGTTGGAGAAGGGTACTGAATATCCCATGGATTGTCAAAAGACAAACATGTTGGAAAAGGTGGCCCTTGAAGGCAAGGACAGTGAAACTTTAACTTCAACAATGTTTACAGAATTCTTTTTAAGCAATGGAGTTGTGATTTGAACCGAGTCTCTTTCTTTCCAATCTTGTACTTTCTTTGCTAGTCTGTACTGTATTTGGTGTAAATTGGACCAAAAGGCAACATCATGGTAGATGGAAAAAAGATTGAAGTCAACAATTCCATTTTACTTGGGTCTATAAACAATACTCATGATAGCAGCCATCAAGAAGTCAAAATGTATTTTGAATTGGGTAACCCATCATCAAGAACCTGTCCAGAGTGCTAGAGAGCAAGGATATCCGTCTTATCTCAACCCAGTAGCAGTGGTAAAGTTTAACAGGACAGCAAGCAATAAATGTTGGAGAGGATGCCGAGAGATGGGATCTCTCATACACTGCTGGTGAAATTGTAAAATGCTACAACCTCTCTGGAAGGCAGTTTGGCATTTCCTCTAAAAGCTGAATGTAAACATTCTATATCATATAGCTATTCCACTACTAGGAATATACTCCAAGAAAATTAGAACTAAGACAAACAGAGATCTCTACAACAATGTCCATAGCAGCATTATGCACTATCACGAGAACATGGAAATAGCCCAAATGTCCAACCACATTTGAATGGATTGAGAAATTCACATGATGGAAGACTATGCAGCATTCAGAAGCAATGATTTAGAAAATTACTACCTAACTCGGGAGGGACTGGAGAGCATAATGCTGAGTGAATCAACTCAGTCTCATAAGGACAAATACTGCATAAGACCATTACTGTAGAAATAGAAAAATAACTAGTAAAACGTGTATGAAGATCCAAGGAGAGGAAAGGGGAAGAAGAGGGTGAGGAGGGGCAGGGAGGATATCATAGGGTTGCACAATTTGATGGATGGAGGAAGAGATGGGTAAAGGAAATGGGAAACATCTGGCAGGGATCTAGAAAGAGAGGGGAATGTTGGCATGGTTCAATAGTGATTAATTTTCTAAAACATAATTTTAAAAACCCAACAAAAGCAATGAGAATGATTGTATGAAACACAGTGTGAATGAAGAATAGTGTGAAACACAATATATAAAAACTTTGTAAGCAAACCAATATAAAATAAAAACAGGTGGAAAACCCAAAACTAAGATGCACCTGATCCAAGCAATGGTATTTTCAATTGCTTCTTATGCATCTGAAAGGTGAACAACGAATAAGGATGACAGAATATGAATCAATGTCTTTGAATCGTGGTCTTGGAGAAGAGTCCTGAATCATGGACAGCCAAAAGAGTAAAAGAGTCTGTCTTGGAAGAAATGCAATCAAAGTGCTCCTTAGAAGTAAGGATGGTGAACCTTCATCTCACATACTTTGAACCTGTGGTCAGAAGAGACCAGTCCTTGAAGAAAAGGATCGTGTTGACAAAGACAGAAGGTCAGTGAAAGAGAGGAAGACCCTCAACAAGATAGACTGACACATGAACTCGAGCTAGTCAGAGATTGTGAGGATGGTACTGGATAGGAAAATGTCCAGACCTTTTGGTGTGTTATTTTTATTTGTTAAGTACTATAGAGTCAGAATGACTCATAGTTGACCCTCCAGTAGGTTTTCAGAAGCAGTAAACTGCATTGGAGAGGACTGTCCATCTTCCTCCCACACAGAGCAACTAGTGGATTTGAACAGCATGCCTTTAAGTTGGCAGCACAACTCCTTACCATTTTGTGCCTAGGGTGGCTATAAGTTGTAGTCAACTCAACAGCACCTAACAACAGTTACGTTTGGACTTGTTTTGTGCCATTTATAGTACCTGCAGTTACAACACCCCCTCACCCCACCCCCACCCCCCACAAGACTCCAGATGGTTTTAGCTGTGCTGAAGGGAGACAGGGAAGTGTGTGTCTGCACTTGAGCCTGAATTCAAACCTGAGCATGGTGTCGAGGGACAGGAGGCCAGCCAGTCTCCAGCCAAGTTAAGATTTCAATACTTGGGTGGGGAGTGGCCAGGGCAGGCCCCTGGGAACCCAGCTCTGGCACTACCGCTGTAGGACTGGTGCTTTAGCACAGCTGTCTTAAGCTTCCTATTCTGATGCCCAAGACTCAGCCTGCAAGTGACCAAGCTACTCAGTGAGCAGGCTCAGCTCATGCTGGGAAGGACACTTGGTCCAGAGTCGGTCCAGCAACAGGCCACTTCCCTGGGGGCATCTGCCTGGCAGCCAGGGCAGGATGCACCTCAGGGAGGTGGTCAGACAGAGGAGCATTCAGAGGTGGAGACTTCTACAGACAAAGGTGGGGAGGAAGCCCTAGAATGAGAGAGCCGGGAACCCAGAGGGGGAACAAGGGAGCTATTCAGGGAATCAGGATTGGGGGTGGAGAGAGAAAGAGACAGATAAAAAGGAGAGAAGAAAAACAGGCGAGCAAAAAAAGGGGAGGAGACAGAAAAAGGGAGTAGAGAGAGTGGAGGGAAGAGAGATAGGCAGAAAAGACAGCGGGTGGAGGGCAAGCTAGACAGCGGAAAGAGGGCATCCAGCAACGAGAGACACAGCCGAGAGGGAAGGAAAAGCGAGGAAGACCACGGGAAGAAGCTCGTTATTATTATGAGAATGGCCGAGGGGCCGATGGGTGGGACCACGTGCTAAGCCTTCTCGCTCTCATTTTTTGGGGTGGGCTGCGGATCTCCGCCGAGATAACCCAGCCAAGCCCCCTGCCCCCAGTCCCAGCGAGGGGCCGCAGCTGTATAAATACCGGGGGTGGGGGAGCGGGGCTGCTGCCCAGGGGTCAGCGACACCGGAGAAGGCTTTGCTGTCATTAGCTAATTGAGCCCCAGATGTTAAGAAAAGGTTACGTCCTCCTCCGGAGAGTTTTTCTTTTTAAACACTTTACACAGATTGCCTGGCTAACTTGGCCAGGAGGCGCCGAAGCCCCCACCTACTCAGCCACTCCCGGCCCCAGCCCTCCCCTCTTGCTCGGTTTCCCACCCCCCTCCCCCAAGCCCAGCCTTGGGGACTCCGCGAAGCCGCCAGTCGCAGCCGCTGGGCCTGTAATCCAAGTGGCCTGCCGGGAGGCGCGGCGCGCAGGAGCGGCGGAGACCACCGGCGGCGGAGCCAGCCCCCGGCCGGGCCGCCGACTGGGAGGTCAGCCCGGAGGGAGGGCGGCGGGGAGCGGGGGACCCCGGGGAACCGGGCTCTCAGGCTCTTAATCCCCCTGAAGGTTGCAGATCAAAGGCGCTCGTACAGAGGCAAAGGCGATGCTGGTGGGGGCTGGGGACTGGCTCGACCCCCAGCCTTTCCTTGCTCTGTGCTCTGGGGCTCCAGGGCCAAGGACCCCAGACTGCTGGCCTCGAGGGAGGGGCTCCAGCTGCTACGCGAGGACACTGAGCATCTTTTTCCCCACCCCCAACCCCAGAATCCTGCAGCCAAAAGTCGCCAAAGCGCCCCCACAGGGCTTTCACAAAACTTCTCCACCCTTCGGGTCCAAAGATGCTTTTCTACCACCTCCAGAGAGCAAAACTCTAGAACGACAGGCACTTGACATATATTATTTCATTTAACCTTCGCAACCATCTAATGGGTTTTTAGAAATTATTATTAGTTCATAAATAAAGAAACAATCTTCTAGAGGTTAAAATAGCCAACCCAGGGACGCGGACACCAAAGAGAGTGGAGGGGCTGGAATTCCACACAGCCCAAGGTCCCACCCTTTCTACCCCTCTATTCTCTGCCAGTCCCTGTCCTTTGGCCTCTTTCCCTCTGTCTTCCCAGACTTCTTCAGCCCCACAAGAATGAAGCCACCCACCTGTGGCCGTGACAAGTGGGGTGGGGTGGGGGGTGGGGTGGGGAATAGGCCGGGATGCCAAGGGTGTGACCAGTGTGGCAACAGCTACAGGCTAAATGTGAGGG
Source organism: Elephantulus edwardii (assembly GCF_000299155.1). NCBI lineage: Eukaryota > Metazoa > Chordata > Mammalia > Macroscelidea > Macroscelididae > Elephantulus > Elephantulus edwardii. The sequence continues at coordinate 8,748,917 of NW_006399781.1, read as the reverse complement.
ATGGGGCTGGGCAAGCATGTGCCTGGGTTGAATCTGAGCTGAAAGAATGTTCGTGTTCCCCCAACCCCAGAGGTGGGGCACCCTGCTCAGAATAGAACCAAGCAAGTCAGAGCTGGAAGGGGCCTTCAAAATGATTCTCCTCACCCTCTGACATGTGAGGAAGCTGAGACCCAGAGAGGTAATGAATCCTGCCCAAGGTGACATTGGTGGCTGAATAGGACACGAATGAAAGCCCAGGCTTTCTGATCAGAGTGGTGCCAGGCACTGGGAAGGCTGTGTGTGCACTTGACCTTACCAAACTCTTCAGCAACCCTGAAAGATGGGGGTTATCATCTCCACCCCAACCCACTGCAATAAGGTCAATTCCAATTTAATATCAATCCTACAGGGCAGAGGAGAACTTCCCCATGAGTCCCAACAAAGGCTGTCATCTTTACCAGAACGGACTACCACGTCCTTCTCCCTTGGAGCGCCTTCTAGGTTTCAATTAATGACCGTTCAGTTAGCACCAACTTGCCCTACACCATGAGACTTCCTTTCTAAAACGGAGGTTTGGAGAAGATGAGCGTAAGCTCTTTCAGCTAGGAAGTGATAGGGCTGGTTTTGAACCTGGATCTTCTGGACTCCAAAACAACTCTGCTTTCACACTTCCAGAATCCTGGAACTAAGGAGTAGAGATTGAGAAGAGTGTCTTATATCCAATGGCTCTAGAGACAAGAGGGGAAAGGAGCAGAGGCTGGGAAACATTTGCTCCTAAAACTATAAGTCAGCTTTTCATGACCTCCCTCAAATGGTCAAAATTCCGAGATCCTTCTAGAAATCCCTCCTGAGAGTGTCAGCTGGAGGGAAAAGGAAAAATTGAATGATGACCTTTCTGGGTTGTGAGGGTCTGGAAATGCAAGAGAGCTTAAGCCATAAACTCCCTCTTATTTCCTACTTGAGAGAGGCTGCAGTTCAGTGCAGGGCAGATGAAGGGGTCCTCGAGCTAGTTGCCCCCATGCCAGGCTATGGTGGGTGGCATCAGGACCCAGAGTTCCCAGCATGAACGTGCTCCCCCGCCCCAGTTCCACAGACAAACTCCAAATCTCTCCACGCCTCTCCGCCCCTCCCTGCCTCCTTCATGGTTCTGCCCCGCCCCTTCTTGGCTTCCCCCTCTCTCCACTTTATCTGTAGATTCATAAATGCATTCAACAGAAATTTATCAAGGACCTACTATATGTCAACGCTGCTGGACAACTGGGGATACAACAGAAAGCAGACTACCCTTTTTGGATATTGATATTTATATATCTACTTATCTGGAATAGAGCTCTAAATAAAAGAATTACAAATTGATACGGGCGATAAAGGTAGAGCGCCAGGAGCTTTGTGAAGTCATAACCGTCAGAAGTCTGTATATATGGAATGATCGTTGAGACTCGGGAGGCTAAAAATGATTCTTTCTAATAACGGCCCAAATAGTAGGGCAGAGGCAACCCATTCACCTGCAATCACATCCATGGCTCCAGGGTGAATCTCTAATCCCCACCCCACAAGCAGTGGGGAACCCGTTCAGTCTGTCCCTGAGGGCTCTGCTCATTTGGATGAAAAAGGAGTGATAACTTGGTGGCGCCAATGCTAACAGCCCTGGCAGCCCCCCTCCACTGCCCTGGGCTGGGGAATGGTTGGGCTGACTCAGTACAGAGATGGTAAGGAGCCTGGGAGAGAGGGCGAGAGCTCAGGTTTGTGGAGACTTAGGGGAGCAGGGAGGATGGGCCAATGCTGGGCGCTTGAACCTTTGGCGGGACTACAGGGGAACATCACACCATGCTCCGTCTTCTAACCAGGTGCTCCCATCCACACTCAAACAAAGACATTCTCCTTGGCCCTTTAGGGAAGAGCTGGACCAGCCCTGGGGAAATGTAGAGTTGGAGCAGCCCTACATGTGATGGGACAGACATCGGGTTCAAATCCCACCCCAGCTAGTACCTGACTGTGTGACCACAGGCAAGGCTCTTGGTATCCCTGAGCCTCAGTGATGACCTACCTCCCAGTCCATCCTCTCGCCAGGCTTGAGGAACTGATGAGCTTCTGCGCTGGATACAGTATGTGGCCTGTGGTTCACCACAAATACGTGATTGCTGTCATTCTATCTAAATAACGTGATAATTCAGATAAAATGACAATAAAAGAAATCTTACACACACCCTTTGGGCTCCCACCTGGTTCCCTGCACCTCAACGGGAGGCCACTCCCATGGTCTACCTCCTGTGAGGAGGCGTTTGGACGGGTCTGTGAAAGTGCCTGCAGCAGCCCTGGGACCTCTGGAGGTCACAACAGGACACATAGTAAGTGCTCAGCACCCACAGGTTGGGGAGAGAGAGCCGGGAGCCCCATGTGTGACACCTCCTGGAGCCAGGCTGTAGGGCAGCGCTGGGTTGAGCCTTCGAGCAGGCCCGGCCAGGCCCACAGAGTCCTACCACAGCTGCCGCTGAGGTGCAGCCACTGCGGGGCACGGAGCACACCTGGAACCCATTAGGCCGGCCAAACGCTTGTGCTCTCTCGGTGTAAACAGAGTGGAGGGTTTGTTTTGACTGCTTTAAACTGTGCAGATTTTAGGGCCTGAGAATTGAAAGCCCCCAGTGCCCCAGTGGACAAACTGGTCCAGAGACTGAGAGCTGGGCTTTAGGAGGAGAGAGAGGTTTGTCTCATTCCCATCTCTCGTCACTGCCTCTGCTTAGCTGGGCCGCTGATAATGAGATTCTCAGCCACGCTTTATGGAGTGAGTGCTTTGGCATGAGGCTCATTCAAGTGTCCGGGAGGCAGCACTGCGGGCAGAGGAGGAGGGGCAGTGACTTGCTCAAGGTCACTCAGCTAGTTGTGAGTGGTGGGCCTGAGTTCCACAATCAGGACTCTCTGATGCCAAGGGCACTCTGGGGTCTTTCAGGGAACCACTGAGACTGCTTGAGGGGAGGGAAGGAGCCCTGGGCCACTGCTCATAACAAGGCACACAGAGGCGCCATTGCTCACACTCTGACCTCAGCCCAGAGGACAGGAGTCTGAACCTCTGAGCGGGCTCCTTCTCCCAGATTGCTAACTAGCCCCTGACCTCAACTGCTCCGGGCAGTTATGCCCCTCCAGGTCAGGGTCAGGTTGACCTTGGCGAGAGAGGGAGAGTCTGTGGGCCCTGGGTTGCTGCCAAGAACCAGTGAAATGAAAGAGAAGCTTGTCCTGCCCTACACAGGGCTCATTCTCTGAGCACGCTGGGACCAGCCTGGCCCTCGTGAACCAAAGCTTGGTCCCTCTGCGCCAGCTATTCATAGACTCGAGGAAGTACATCCGTCTCCAGCGGCTGGGCCCCCAGAGGTCCCCAAGACCTGCCCCTAAAGTTTACAACTGTGGAAACTGAGGCTCAGAGAAGGGTGGGACTCCCTACAAGGCCACAGAGTGAGTTCATCACAAAGCTTGCTTCCCCCGTCAGAGCTTGTCCTCAGGATCCTGGACCTTTCCCTGAATCAGAAGTCCTGTCTACCTCCCTTGACTGCCACAGCTGTGTGCCCTAACCCCTTTTTCACCCCCTTATAGGGCCTAGCAACAAGTGCTTGTTGAACTCTCTACTTGGAACTTTTCCGTCACCTCAGCTGTGCAGCCTACAAGCAGCTGCCTTGAGAGGTAATGAGGGCCCCATCCTAGGAGTGACCAAGTGGATGTCACCTGTCATGGGAGTGGCAGAAGGACTTCCTGCACTCCTCATGAAGGGATGGAGCCCTGCTGACTGACATGCTTTCTGGAGACATTCACAGCTGATTTGGCCAGATACCTCCTGATAACCCAAGAGAAGTTGAGGTCCAACAAGGTCAGGAGGCGCAGAGGGCCAAATTGTCAGCACAGCAAGCGTGTGCTGATTCTACCCTTAAGGGGCTGGCATCCAGTAGAGGAGACACACTAGTAAGGGTGAACTATAAGAGCCTGCCAGCCATCCTCCCTCGCTCGGGGTTCTCACACTTCCTTCACCATAGGGAGCCCATAGCTTCAGAGAACAGCAGTTCTAGACCCCTCCAAGAGGTACATGACAGGATCCAAGCATCTTAGGCCTCTGATTACATTGGCCCCTGCATTTCAAGTCAAGACTTTTGGGGTGCTTTGGGGCATAAAATCCTATAGCTAAGCAAAGCTTCCTGGGAAAGAGAGTCAGGAGACAGACACTAGCTAGGGACTGAAGGAGGATCAGATGAGCCCCTTGAGAGTCCTGCTAGGCTGTGCCCTATTGTGGCCCAGCCCAGGGAGTTTGCTCAGATTTGAAAGCAGGGATCTTGAGTGAGCATGACCAATGTGTCCCTCCTCCTTAATTGCCCACCTCTAACCACCTACAGATTGTCCTTGGACAATCTAACTAGTCCTGAGACCCAGACAACAGGGTGAGGCTAGGAATAAGGCAGGGAGGCTAAGGACTAGGGGTGGGCTGGTCAAAGTCGTTTCCCTGGGAAATAATAATAAAATGTACGTTATTTTGGGGGAAATAAAAACGTTATTTTCGGGGAAATAAACACCCAGCTGCACAATACCATTCTCTCAGGAGAATGGAATATACCTCAAAACCCAACCACTTTATTACATTTTGTTGTGTGTATTGTAATTAATGTCATAAAACAGAATGTGTGGGAATGGTTGGTTGGAAAATGAATTGGTTTTGTAAACTATTATTCAAATCACAATAAAAATTTTAAAAAGATAGAAAAGAAAACCAGCCCCATTTGCTGGCTGGAAAATCTCCTTGCACCGTTGCAGGATCTGATTGAAATCACTACAGCACAGGCCTAGCAGGGGTGGAGAGGGCACTGGGAAGGGGTACTGGGTGCCTACATCATTTGCCACCAAGAATCTGGGTGGGATGGACTGAGGAGCAGGGATGAGTTATAAGGAACACAGAAAATGGCCAGGGCTATGGAGAGTGGCACTGCTCCCCCAGAGATCATACTTCTCCGGGGATACTTCTCTGGGTCCATCATCCACTCTGGGAGAAAGATAAGCAATCTCTTCCCATTCGATTTATATCTTTGAAAATCTGCTGGAGGGTCAGGTATGAGTTGGTTCCGACTCCCAGCAATGAGGAACAAAGCCAGTGGCTGACAGGTGTAGGTGGTGAGGACATTGGCAGCCATAGTGGAAAGATGCTTTAGTTGTCTGCACTGTGCTGGGCTGTGTCCCATCCCACAGACGTTCAGTGATGGTTTGCAACACACAGGCCCAAATGCAGCAACAGTACAGGAAACTCCACAGAGGGGCCAGTGAAAGTAGAAACACAGACATCTCTAGGCAGGAGGAAAAAACCCCAAACCCATTACCATGAGAGTTGCTTCCGACTCCTGGTGACCCCTGGGTTATGGCGCAGCACTGCTCCTTGCGGGGGATTGGTAGTTTGACAGCATGTGGAACCTTAGAGGAAGCAATTTGCCAGTCCTTTGTCCACAGAGCCGCTGGTTGCCAGCCTCAGCATAGCAGCAGATTGCAAACTGTTTGTGGCACCTTGACTCTGGACCGTGTGGTAACCACTGGAAATCCTGAGAGGATTGTTTGTCAGCTAGAGCCTTGAGCTATGAAAGGAAAGAGGTGAAGGACTTGCAAACACAAAAATAACCATCTTTGACTGAGGATTCATCGTGCCTGACACTGAGTGCATTGTCTCACTCACCACCATGACACCTGCCAGCGAGGCGTCTCTGAGGCTATTTTACAGACTTGAAAACTGAGCCTACCTCCCAACACTTCCCCAACAATCTGTAAACTGAGAGGTTACATGGCTTCTCCGAGGACAGTTATTAGCATCCGTCCAGAGGTCTAGAGCAGTGTTCTTTCCTCCACCAAGCACTGAAAAGGACCGAGGTTCAGGATCTGTAGGCCATCACCTTGGAATTGGACCTCTAAACCCCCTCTCCAGGTTTGCCCCCCCCCCCGTCCTTACTCCCTCTTAGTTGAGGGCACAGGAGGCCAAGGATGCTGAAACAACTTGTCCAAAGTCACAGTGCTCCTCAGGAATTGAGCCAGACCAGAATTCTGGGCAATAAAAGTGCTCAGTGTTGCAGATGAGTGTCCCCTTCCCCCCCCGTCCCCCCACCCCCTCCCCCCCGACTCCCATACCAGCCTGTCACAGCCTTCCTCCCTTTACTGCCCCAGCTCTGGTGCTGTGGAGTTGTTTTCTCAAACCCCTCACACACACACACCTGTTGTCTTGGGGAAGTGGAAATAGAGTCCTCTGAGCAGGATGCTGTCCCTCATTTCAGCCTCACCCCACCCCCACCCCCGCAGTCCATGGGATGGTCTGCACTCCCTCCCCGGCCCCAGCCCCCAAGGGACCCCAGGTCTCTGGTTTTTGTCAGGCTTGAGATGCTAGTGGGATTGATTTATGAGAGGAACCCTTCCCCCACCGCCCCCTGAGCCCTGGTTCTCCACCCCCTTCTCCTCCTCTTCCTCCTTCAGCTCCTCCTCCCCCACCCACCCCCTCTCAACTGCCTGCTCAGTTTTCCACAGAGTCAGGATTTCCCTGGGGCTGGGGGCTCCACGCCAAGAACAACACAAGACTGGTTCCTCCACCTCTCGGGCCCCTCCCGTCCTCTCTCCAGCTCACTCCCCCGCCACAGCAGCACCCCCTCAGTTAGAGGAGGGATTGGGCATAAAGGTCCAGGCCCAACCCGAACCCCAAGGAGGGACCAGAAGCCAAGGTCCCTTCTCATCCTAAGCCATGCTGGACTACCCCTTCACTCCCTCTCATGTATCTTTCTTCTAGAAGATTCCCCTAAAACCCCATTCCAGTGATCCCACTAGGAAGACTTAAGGGAGGAGGGAGAGAATTCTGAGGGTTCCGTGGGGTGGGATTCCAGGGTGTAGAGAGTATGAACAGGACTCTAGAGATGCATACCTGTAGGGGCAAGCCAGAGAAGACCCTGGAAATCCAATCCACAGTGAGGGGAAGCAGGAAGGATTCTGGGAGTCTCCATGGAGAGGAAAGATCAGAGTCCCCTGAAACATCACACTGAGCTGCCATTAAGATCTCTATCAAATGGTCAGTGGGCTCAGAAAAGATTTAGAAAGGGGGTCCCCATAAGTCTTTGCCTCTTCGTAGAGCAGGACTAGGGTCACGGGTAGGCGGGGGTGGAGGTGGGATGGGGATAGAGATTTGGAGCACCTGACATATAGACAAAGGCAGGTTCTGCCGGGTGGGATGGTGTCTGAAGAGCACAGCTGGGACAAGGGCAGGGAAGGTCAGCCAGGAAGGGTCATGGCTGTGTCTGCATGCTGCTTCATGGCTGTGTCTGCATGCTGCTTCAGTCTGGCTCAGAGACTTGGTTTTGACCTCTTCAGTCTGAGAGGGGGAGGAATGGTGGTAGGGTGGCCAAGGAGCCCTGCTTGCTCCCAAAGTAACTGTCCAGATGCCCAGACCACCAGAAGCCGACAGAGCTTCTCCCTAGAAAGATCTCCCCAGGGGTTCTGCCTGTGGCTGGCTGGCCAGCTGGACAGGAAGTGATTGCTGTTGGGGAGCCTACTGTCCTGCATCTTCCCGCTCTCCTCCTGTCCAGGCACCTGCTGCCTCCTCTCAACCTTCCCCTGGATCAGAACTTCATTCCTCTCCAGGTCAAGTGAACTGGGCAGTCTGGCCATGGCGGCCTCCCTCACACAGCAACCCCTGGGAAGGCCTTGACTTTTCCCCACTGCCTGCCCCACATGGGAGCCCCCCAGTCCTTAACTCTCTCCCACTTCTGACCACGCACTGACCAAGGGAAAGAGGCACGCCCAGGAAGGAGACCTGTTCTTTAAGGTACATCCAAAGCCTCATAACTGAGAACTCCCAGTTTTGTTTATCCTTGAACACCTAGGGACTTAGCACAGAGAATCTTTGATTGGATACTTGGTAGGATAGGAACCCCCAGGGGCTCCCCTACTGCACAGGTAAATCAAGGTCATGGCTGGGGCAAAGTCATGAGTCCCAGAGAGGGCCAGTGATAGACTGGACCCTTCCTTCCAGGACAGCCCTAATGAGGTGTTGAGTATCTGGCTTCCCTCTCCCACCACAGCAGACAGGCCCGGGGACAGTTTGTAGAGACAAGAAGTGGGGTGGATGCTCCCTTTTGCCCTTTACAGCCCATACCTTGGTTCCTCTGGGGGCAACTTATCCACCTTGTCCAGTCTCTAGTCCCTCCTCCTTCAGCCTGGGCCCAACATCTTCCCCACCCCTTTCACCCCCTTAATACCCCCTCCCCCCCATTCCTGGCCTCAGGCCAAACCTAGCCAATTTGTTCTGAGACAAGGTTCTGGTTTCACAGCCTCATTTGAATGATTTCCAACCAGAATTCCTGCTTCTTCCCTTGCAAAGCTTTGCCCTCCCCTTTCCCAGCCTTCCTTCTGCCTGGGCTTCTGCCTCACCCAAAGCCAGTGTAGAGAAGAGGTGAGTCTCCTTGCTGGAGATGATAGTCATGTTCCCCCTCAGGACTGACTACTGAGAGCTCTGTCTCGGGCCTGGAATTGTTGATTCTGTGGGCTACTGCTCTGCAGCCATGGTCTTCCCTTCTGTGCAAGAGGCAGTGACACATTGGAATTGAGCCTGGCACCCAGTCTGCCCACAGTGTAGGTAAGCTGCCGAATCAGGCACCCACTCACTGGTGCTCCCCACCATTCCCTTAACACATCCTCCATCCTTCAGGAGCTGAAAAGACTTTGCATTTCAGATGCCACATGGTCCGAGGGGATGACAAACATCAAAATGACTGTCTATGAAATTTCTGTGCATTGCTTCAGTAGAAATTTGTTATTTTTAAAGGAAAATAACCCTGTAGTTAGTTATAACAACAAAGAGATTTTTTCATAAGCCCAGCTTACATGTGTCAATGTACCAACAAGGCTAAAGCTCTATGCTAAGTTACTTTTTGAGCCTTCTAAAGTGCTCCTGTCAGAGCTGTCATTATTACCCAATTACAATGACACTTTGAGTCACATGGTTTTGCCTGCACATGCTGTAAGGGTGTGCTGTTGTTTTTGTTGCTGCCAATGTTTTTATAGTCACTGATTTTTTTTTAATTTTCTGGTGTTTTAGGGACATTATTGCAGTAATTAGCATTTGTGAACCTCTATTTGTTCACAATCACTAATGAAGTATTATGAGTAGTAAATTGAGAATGAAGCAGTAATGGAAAGAGAGGAAGGAGAAACACTTTTTATAAGCTTTCATTCAGTTAATTCAAGTTTACATTTTATTGTTGGAATCTTTACACTCTAACAAGTATTTAAGTCATTTACCGCTATATTTATCACAAACTATCCTGTGAGTTAGGGAGCTCTGGGGACCTAGTGGGTAAGGAGTTGTACTGTCGACTGAGAGGCAGACAGTTCGAATCCACCAGCCATTCTGTAGGAGAAAGATGGCCAGTCTTCTCTCATGTGAGAAGTTTACAGCCTCTGAAAGCTGTTGGAACATCAGCTATGTACTCAACAGCACTTAACAACAACAAGAATCCTCTGACTTAAAAAGTACTAATAAGTGTTACCCATGATTCTGAAGTTCACGGGCTGGTGTTACCATAATTTTCTTTTATTGAGTGACACTAATCCTAAAGGGAGCTCTGGTGGTTTAGTGGTAAGGAGTTGCATTGCCAATCCAAAGTCAGGTGGTTCTAATCTACTTGGGGTAAAAAAATGGGCAATCTCTTCCTGTGTGATTTATAGCCTCTGACAACCCACTGGAGAGTCAGCTATGAGTCTGTTCTAACTTGATGGCACATAACAACAGCAGCCAACCGTAATAACACAGCTGCACGGCCTTGGCTCTATTATAGAGGAGCCTTAGTGGCCTAGTCACATTGCATGTTGCACTGCAGTGGTTCAAATCCATGTTCAACTCCATACCAGTGGGCAGCTCTACTCTGTTATGTGACCTTGGACACTTTACTCAACCTTTTTGAGGCCTCCTAACACTCCTGTAGGGCCACTGTGAGCAGAATCAACTCAACACCAAAGAGATTTTTTTTTTAAACTCTCCTTAGAGTTTAGGATTGGTGGATGATCTATCAACAATCTGCGTTATGCAGATGACACAACCCTGCTCTCTGAAACTGAGGAGGACCTCATGCACTTACTGCAGAGGGTCAAGGACTGCAGCCTTCAGTATGGATTGAGGTTCGATGTAAGAAGACAAAGATTCTCACCACTGGACCAATTGGTAGCATCAGGATGGATGGCGAAGAGATTGAGATTGTTCACAGCTTCAGTTTGCTCAGCTCTACTGGCAACACTCTTGGCACCAGCAGCCAGGAAATAAATAAACGTATTGCGATGGGAAAGTCTGCTGTTAGGGACCTCTCTAAAGTACTCAAGAGCAACGGTGTCTCTCTGGAGACTAAGGTGAGCCTGATACAGGCCATAGTTTTTGCAATCACTTGTTATGCATCAGAGAGTTGGACAATGACTAGGGAGGACAGAAGGAGAATTGACGTCTTTGAGCTGTGGTGCTGGAGAAGAGTGTTGAATGTACAGTGGACTGCCAAGAAAACAAACAGATTCATCCTAGAGAGGGTTAAACCAGGCTACTCCTTAGAGGCAAGGATTCTGGGGCTTTGTCTGACATACTTTGGACATGTTGTAAGGAGAGACAGGTCTTTAGAGAGGGACATCATGCTGGGTAGAGTAGAGGGATGGCGCAGGAGGGGAAGACCCTCTATGAGGTGGATTGATTCAGTGACTGGGGTAATCGGGATGGGTGTGTCAGAGGCAATGCGATTGGCACAGGATAGAGCAGGGTTTAGGGCTCTAGTATATAGGGTCGCTATGAGTCGCAAAGGACTCGACAGCACATAACAACAGGCAAACCATGCAGAGAGCCACCTCTTTCTGGAAATGAAGACCCAGATATCTTCCTTCAGGCTGTTTGCTTAGGTGGTAGTTGTGCTATGTGTCCTTAAGTTGGAACTGATTCATAGCTGACCTTCCAGCAGGTTTTCAGAGGCTGCACATCACACAGGAGGAGATTGCTCATCTTTCTTCTATGGAGCAGCCAGTGGATTTGAACTACCTGCTTTTGCGTTGGTAGTGCAACTCCTTACCAACAGGCCACTTTGTTCAGAAGGTGGGTGGGGAAGTGGGGAGCTGAAACTTTCCTCTTAAATCTCCTCTTATTTAGAGAGTGGGCGGGCCAGAGACATTTAGCAAACCACCCAAGATCACTTAGCAGGACTTGAATCCAGCTCAGCTGGTCGGGAGGCCTGCACTGTCCACGCCGCGTGCCACACTGGCAGGTCTGGGTCAGGCTGGAGGGCACACTCAGCCCAGGAGGCATCCTCTGTGCGGGAGGCTGCTGAACAGCCATCTGCAAACCCCTCCTCTGAAAGGTGATCCTGGAGGAGGTCCAACAATCTGCTCTGCAGTTGGGGTGTGTCATTTCCTGAGCCCTGGGGTGGGAGCTGGGGCTGAGTATGGCCTTGCTGGCATCCATTCAGCATCTTCATTTTGTGCACACAGAACTGGGGCTCCCAGCGCAAAGTGCTGTGTGGTGCCTGGAGCCTGGGTGCAGAGTCAAATGGAACAACACCCCATCCTCACTCCTCCCCTTGCAGACTCCTGAGATGGCCTCCTTGCCTTCAAGCCCTGTCAAGGTACTACTCTGGTCAGGAGTCAGATCCTCTGGGTTCAAATCTGGTCTCTAACCCTTACCTAGGGAGTTTTGGGGGCTTAGTGGTAAGGAATTTCACTGTCAATACAAAGATATGTCATTAGAATCCAGCAGCTGCTCCACAGGAAAAAGATGGACAATTTATCCATCTTCCCATGTGATTTACTGCCTCTGAAAACCCACTGGAGGGTCAGCTATGGGCCGGTTCCCACTCCTGACTAGATAGTATACCTAGCACCATCACCACCACCACAACAACAATAACCCTTACCAGGCCTGTGACTGTGTAAATGACATCTCTGAGCTTCGATACCCTATTTTGTAAAACGGAGTTAATGCCATCCTCACCTGGTTGCTATGGGAATGAAACACACAATACAGTACTAGACATGTACTTTCTCTCTTCACAGTGAAGTGTCCTATGTTCAAGCCCAGCCTCAGAAGAGAAAGTGCTCCAAGCAGAGTCAGAAGTCTGTTCAATATCTCAGGGATCTGTGAGGCCTGGGCCTCCCAGCTGCTGTCCTTCCATCTGTAAATATGTGAGTATGGTGGAGATAAAATGAGACAGGAGAGATGAAAAAAAGGCGGGGGCAAAGGGAAAAGGTACAAATCGCAGTTTCTGGCTTCCCTGAATCCACACGTTCCCACATTGGGAGAAAGCTTGTCTGTGGCCTTCTGCTCGTAGGAGAAGGGCCTGTCCTGGGCACTGGAGGATCTCTCTGTCCTCTCCTCTGTTGTAGAGGATGTTGTGACTCACCCTCCACAACAAGCAGCTCTTTTTTGTTCAGTGGGGAGCTCAATGCCCAGGGGGCTGGTGTCAGACCCAGAGAGAGTGAGTCAGGGGCTGGCTGGGGAGAGGTCCAAAAGCTATCTCCCATTCCCACCTGCACCCTAGAGCTGTTTTTCCCCAGATCATTTTTTTGGAAATCTGTAAGGACTGGAGAAGTGGGATTGGGTCTGTTGGAGACAATGGAATTGGCTCAGGATAGAGCAAAGTTCAGAGCGGGTTTACATAGGGCGCTATGAGTCACAGGCAACTCAATGGCACATAACAACAACAACAACAACAACATATGGACTTGGGCCATTCAGGGCAGAAAGTAGAAGGGAGCTTCTTATTGAGGTCCCATGAGGCTGTCCTCAAACACTTAGAGGCCATGAGGACCCTGGGTGGTGATATCATCACCCCAAACCCCCATTTCTTCACAGACATAGAGCTGTTTACCTCTCCTAGGGGAAAAAATGAAATCTACCTATTTCACTATTTCTTAAAAGTATAAAGTAATAATTAACTATTGTCAGGAGGGGCCAGTCCTTGGGAAAGGACATCAAACTGGGAAAGGTGGAGAGTCAGAGAAAGAGGGGAAGACCCCCAAACTAGATGGATTGACCCAGTGCCTGTAACAGTGGGCTCCAGCATGTCAGGGACGGTGGGGACGGTGCAGAGCAGGGCAAGGTTCAGATCTGTTGTTGACAGGGTCACTAGAAGTGGTAGAGGACTGGATGGCCCCAAGAAAACAACAACATACACCACACACTTTCTTTGCAGTGTATTTTCACTCCCTCAGTGAATACAATACGGAGTGGACGTTCTTCTGTCATTTTATGGTTTGGAAAATGCAGAAAGATTAAGTAAGTTAGTTGCCCAGGGCCACACAGCTCCAGTGGAGGAGAGCTGAGGACTTGTATGCGGTTGGCTCCGTCAAGTGTGGGCCAGGGGTCACCACCAGCTCTGCACCAGATACCTTCAGCACTGAGTCCTCCTTCGGACTCAGCACGGCCTCATTACTTCTAAGGTGACTGAATGCTAGCTGCTAAGACCTCTTACCTGCCTGAGAGTAGACACACTGTCCTTCCAGCCCCCGTTGTTGTTGTGTACCATAGAGTTGGAACCGACCCAGAGCTGACCCTCTAGCAAGTTTTCAGAGGCAGTTAATCACATGGGAAGAGATTGTCCATCCTTTTCCTGAGTCCAGAAAGACACACTCCATTCCTGGCAATGTTTGTTTTTGTTTTTGTTTTTTTTTTTATGATCCCCCTTGGCTCCTCAACAAGAGCGACTGATGGCATTGAACCACATACCTTCAGTAGTGCAGCTCAGCTTCTTGCCATTAGGCCACCAAAGCTCCCTAAAACACCTCTTCCCCTTGAAACTAGGTCTATTCTAGAGACTTCAGCAGGGAAGCGGTGGAAGAAGCTGCTACAATCACTAATACCATCCTTCCTTCTAGGCTGGTTGTTCAGAAGGCACTGTTGCTGGACATCAAGCTCCCTGAAGAGAAGAGCAGTTAAAGAAATCACTAAGACCATCCAGGATGTCTCTGTTCAGGAGGCTGAGGACCCAGCCTCACGATCTGGCTGTGGGCTCTATATATTTATACTTGTATGTATGAGGGGACGGGGAGGATGAAGGGAGATCAGGACAGATTCTATTACCAGTGTGGAAGAAATGGCTAAGAGAAGGCATAGATACATCCAGGGGAAAGTGGAAGGGTATAATTTGTGGGTTTTCATATTCTCTTTTATAACCCTAAATATAGGAATCCACTTCTTTATCCACCCAACTATCTACATATCCACTCACCCATCCACCCAATCATCCTGCTATCTAATCATTCAATTATCCAGCTGTTCATTCATCCTTTCGTCCGTACACCCACTGCGTAGCTATTCGTTCATATTTCTATCCACTCATCCATTTACCCATCCATTTATTCATCTTTTTATCCATACATATGTTTTCATCTTTCCATCCCTTGAGCTATCCTTCCACAAACAAATTTATTCCCTATTATTCCATCTATTCAACTATTAATCTACTTATTCATCCATGCATTCTGTCATCCATATATCCACTTATTTAGTCTGTCTACATATTCATTTGTCCATTTATCCACCCAGCATCCATTCACCCATTCATATTACACATTTACTTGTTTGTTTCTATCTATTCTACCATCTTTCATCAATTCCTTCCATTCATCGTGTCATCTTATTTATTCATGCATCCATTTATCTGTCTATGCACATACGCTGTTGTATATCCATATTTCATTCATGCATCCATGCACATAGCATATCTTCACATTCATCAAGTCATCCGCCCACTAACTCCTTGTCTTAGCTATCTAGTGCTGCTGTAATGGAGATGCCACAAGTAGACAACTTTAACAAACAGAAATTTATTTTCTTCAAGTTTAGGAGCTTAGATGGCCACGTGCAGGGTGACAGCTGCAGAGGAAGGCCCTCTGTCTGTCAGGCTGGAAGAATGTCCATGTCTCCTCAGCATCTCTAGCCTTGGCGATTCGCTGTCTATTCCTTGGCGATTTCCATGTGTTCTCACTTTTCATAATGTTGGTGCTGAGGGGCTTCCTAGAGCAGAGTCCTGAGTCCAGAAAGACGCACTCCACTCCTGGCAATGTTTTTTTTTTTATGATCCCCTTTGGCTCCTCAACAAGATTTCTTGAGATAAAAGGTGTCACAGGCCATGGGGAAACTCCCCTTAAATCAAATTAAGACGGTGAGAGGATTAAATGGTGTTGCATTCCACCTTTAATCCTCTTATAACTGATTTATCAGAACTTGGGGATCATTACATATAGATTCCACATCATATTATTGCGTACACGTATCTTGGGGGAGCCTTATTTAATCCATGATGCTCATTTATATTTATACACAAATAATCTAATAAAGTCTTGGATAACATCTGTCCCAGTAAACATGCAATAATAGTAAATGAAGTGGTTGTTTTTATTCTAAGATTTTGTTTAGGAAGCAGAATAACTAACTCTCACTCCTTGTCATCAGGTTAGAACCAACTCATTACTGACCCTCCACATGATGCTGGGTCAGGTGGAGGGTCAGTGAAGGAGAGGGAGACTCTCAACCAGGTGGATCGACACAGTGACTGCCACAAAGGGATCCCATGTGTCAGGAAGTGTGAGGATGGCGCAGGATAGAATAGGGTTCAGATCTTTTATTCATAATGTTGCTATGAGTCATACTCGACTCGATGGCACCTGACAACAACAACATGTCACACAGGAGGGCATGCCCATCCTTCTCCCTCTGAACAGCCAGTAGATTGGAACTGCCTGCCTTTAGGTTGGCAGCACAGGATCTTACCCACTAGGCCACCAAAGCTCCCTTGAAACAGAATAGTGTGAGAATAAAAAGGAGCAGCTCTGGAGCTAGATTATCTGAATTCAAACCTTCAATGTGCCACTAACTAGATCTGTAATATTAGACAAGTTATTTATTTAGCCTGCACTTTTCCATCTATAGAACAGAAATAGTATCAACCTTAAAGAATTCTCTTGATGATTTAATGAAATACTAAATGTAAAACACCTAGAACACACTTCACC